>NW_026020332.1:3461700-3907688 GCF_900185275.1 Solanum verrucosum
CTCCCTGCCCATAATTCATTTAATATTTAAATCACTAACTTTAAACCTTCACCATAATTGGCCTGCTTGGGTACTTATTTTTAAAAAAGCCAGCCTACCTGCAATGTAAGCAGTAGATGAAGGAGAAAGAAGCAGTAGCAGTAGAGTACAAGGTAGTTAGAGGATTTGAAGAGTGTTCGAGAGCTCCAACCATTTGGGAAGGGACAAATACAGCAAGCCAGACTCATATAAAAACAAGATACGATACTTGGAACCCAGAAAAACACTTGATGGCTGGAAACTATTGATTCTGAGATACAGAACTAATTTTCAATAGATTGGATCACCCTCAAGCTTGGATAGTAATGTAGCAATTATATTGCTAACTATTTTAGGACTTCAGTTTATCGACTGAAGTTTAAGGATACACTAAAAGCTTATCATTAATTGATGATCACACGAACATAGATGTAATCTGACACCCAAAATTACAAAAGATAATCTTGGCCTAAGATGACCTTCCCATCAAGTTGGTCAAATGATTCTTGAGGGCTCCTTAATAACAGCAGACACTGACAACACTTGCAGCCAATCCATTGAAAATCTCTTCTTTCAATAGAGCAATCCTTGTTCATATGCTTAACAAATGCAAGTTCGTAAAAGAGTGTGTGTAGGTATGCTTAGAGATTGTCAAAACACTATAGTAAACACTGATATTGAAACACCTAAGGACACTTGTTGACTAGATGCTTCCGGCTTTTTCTGGTGCAGATAACCATCAGAAGCCTTCCAAAGCCCAATAGTTTATCACCGGATAATAAGATTTGCATCAAGCTATCAGAGAGTGTTTATTAAATCATGATTAAGCTATGATGCACATAGAGGGACATCTTGTACTTCAAACTCCAAGCTTCTCACCCAGTGTACTCAGGCAGTAGTCCCTGCCTTCAGCTATTTCAGATCAGCTCCTAGCTGAGGAGAGTATCCCATTCCCCTCTCCCATTATCGGATAACTCCAAAATGACCAGTGAGCATCCTAGTCCTCATTTACATGATGTTTTATTTGCTATCTGGGAAACTCCAAATCTCAAAGAAAAGGGTGATCTGATCGCTTAACGGTAGTAGTCACATTGAGTCAATTTGTCCGTCAAGCCTTTTGAGGGTAATAAAAAGTTATAGAGGGATGATAGACCTACTAACCACTAATATCCTTCTACATAAATATGTATGTATATATGTACATGTACACATACAGTATATATGTATGTACATTTTTTATTCCAACAAGTCAACTAAAGATTCAATATCATACTGTGCTATTGAAGAATAAGCTTTCATAGTTGACAATGCACGGGAAAATTAACACCAATGAATAAGCAGATACCTCCAACTCTGTTTTAGATTGGGTAGGTTTTCCATTCAGGGGTTGTAAACCAGTACATTTATTAGCACTACCAGCAATACAAACCATCCTATTCCAGAATCTCCCAATAGTAAAACTTTGATTTTCAAAAGCTTTACAACTTGTAGGCAATTGGATGAGGTGCAGATAAAATGCAAGATTGTGTCTTACCAAGGTAAAATATATGTGTTAAAAGAACCTCCCTAAATGAAGTGTTAAACAAACTTATTTTCTGTTAGTGTTAAGGGAAAGAGCCAATCCTCCTCGATGGTTCTCATGCAAAACGGGAATGGAACATAAAGAGGAAAGATAGTTCTCTTTGTATCAGATATAGTTGATCATTCCTAGAGAACCACCACTTCATTTCCACTTACTTAGAAGAATCCTTGATTTCCAGGCACCTGAGTTTAAAAGTGCTTTTGTCTAATAATAAGTATCTGGAACTTAGAGCTTATGTTCCAAAATCTCAACATCAGTTTTCAGGAAATATTAATCAGATAAGGATCTACAAGTATATGATATGAAAACATAAAGATGTAGCTAACAGATTCAGAATATCAATGTATAATTCTCACCGATTCAGAAGCCAATATAGGATCCTGAATCTTGCATAAAAAAAGTTGAAGGAACCAAATATATTACCAGCATGTCATATGATAGCATCCATGTGTGAGCTCAATCATCCTCCTGCACTGTGAGCAGCGCCTCCATCTCTTATTTTGTGCCAGGCGATGCAAAGTTATGTCACCAGCATCCCTCTCCTCCAAAGGGAGATTTTGGTAGTCTTCACAAGTCATTGAAGAATGCCATGGGACCCTACAATCCACACACATAAACCTCTGACAAACTGGACAGTCCACACAACTATTCTCTGACTGGCTTGACGAACTAGCCCGAGTTGACATACATTCATGAGGATCCAGAAGAACAGAACAATTTGGATACGGGCAGTAAAGTTTGTCCGAGTTGAGAGCATTTGCTTCTTCAAGGACCCTCACTAAAGATCCATAGGAGTTAAGTGGGAGAAAAGATAGACATTCAGTGGCAGAGATTAAGTACTTGCATTTTAGCTGAGGGCACCTAATGGGTACTTGACCAGATTGGACTTTACCCTCAACATAAGTTTTCATACAGTGAGAACAGAACTTGTGGGTACATTTCAATGTCGTCACCATCACTAAAAGTCTATCCTCGCAGCATATTGGACAATTTTCAGTTGATTCATCTCCTTCGACATGGGAAGAGACAACCCCTATTGCTACCTTGGCTAAGTCCAAGGCCTTTGCCAGACCAGTACTGGGGACAAGTTTCAAAACAAAAGTTTCCAGATCATCAGCATGATCCAGGATCCTCTGCCGCAATGCCATGAGAAGCGGATTATCAAGGTTCTCTTCATGCATAATCTGATCAAATTATTCACCATCAAACAACAAAAATAAAACATTACCCATTAAAACAACGTAAAATAAACAAACACTACTACCGCAGAACAAATTTACAGCAAGTGAAATCGATGAAGCACTTATTACTGTCACATCCAAATAAGTAGTCAAGTTATCAATGAGATTTTACGAAAGAGGGGGGAAAAGTAATTAAATAATTCTGTTTTTCAGGTAGGAAAATACCCTATTGTTGTAGGAAAATCGAGTATCCAGATCAGACTCAACGTCTACTTGGTAAAGGGACACCATCTTGGTGGATTATTAATAAGTCTTTTGGCTTATCAAATAAAAATAGATTAGAGTCGGCATCTAAATCTTTTTGGTAAAAGAACCAAGAAAGCCTGAAATTTACAGTCATTTTCAACCGACAAATTCAATTAAGACAGATAAGCGAAAGACCAAAGATTTAATAAGTAATTGAGGTTTATTTCCTTTTTCTTTTGGGCTTGGGAAGGGGATGATCAAAGATGTAAAAATGTCATGAATATGAAATTATATTCTTCAGCAGGTGGAGGGCAGCAAAGAGGGGAAGTTGTTCATCTACTGACACTTCATTTGCAAAAGTGAAAGCAATTGCATTAAGGCAAAGATTCAACCCACTGAAGATGGAATACACCAAGAACTTAAAAGGCGAACATTGAGATACACATATTTTGCGAACAAATGTCTCACCTGCTCGTATAAAATCTCAGAGTCGGTAAGGGCATAAACCTTTCTAATCTTGTTCTTCACAGCTTCCAGCAATCCATCCATCAAAGCCAAGTAATCTGCCACAAATTCCTCCACGTAAAAATCAAGCTTTTTCTGGATTTGAATAGGAGGAGCACTTTCTGCCCTCTCTATAACCACTCCAATTCCAGATACCCTGCAACCAGAGTCACCAGGACCAGCTATAGAAATGCCTTTAAAGAATAACTTCACAGAATGTTCATCAAGATCTACATCACAACTCTCCCTTGCTGATTCCTTCTCGTCCTCGTCCTCTGTTACTTCATCCTCTTCTTCCTCCGAAGTTTCATCCACACTATCTTCCAATTCCTCCTCATCTTCACAGCAGCTACAAAAATCTTCTTCATCTTCTTCTAATTTCACTTCATTTGCTATATTCACCAACAACCCATCACCACAAACCATTTCTCCTTCCATTTTCAAAGATTCTCAGAAGTAAGTACCCACAAATAATTTGGGCAACCCTACTCCTCCCAAGACTCCAATTTTTTACAATATATATTCAAAATCCATAACATAACTCTAAAAACTCCACAGCTTTACAATCCAACAATTGAAATACAACCTAAGAAGAACCCATCAGTAATCTCCCCAAAAACCCTTAAAATCTCGGTTGAAACAAGACCAATCTCCTCAAAAGCTTTGATCTTTCCAACAGTTCAAAGCTCCTGTACCAAAATTCAAGAAATACCCATTATCGCTAGATCCACAAAACACAAAGAGTAAGTGAGAAATACCCTGAAACTCAAAAGGGGTCAAAATAAACATAGAGCAATTCTTCCTTGTACAACTCTAACTCAGAAAAGTCAAACAAAGAAACCCCACTGAGCTACCAAAATTCTAGAGCTTTCATTATCACAAAAAACAAGTTCCATAAATAAATACTAGTACAACAATATAAAAAGCGAATGAAACTATGAATAAATCAAATCCCCTAAATAAAAAAAGTGAAGCTTCCGTACCAGAGGTGTTGGTCTGGTCTGCTGTGGTGTATCAGCTTAAATATGAAAAGGAATTAATGTGAATCATGTCATCAAAAGAAACTGTTGCAAGTATAATTTAAGAAAAAAAACTGATCTGACAACATTACAGCAGCAGAGCTTTCAGTAAATTTTCTTTGTTTTTGTTCAGACGAAAGAGAAGCACCAGATGCTGTGGGGGTTCTTATATGTGGTTGAATTTTACACTCTTCTACAGTCTTCATCTTTTTTTTCCTTATAGTCTCTTTATTTTATTTATTTCGAGATTACAATATAGAAATCAAATATTTATTAAATAAATAAGATTTTACATAGCCAATCAATTGATCTCGATAACAACAAAGAAATCAATTAACATTGAAGAATTTTAATAAATGAATTGATTGATTATTTAAGTTTTTACTTTGTTAGTAAGGATTCACTTCTCCAAATTATAATTCCTTTCTGATTTCTATTTTCATTAGTATTTTAAAGTAACAATAAAAATGATTAATGACATAGATGCATCTTTCCAGCATAAAGAACAAATATTAAGCTATTGAAAATACTAAAAAAAAAATCTATTAAAAAACACTTCCACCAGGGCATGAAAGATGAACTTCAAAATCAACAATTTATCCAAAAGTAATTCCTATATTTAGAATTATTAAAGAACAAAAGAATCCATCTTAGATATTGATAGAACATATGACGTGGCAGAATCAGATACTCGTGTGCACAGATGTTTATATAGAGTGTCATGTAGGAAATAAAAACCGTAATGACGTATTTATTCGATTTAAGAAAAGATTATGTCAAATTCGTTTTTATTCTTTCACGCCACTAACAACTGAGAGCACATGTAGTGGATTTTGTTTGGGAAAATTTACTTTGACTTTTTCAACGCTTTCAATTAGTAAATTAATTTGATATTAATCATTTTAATTAAATATATTATAATTTAAGTTAAAATAATGATTAGATGTTGAATTAGGAGACACTCATGATTACTCCCTCTCTATTCTTTACTTTTTCTTCTTTTTCTCTTTTTTAAATATTGGAGATTGAGCTTGAACATATTTTATTTCTTTTTGTCAGTAAAAGGATATTTAGGATAAAACAAAGTTATCCATTTTCACTTGAAACTTTTTATTTTATTTTATTAAGTACGTTATGTTTGGAAATTAGTCAAACTTAGTTTGAAATTTTATCCTTCCACTATTTTGTTAAGCTTAGTGTGTTTGGTGAGGATAAAAATATTTTTGCTTTTTATATTTGGTTAGTAAAAATATTTTGAATTTTAATTTTTTTAATGAAAATAAAAAAAGTAAATTGCATAACTGACATTTCATATTGATTTTCTCGTCCCACTCAATATCTCTGACCCCCACTATTACCCCCGCCACCCTGATACCCTCGAACTCCCACTGTCCACAGCATTCCACTTTCATATTGTTTGTTAGATAACATATAAATATTTTTTTTTAAAAAGTCATACTTTTTAAGATGTGATATAAACCATTGATTTTGATGCAAGCATCATTGATTGTTTTCATGACTTAAATTCGTAACCTATAAATTACAAGAGACAGCTTCACCATTGTTCTAACTTCCGAAGCTCCCTTCGAAACTGATATTATAAGAACTCAATTTAGTGACAAGCATGCTATGTATTCTTTTCTCCATAAAACATTTAGTAAATACAAATAATTATACTAGAGTTGTTGATGATTGTTACTTGGAAGTAAATTGGAACATATCTATAGAGTGGCCAACATTATTATTGATGATTTGGCTAAGGAAAGAAAACAGATCAATGAAAGATTACATAGCATTTTGTTCTACATTTTTCGTTATTTTTTGGAAAAGATCAAATTTCGTAGTAATCCTTTTTAGAATTTCTCTAGGTTATTGAAAAATCTTATTTATTTTTTAAAATTCTATGGCAAATCAAAATAGATTATTTTTTTTTTAAATGGGGAGTAATTTTATTTGAAAACACGCAGAAAAGAAAGGTCATAGGTAAAATAAGAAAACAGCAAATAAGTTAGAGTATCATGTTGGTTGACGTCTTCTATTGGTCATTAATTGAGTATAGAGCAATCAAATTATTTATTTGCCGACTCAATTGTTACCAACTCATCCCACCTTCTACTCCAATAAATTATTATTCTAAAGTTCTAATTTCAAATGCTTCTCTTCTGATTTATGGATAATAATAACGTTACCAGAGTAATTGCATGTTCTAGTTGTTGATTGTTAACATTATCCAATTGGAAGTTGTATAAAAATATAGTTGACACCAAAGATTGTGGTGGAATACATTATAGGATCTCTCCGTCTTTGCTTAGAGGGTCTGAATTCGAGTCCAAACTAAAATGTAAAAATCTTTGTGAAGGTGCTTTTTTTCTTTAACAAAATTTACATGACGCGAATTTAAATTAATCAAACTTCCAAAATATCAAACTTAAATAATGTAAATAAGTCAATAGTGATAAATCATAATGTAGAATTATGACATATATTTTAATGGTTTAGGGGTCCATTTGAATCATCAAACAAAAATCAATTGGCTACCCACTTTCTATTTCGATGTTTTGGTAATTGATCATCCAATATCTTTTCTTGCCGTATTTTAGGGATTAAAATTTATAATATAGTCATAGGTGGAATATTCTTGGTGTTATTTTGGAGAGATGACATGTATTTCCATGAGTGAAGTGTTTTATTTTGTCCTCATTTGAAAAAAGTTATACCAACACAAACTTACACTTGTGCCATGCTCGGTTGGACCTTTTCAACTTTAATTATTGTTCTCTCATCAGTTTCTTCTTCAATACTCTATACTTCTTTGCTTATGGACATAAAAGGTATTTTGCAAGATTTTTTATTTATTTTTGTAATGTTTTGTCCCTAACTCATTATCATTTTCGAAATCAACATATCATTAAAATATATGAGTCATCTTACAAAATACAAATGACAATTGAATATTGGACCGAAGTGAATACTTTATTTGTTTTAATATATATGACTCATCTATTTTAATATTTTTGTAACAATTTAATTTTAAAATGCTTATTTATAACTTATTTTAGACCATATATTTGAAATTTTTTTCTTAAATTTTATGCCGAATCAAATTATATCATATAAATTGGCACACATGAAATAATATATATACTAGTGAGTAGTATGTTACTAAACCATTCTTAATTCTGAAAAATCTTTTGCGCATGATCAAACTTAATACTCCCTCCGTCCACTCTTAATTGTCATGTTGCGCTTTTTGAAAGTCAATTTAAACTAATTTTAAAAGTTAAATTAGATTACATTAATTCAATATTTTAATCAAAATTTTTAGATATTGAAAAACTATATGAAAAGTACTATAAATTGTAACTTTTTGCATAACAATACGATGAAAAAATACATCGTAAAATATTAGTCAAAACTCTTATAGTTTGACTCTAAAAAAAAATCATGACAATTAAAAGTGGACCGAGAAATTGACAAAATGTCATGGACAGTCAGACTTGCTATGGACCTTTTGTAAAATTTGACTGGGTCTTCTGAACAAGGCCCACTCTTGTTGAGATCCATCCAATTATACCCATGCACAAATAAAGCCCAACCCTTATCCTTCCAATTTGGCTCAAATTTTGGTGATAATACACTGACTCGCCACAATCTAGTCAACTTTAAAGGCTGATCACTTGTAATTTATTTTTTTTTCCATTCGATGTTTGATACTTATATTTGGAGTCTGATTATTTAGATTAGTGCCGCGTAAGGTCCCAATATTGAGAGCGGCGAGTGCTCTCTACCAAGTCAAACCTGAGATCTCAAGGACTTTTGATGCAGTGGATGTGGAGCTTCATCTACTACCTAGGCTCGAACTCGAAATCATTAATTAAAGGAGGAAAGACTCATCCATTGCACCCTAAGACCACTTGTTACTTTGATTGTAAAACTTTAGGCTCTCTTTCGCCATGCATGAACATTTAATTTTGTTCTTATAAATTTAACATATTATAATATACTGTATAAAATATATTTACATGTAAGGTTATTCAGTTCGGCTTAAATTTTTTAATTTTTTTTTCATTGATTAAAAAGATCGTCCCAATTATTCGAGATGGTTACATTTAAATAAAAATCCACAATTTTATTGAAAATTAACATAAATTGGTTCGATTCAGTCAGGTTATGTGTTTTTCATAATTTTTGATCCCTAGTCGTTAGTAGGAGTAGTCGAACTAATACGACGTCGTGCAACGCAGCAGTGACATTGTCGTCTTCAAATCAAAGGGGAAAATTAATTCCCCAATTCACAGGGAATTACGATGCTTGTGGCAAGATTTCTCAGTTCCAGGTGCAGTTCTCCGAGTCTTTCATTGTTAATTTCTACATTTACTCACTCAATTTCATCACTATCTGAGAAATTCCCCACTAATTTTGACGAATCTCATGTTCTGAATCAACTTTCCGACCTTTTACCCATCCGTCGAACCTCTTCAATCGGAAAACCCATTCCTGCAGATTCCTCTGAACCAAAAAATCAATTTAGGGTTTTCGATGAGCTTTTAACTCCCGAAGATAAGTTACGCGGCATTTTTCTTCAGAAACTTCAGGGAAAAACAGCAATCGAGAAGGCACTGACATCTGTTGACGTAGAATTAACGGTTGATTTAGTTGCTAAAGTAGTAAACAAAGGGAATTTAGATGCTGCATCAATAGCTACATTTTTCAATTGGGTTATCAAACAACAAAAAATACCTATTGATAATGATACTTACTGTATAATTCTTAAAGCATTAGGGAGGAGGAAGTTTTTCGGGCAGATGGTTGAAATGTTAAAGGAAATGAGGAATCAAGGAGTTATGCCTGATTCAGTGACACTTAACATTGTTGTTGATAGCTTTATTCGAGCTCGACAAATTTCAAAGGCTATACAATTGTTTAGTGGATTAGAGAACTATGGATTGAGATGTAATACCGAGACACTTAATGTTGTTTTACAGTGTTTGTGTCGTCGATCACATGTAGGTGCTGCGAGTTCATTACTTGTGAAAATGAAAGAGAAAGTTTCATTTGATGTCACAACCTATAACATAGTCATTGGTGGGTGGTCGAGATTTGGAAGAGTTAAGGAAGTCGAGAGAACCTTAAAAGCAATGGTGGATGATGGATTTGAGGCAGATAATTTGACTTATAGTTGTGTTCTTGAATGTTTAGGGAGAGCTGGTCGAATTGATGATGCCATTGAGATTTTTGAGGGTTTGGAGGAAAAAGGGCGTGTATTTGATGCTGAGATATACAATGCAATGATTTCGAATTTCATTGGACAGGGTGAAATTGATGAATCATGTAAATACTACGAGAGGATGTTAAATACGGAATGTGAGCCGAATGCTGATACTTATATGAGACTAATATCTGCTTTTCTGAAAGCTAGAAGAGTAGCTGATGCAATTGAAATGTTTGATGAAATGTTAAGCCGGGGGATGATTGTAACTACAGGGAATGTAACCTCTTTTCTTGAGCCTTTATGTAGCTATGGTCCACCTCATGCAGCTCTAATGATTTACAAGAAGGCGAGACAAGCTGGATGTAGGATATCCTTGACTGCATACAAGTTGCTGCTTATGCGGCTTTCTAGGTTTGGAAAATGTGGTATGCTGTTAAACATATGGAATGAGATGCAAGAAAGTGGTTATTCTTCTGATATGCAAGTTTATGAGTATGTCATCAATGGGCTTTGCAACATAGGGCAGCTTGACAATGCTGTCCTGGTAATGGAGGAAGCTTTAGAGAAAGGATTTTACCCTAGCAGGCTTATTTGTAGCAAATTAAACAACAAGTTACTAGGTTCAAACAAAATAGAGATTGCATACAGGCTTTTTCTAAAGATAAAAATTGCACGTGGAAAGCAAAATTCACAGACATACTGGCGTGCTAAAGGGTGGCATTTCTAATCTTTGCACAGTCAGCTGGTTAGTGCAACTGTATCTGCTTTCAGAGTGATGAATATGACAATAATCAAGGGTCAAACTTCATTGCCATTAGCTGCCACTGGCAATGAACTGAATCTGCTCTTTTGCTTTCCAAATGGGCATCCATTGCCTTGTACAGAAGGGTAATGTTTGAGAAATTATTCGAAGCAGCAGGGACTGAAGTATTGTTTTGCATTATCATGGCGGGGGTAATATATGAAAATTTTGTTGAAGCTGGGGGACTGAAGCGTTACTTTTCTTTGCTAGAAGTTGTTCTGCGGAAGTATGGAGAAGTCATTCCAATCTGAGTCACATAATTAACTTTGACCATTGAGGTGAGTGCTTCTAGATGTCGTCAAGTTGTGCAGTTGGTAGCGAATGTATTTTAACCTCTGTGCTAGCAGCAACATAAAAAGTAATTAAAAGAATTCTCTATCTTGTTTATTATGAACAATTCATGTAGAAAAATTAGAATCATGTCTCTGACTTGTCTATAGTATTTGTTTTTGATACATAACTGCCTTTAATCCCAGGGGGAGGGGGTAAAAAACATGAAATTTGACTTGAAAAGAATAAGGCTTGAGACTCGCTTAAATGATATGGTCTGGTTTATCGGTGACAAAAAGTTGGCTGATTTTTTATTTTTAATATACAAGGAAATAGCTAGCTGATTCAAAACTAATAAAGAACTTCTCAGAATGCATCTCCGATGGTACCGATGTACTTCCATGTAATATGGGGGAAGGTCTGATGTTGAGTGAGGAATAATGATGAAATGGTTGCATCTCTAGGGTAGGAACTGGGAAGGTTGATATTGTCGTTGGCGGATGGATGAAAAGATATTTATCCATCATAGGAGTCCTCCTTAAACCAGATCTGAGGTCCACCTTAACGGTGCAGGAGGGTAGAGAATGCTATATTTGGAAGAAGGTACAGGAGAGATGAAAGAAGGGTTCTCAGCATATACATTTATAAGTGTGCTTTCGCATCAATAGGTGACACCCTTATGCTTTAGTTATAAAGAATAATGAAGTCATTTGAACGCTCAGAACATGCATATACAATCAAATTATAAAACGTACTCTCTCTGTGAATTGAAATGTATAAACTGGTTCTCTGTGTGTCTCTCTCTCGCTTGGTTCTTTTGTACAGAAAGTTCAAAAAACTGTCATAGAGAAACTTGTATTTAGTTTGGAGTGAGGAACTAGTGATTTTAGTTCCACAAGATTGTATAAGGCTGTAGAACTGGTAAGAATTCCTGTCCATCTTTCTTGGACAATCTTGACAAGTCTTTTTCTCCTTTTTTATTCTCCTTCTTCTCGGTGTACCTTTTTTTGTTTATATGCTTTACTTTGATGATGTGGGATAATTAGTTGGTATAGAGGATTACTGGGAGAAACTGAAAGTTCATAGAGGCTTATATACAAGTTTGTTCAGGGAACGGCAAAAGAAAATCTCTTCTTATTGTACATTTGACACCTGTTGATCAATTTAATCCAAGATATATTTTTAGCTTGTTATTTGATTAATTATTTCCCTGGAGGTAGGAGTGACTGATAGGCCTAGATGTGCTTCCTGGGATTGTGACTTGGTCTGTTATTATTGACATTGTAGCAGCTTAAATAGGTGGTCACTGATCCATTTAGTATTTGTGCTGTGCAGGTTAATTGGGATGGAGCAGGACATGAGCTTTGTCTCTCGTCAGTTTTGGGAGTGTTGTTTCTTTATCAGCAGACATTTCCTCAAGGAAATCGTCAAAGCTGGACTCTTGAAAATAAATGTTTCATCAATCTCCCAGAAGTAAAGGTAGATATTTGGAATTTGCTTGTTTGCATTTGATGATCAACTGTTTCATGAATTTTGTGACTTGGTTTCTTGTTCACCTTAATCTTTTGCACGATGGAGAACTATTCTAACATTCCAATGTTACTTCTCTGTGTTCTTGTACTACTTTATCATATCTGGGTTTATATGGCTAGTGGCTACAGAACAACTTTCTTAGGTAAAATTTATCAATTTCATGAACCAAATATGTTGGGGTGGTCATCTAGTTCTAAAATATATTGCCTGTCACTGCACATTTTATCTTGAAAAGATCTTATTTCATTTGTTTTTCTATAATTAAATTGGATGAGTGGTGCTTCAAATTCCAATTCTGGTGAAGGTACATCACCATGGTATTTATCATGTTTCCATCCATTTGACTAATATGATGCTTTTTCCTCCAATCGTACTTCCCTGAAAAAGAGAGACCAATTTGAAATGTAAGCTATGAGCTATGTGTGTTTATCTATTCTATTCATTGTTAAAAAATTCGCTTGGAAAGGTTGGGATTCCATAAAATCTCAGCATTTCCCATCTGTTTCAAGTAGTATGCAGTTGGAACATATAAGATTGGAGGAACTGTTGCAACAGTGGTTCTTGTCTGTACATAGCTTGGTTATACATGCAAGGATGTAAATTCACTTTTATGTTATGAAGCATGATTGGAACTTGATGTCTTTGTATCAATGCCTTGATAAATATGTTGCCAATTTTGACTTGCAGAAATAGTATCTGATGCTATGGTTGTAACTTGTAAGGATTTAATATCATGGAACTCTTTGATATGCCAGATAAATCCCTTAAGTACTTTCAGGAGATGACGTTAAAGGACATTCAACCTGACCTGCTCCTGTAGTGAGCTTTTACGCCTCTAGTATTGCTTGAACCATAAAATTCCTCTGAGCTGTTCTTTTCATTGATTTATATACTTGAGGAAATGTTGATTCCGGAAGACATTACTTTGGTGGAATGCCATGGTTGATACGCATTCTAACTTGGGTTTTAGTGATTGCACTCATGAGAGATCCATGTTAAGGATGTAGTTTTGTGGAACAGAGTGACCACAAGTAATGCTGAAAATGGCCTTGCAAGAGAGGTTATTGAAGTATATGACAGTGACGAATGGCCATGATGCATTTGCACCAATCCGAGGACCTAGGATGATCATCTTACCAGCACGTGCCATTTAGGCGCATTGCAAGAAGAGTGATCGAGGTGACTCATGGGCATGTGTTCGAGGTTGTTCTTCATCTGTCTGTCTTTATTTGCACCTTCCTCATCGACATCTATGAAAAAACATGCAAGAGGCTGGACGATCATTGTCATGGTATCCATGGGAACAGTATGATATCTCTGCAACTATTTAAGGATATGCTGGAAATACATGTTTTCGTTCTCCACTGTGAATTGCAGGCCATTAAGGATTAGTTGAAGAAGGTGATCATGCAAGTATTTCTGCGCAACGGAGGAGTTTGTTATTAAGCCTACACTAAAGCAGTTTAGCTGCATGATGGTACTGTTTTCTAGGGCCTTACAAGCATGTCGTTTGTCCAGATGCTTCTCTCTGGGATGCCCATATTGTTGCTTACAGAGTCTTTATGGAAATACAGAGCTGGTTAAATTGGCTTCAGATAATTTGTTTGAAATCAGATCCCATTTCCCGAGACATCGTTCTTGTTGGACCTTGGCATATGTATTGCACTCTTATTCAATTCCAATAGCATTATTTTAGTTAGTATATGATTCTTTACACCTGAAATCAGTAAAAGATGACACATAATACTTGTAACTGAAACACATGAGAAATTTTGTAGGATACTTTTCTTCTATACAATTGCATATAAGTTGATAAAAGAGAGCGTGTCTTCAAAAATTTGTGCGTCAGATTCATGCACCTATATTTTTGAGCATTCACTTCCGTTTCTTGCTACAAACATGTTTTAATTTTGAGAGAAGTATTGAAAAAACTAGTTGTAAATTATTAGTTTTAATTTGTCTTCGAACTATTGACTTTCTTAAAAACAATCCTCTACTTGACTAACTAAATTTAGGTACACCTTCGATCTACAACATGACATAGTAAGTGATGTCAAACTCTTGTAAAAGCATGAAACTGTTAACACAAAGCCGAGAGAAGTGTCGAAAACACCAAGTTTACACAAAGGTGAGAGAAGTGTCGAAAACATCATAAACTTGGTGAGAAATTAGGATATTTCACTCATGTAAAAAGGGTGTACCTTTAAAGATGTCAATAGTTTGAGAATGAAACCAACAATTTACGCCGAGTTAATGGGTGTTTTCAATACTTCTCTCCTTAATTTTCTATCTCTCCTCCCCCATCCCCCACCAACACAAGGGTATGAAAGTTTCATGCTACCATTCAATTAAAACTTTTGATACTGCTGCATTTACTTTCATTTTGTAGTTCTCGAGATTTGACATTTACCTGTTTTTGCAATAAAATAGGCACTTAACAGCCTTACAATGTATATACTATATGAGGAATTAAATCAACAATTTGGCCTGCCATTTAATCAATTTTGAATTGATTATCAAGAAATCTGATAAAATTCAATAAATCTAAAACAAGTAAAATAAAACTGTTACACCAACATGTCAGCTTAGCATTTAAGACCTTACTATATTATTTTTATCCATGCACATGATCGATCGATATATCACCAAATTAATTCTATGCCTATATAGTATCTCCCTGATATCACAACTCACACACCTCAAACCAAAGCAAAAATAAATATTCACCAAAACCAAGAAGAAATTAAAAATACATCAATGGCTTCTTCTAATTCCAAGATTATCTTTATCTTCTTCATCCTCATTTCCATTTTCACACCTCAAACTTCCTCACAAGGTGACTACTCATCGTGTGAATCACAAACACATAACACATGCAACAACAAATCCAAAGCATTAACCTTAAAAATCATAGCTATACTTTCGATATTAATCACTAGCATGATCGGAGTATGTTTGCCTCTCGTTACACGTTCAATTTCAGCGTTAAGCCCTGACCGTAACGTTTTCGTTATCGTTAAGGCATTTGCTGCTGGAATTATACTAGGAACCGGTTTCATGCACGTGTTACCAGATTCATTTGAAATGTTGTTGTCTAATTGTCTGAAGGAAAATCCTTGGCATAAGTTTCCTTTTACTGGATTTGTTGCTATGTTATCAGCTATAGTTACGTTGGCTATCGACTCTATGGCAACTAGTTTGTACAGCAAAAAGCACAATAATGCTCGTGTAATTAATCCAGAACAAGTACAAAATGGAGTACATAATATTATTAATGGTACTGGTGATCAAGAATTGGGCATGGTGAATAATAATGTGCATTTCCATTCTCATCACCATGGTTCCCTTTCGAAAGATGGAACGAAACTACTTCGTTATCGAGTCATTGCCATGGTTAGTCTATCATTTACTTAACCTGCTTAATTTATGTGACATTGTTTGAATTATTAATGTATTGATGGAATTATATGTTATTTGCACATGGAGAGTGCTTAACATAAATGGTTCATAATCTGAAGAATAGATTCCTGTTGACTGCTATATATACCATTCATAGATAGATCCAAAATTTGTAGCCAGAGTGCACATGCATGTCTTTTTCTTGTCAACAACAAATAATAATGACATTTTTACCGAATTTTAGCTAGGTTACGTTGTTGCTCCAAACATTACTAAATTAGCTAAAAACCTATTTTTGAAATGGTGGTCCATGTGCTTATGTTGCCTAAAATGCTAATTCAAACAAGTTTTCTGATACTAGTCTTTTCATATTTTTAAAAATGGTGTGAAACATTAATTATTGTGATTTATAGTATTTTTTTACGTAGTTTTTAAATATATAAGATTTTATTTTAAAAAGCTTAAAGATTTCATGCTTGAATTTACCGTCAAATTAAATTGTTTGAGTATCCAAACCAACAATCCCACATTAATTAGGACAATAGTTTTCAATTGTTTTTTTTTACTAAAAAAATCATTTTGATCATTTATCTATGATACTTTTTAAAATAATAATAATAATAATAGATTGATGCTTACTTATTTACTACATACAGTATTTACTTAGAGAGGAGGAGCTGCAAATGTTGACAAATTTATCCCATTAGTATTCTTATAATTTCGCAATCATAAATTATTAATCCCTATACCCCGACAAAACACAATAGTTTTATTGTTAAGTTTTGTGTATTAATAGTGTATTATTTTTTCAATCAGCAAGTTAAGTTGGCCTACAATAACATATAACTCTTTATTGCAAATTAATATTGTAACCCGAAAAAATTATAACTACAATCGATTAAATCGAAGTGATAGGTACATCATGGAATTCTTATTTATTTATTGGCAGGTATTAGAACTTGGTATTATAGTTCACTCAATAGTAATAGGGATTTCACTTGGATCTTCAAACAATACATGCACAATAAAAGGACTTGTTGCTGCACTTTGCTTTCATCAAATGTTTGAAGGAATGGGACTTGGTGGCTGCATTCTTCAGGTAATTTTCTTAATAAATCGAAAGAGATATTAATTATAAAGACAAAAAAAAATGGTAGTAGAGTAGTAACCAATTAAATCACGTTACCAAAAAATAGGATCAATAATTGAATGAAGTTGGATAATAAAGACAGTAGTTGATGTTACATAAAATTGAATGATTAAATGACTTTAGTGAAATAAAGTAAAGTTTGTTATAAGGTCCATGAAAGAGTCTTGAATTTTTCCCCAATATATAGGCAGAGTACAAAATGTTGAAAAAGGCAGCAATGGCATTTTTCTTTTCAGTAACAACTCCATTTGGTATAGCACTTGGAATTGCACTATCAAATACTTATCAAGAAAATAGCCCTCGTGCTTTAATAACTGTGGGCTTATTGAATGCATCGTCTGCTGGCCTTATGATTTATATGGCTTTGGTGGATCTTCTTGCTGCTGATTTTATGGGTGACAAATTACAAGGTAGCATCAAGTTACAAATCAAGGCTTTTATTGCTGTACTTTTGGGTGCTGGTGGCATGTCTCTAATGGCCAAATGGGCTTGATCTCATATTTAATTCATCCTAATAGTTTTGGATGAGGACAACATCAATAATTAATCCTTAGTCAATGTTATTAACAAGTTTGCTATGCTAAAGTTTAAGCGTTGCGCCACTCAATTTCTCTCTTCTATAACTATACATAAGAAAGTCCTTCCTAAGTAGATTAGGTGGTGCCATAATTTGAAGTTTTATGAGTTCAGTATTTTAATCTGTTTACGTTATTTGGTTCAAAATTAGTAGTTTATACATATTTATTACATTTCTTAAGACAAATATATGATTTGGACTGAAGCTGTTGAATTCAATCGAACTAGTTATAGCTCTTATTCTACGCCATTTTCCTAACTTATTACTATATATGAAAGGTAGAAAAGAAGTAAGAGATAGGTCTGAAGAACACAAAATCGTTGAAAGTATTATTTATCTATAACTTCAAGTATCTAGTCAAGTTTTATTAACTTATTTGTGTTCGAACTTAAATTATCAATTTATATTTACGATTACGATTCTTCATATATTGTTAAATTTGTTTGTGATAGTAATATAAATTCAATCAAGCTATTGCTTGAGGATTTTATGCACAACACGTAATTCGTAAGACCACAAAATCAAGATAACTCACGTGTAATGAGATCTTTATACGAATAGTCCAATCTGATTTGCTGTTTATTTTTTTAGGTCGATATACATAGATTATACCTTGATCATATATAATTATACACATACAACCGCCAACTATTTAGAATTATATATTGATCATATACAATTATACATACTCATACATCCGACTATTTTTAATTTAAGCTGTTTGATGAGCAACTAGGGGTGTGCATTCGGTTTGGTTTTGCACTATTTGGTTTGGATTTTTCGGTTTTTGGTTTTGTAAAAGTGTAACCCGATCCGATTCAAAATAAATTTGGTTTGGTTTGGTTTTCCTCTATTCAGTTCAACTTTTTTCGATTTGGTTATTTGCGGTTATGTCAATAATTAATAACATAACCAAAGTAATAATATTGAATCTCTTAAATATACTTTCTAATATAAATCATAAGTAAAACTTAAAACACAATACTTATAAGTATACCTATTATAGATGTTCAAACATAAAATATAAATGTAATCATCATGAAAGACAATAACCAAAAAGGGACAAAAGTGGTTAACTCCA
Source organism: Solanum verrucosum (assembly GCF_900185275.1). Lineage (NCBI taxonomy): Eukaryota > Viridiplantae > Streptophyta > Magnoliopsida > Solanales > Solanaceae > Solanum > Solanum verrucosum. The sequence goes on from NW_026020332.1 coordinate 3,480,275, forward strand.
ACTTAATTCTAAACCTAAGTATTATATATATATATATATATATATATACTAGAAAAAATGGCCCGTATCAGCATGGCCCCAACATTTATATATATTACTAATGTTCTAAATAAATCTAAATTCCTAATTATTTAGAAGTATAGTATGCATTTGCAAAAGATGTTTTCCAAATAGTCAAATTCTAGAAATTAAAATAATAACCACATTGAATTGAACCAGATCAATTATTAGGTTTCTTTAATTAAAATATAGGTTAGATTTATTTTTATTTTATAAAAATAAATTATCAAATATTAATAAAATTTACCTTAGTATTTCATATAATTATTTAATAAAAAAGATATATTATGCGAAAATATTTTTTTACTTAATTTGCTAAAATGAACAAGTGTAAGAGCAAATATTTTAATATAAGATTTAAATTAAAAAAACAATTATATATGTTATTAATTAAAATTAATTGATATGAATTGATTTCACAAAAAATCCCAACAAATTGGAGAATAACATTTTCATTGTATTATTGGTTCTCCTTATTATTTATTTATTTCCACAAATTACTTTCTCGATATAACTTTGAAGTATATATTCTCTTGTTCAATTTTATTTGTCACATTCATCTATTAAGAAAATAATGATTAACATAACTATTATTTTCACAAAATACTCCTATTAATTAATATTTAATATTAGGTATTGAAAAATAATTTTAAAAAAAATAAGTAATTAATATTAAAAATATGGGCCCAACATTATATTTATATACAAAATATTAGGATAAAATTATGCATAATTTATTTTTATAAATTCTATATACTATTGATATTCTAATTAATAAATCTCAATTATCTAAAATTATAATATAGTAGAGAGGATGTTTTTCAATCACAATAAATTATTTCTAAGTGTAAGGAGTCTATCAACTTTTTCATTTTATTTTATATGATATTTTTTTTAATTTTTTTAAAATTTAAAATTTATATTTAATCATAATTGATTTTAAAGATCATATTTATCAATTATGAATATTTTGGAAACAAAAAAACTATAAAACTATCTTCCATCCGCCTTTATTTTACTCTATATTCTCTATATTTGGAGAGTAAAATAAAGAATGTTTTCTTCAATCATTCTCTATTTCACTCTCTATTCATCATTTGTAGAGATGATTGAAGAATTATTATTCGCACTCTCTATTTTACTTTTTGATTATTTTATTATTATTTTTATTATATAATATTTGTAATTAACATATCATAAATCATATAAGACCATTTATTAAATTTTTAATATTCGTAACTTTTTTAATGTAATATAACACTTCAGAAAAATATTATTTAATATATACATTTTCAATCTGAATTAATAATACTTCATTTAAAAAAATTATTATTTAGAACCAATTCCAAACTCATCACTGGACATTTCATAAATAAAATGGCTAAAGTGTTTTATTAGAAAAATAAACAAGGCAAAAGTTGAGGGAACACTGACTGACCACAACTCCACAAGTGTAGTTCAATGGGGTCCCAATCACATTTAATGATATTTCAGTGGATGGTATCAATTGTAATTTAACAGAAAATGATGGATCTTTTATGGACCTATTGATGTGGTCTAAAGAATAAAGCAGAAAATACAATTCCTTTTACACAAATTGATCTCGGAAAATACTATTATACCCTTAGGGCATCTCCAACCCTATACTCTATTTTACTCTCCAAATATAAAGTTCTCTATTTTTTCAGATAACCAACTCCAATCCAATTCTCTATTTCACTCTCTAAAAAGGAATCTTTTTCTCTCTCCTCAATATTATATTATTATTTCTATTTCATTCTTATTTTCTTATTTTATAATATAAATCCTTTATTTCTTTTTTCCCAATAATTACTTTATATAATTTTCATGTGAATATTTAATATAAAATTATATTTTATTCTAAATTTTTAAATAATATAAATTGCAAGAAAATATTATATAATATACAAATTAATGGACAAATTCAAATAAAAGTGAAATACAATAACATAAACATTACATAAACACTCAATTTTTGAAATTATTATGTTGCTCCCATAAATGCTCTATTAATGCATTACGGAGTTCAAAATGAACATTTTTGTCCTTAACTTTTCTATGTCTAGCTAAAAATTGTTCAAACCGAAGATTTTCATCTACCACCTTTTCTGTTGTTGGAGTTGGAGCCTCTACAACATCTTGAATTGGTGCATTAAGATCATGTTCATCCTCAATTATCATGTTGTGCAGTATAATACATGTAGTCATTATATCATGTAGCACTTCCTTTTTCAAAACACGTGACGGTCTTGCAATAATTGCAAAACGTGATTGCAAAACTACGAATGCACGTTCAACATCTTTTTGGCATGATTCTTGTTTCATCGCGAATTGATTATTATGTTATGTATTGTATTTTATCTTGTATTTAAATTATTATGTCATGTATTGTGTTGTTATCTTGTATTTAAATTATCATATTATGTATTGTATTTTTAAATTAGTTTTTTCATCTTATCATTTTAATTTTGTGTATTCTTTATAGTGAAAATTAATAATAAAATCAAATTATATTATTGTCGAAAATTAGAAAAAATTAAAATACTATTAATTCGGGATGAAAGTAGTATATATTAAATAATATATTTTTAAAAATATAATATTACATTTAAAAAGAATTATGAATATTAGATATTTATTAATGACATTATATGTAAAATAATATGTTAATTAGAAAGTAATAGAAATAATAATAAAATATTCAAAAAGTGAAATAGAGAGTGTGAATAGTAGTTCTCCAAATTTGGAGAACTACTATTCACCTCTCTAAATATGAAGAATGGAGAGTGATATGGAGGTGGATTGGAGTGCCCATTCTCTATTTTACTCTCCAAATATAGAGAATGAAGAGTAAAATAGAGGTGGGTTGGAGATGGTCTTAAACTTTCATCTAATGTCACCAAGTGCCATGTTGAAACTCTCTCTTCTAATATATACTAGAAAAAATGGCCCGTGTCAGCACGGGCCCAACATTAATATATGAGCAACTTTCACATACAGCAAACATAAAAATCATATTTGTATGTTATAACTATAGTTTGCATAATTGCGTTCCATAACAAATTTTATGTTTGCTATGGAGCTTTTGATTTGTATAATTCGCTAGAAACATTCAATTTTATATAAATTGTTCAGTTTTGTATGGATTCATTTATACATTATAATTTATATAATAAGATCTGTATTTGTATAACTATAAGTGTATAGGACGAAAATATATGTATTTGTATATACATTTTTCTCTCGCTTTATACAAACTGTAATGACCCGAAAGGTCATTTTGGTGATTTTTCGTGGAAATGACTATTTTGCCCTTTCGGTAGTTGCCCCGAGTCCCATGTTTTGTGGTTGTAAAGTTGGTTTGAGGAAAAGTTGGTAAAAAGTTGAGTTTTTGAGAAGTTGAGTTTTTTATGAGTTAAAGTTGGTTAAAAAAAGTGTTTTTTCGAATCATTTGGAGTTTCGGGACTCGGATCGGATTTTTGTCGATTCCGGCAGTTTTAGAATGTCGAAATGGGTCTGTGTGAAGTTACGAAGTTGAATTTGGAGTTGAAACGAAGAATTGAGGTCCTAAGTTGCTAAAGTTGTGAAATTTTGATAAAGAGTTGACTTTGGTCAACATATGAGGTTCCGAGGCTCAGATTGAAATTCCGAGAGTACTGTTGGTTTCGGGAGGCGATTCTAAGTCTAGAATGAGTCTTGGTTGAATTTTTAGACGCTCCGTTTGAGTTTCGAATTTTTTTGGCGTTAAACTAGTTTCTTGGCATCTTATTGAATTTCGGGTCAAGGAGTCCTCGAATTCAAATTCCGATGGTTCCATTGAGTCCGGAACATCGAATTTAGTGGGGGTACATATTTAGTTTGTGTGCACGAGATTCCGAACGAATCCCGAGGGTCCAACGGAGACTTAAACTTTGGTGTTATTGTTGTGTTTCAGCTGCAATAGCAGTCCTTTTTAAGTCAAAAACCAGTAGCCATTTTCCCCCAACTTGAAAAATACCCATTTCTCCATTTTTAGACTTTGAGAGCTCGAAAATAGGTGATTTCAAGTGGGTTTTCGCAAGGAATTCATTGGGTAAGTTATTTCCAACTTATATCTTTGATTTCCATCGATTATTTATGGATTTTAACATCAAAATTTCAGATCTCAACTGTAAAATTTGGGGGGTTTTGCCTAATCCGAATTTAATAGAAAATTTGAATTTGTGAACTCATTTCAACTCCTTTTTCGAAACGGTTTTCACAATTGGATTCTAAATTTCTTGGGGAACATTTTTCACTAAAAATTTCCAAATTTCGAGAATATTTTCCGGAACGAGATTTTTTGACCATTTTACCCTTTTTCTCCAAATTTCACGATATTAGTGTTGTTAGATTCGTATTGATTGTGGAATTCCATTTATGAATAGATTGTGGTGATTTGGAGCGTGCTCGGAAGGGTAAAACTCAGATTTGAGTTACTAGTTGAAGTGTTTTGAGGCAAGTGACTTCTAAACTTTGTTAAACTCTTAGACTACACATGACTACTTTCCTAATTGTGTTGGGGAGTAATGGGGATTGAGGATGAGTTTTATTTGTTGATTGAAATTGTTGTAATTGAAAGATGGGGAATAAACGAGCTAAATGTGTTATATGTGACTTGAATTTGTTGAATAAGTCATGTGATAACTGATATTGAGGGGATAGAAGAGCATGAGTAGGCTATGATTGATACAGACATTGATGTTGAGACAGATGATGTGTAATACTATGATGTGGTCGTGATATGGTTGTGATTGAGACAGACGATGTGTAATACTATGATGTGATCGTGATATGGTTGTGATTGAGACAGATGATGTGTAATACTATGATGTGATCGTGATATGATTGTGATTGATGACATGTGCATATTCATTATTCATCTCATGTGTGAACTATCTGTTGCATGAGTTCTGAGACACTGATATGAAGATGGATGGATATGAGACACAGTTGAGACTAGCTCCGGCTAGAGATATATGAGATGGACTAGCTCTGGCTAGCGATTTGGATGCCGATGGGATCTGGTTCCGGCGGTGATACATGGTCCATGTGTGGCCCCTATGGGTTCTGATTTGAGTATTCAGCGCGGTCTGATTACGTCAACAGATGTGTATCTTAGGACAGACATGCATCACGACTACATGACATCATTATTGCATTTGCATCGCATTTGACTTCATCTTTGTCTGTGGTGTGTAAATTTCTTTCTATTTGCCTCTCTTCATGTGATATATGATCTATTTGCTCTTACATGAGGATATGAGGTTGATGTTGAGACACTGTTGGATATATCTGTTGATTATGAATTGTGTAGTCTAGGTTGTTGGTTCGCTGTTAGAATGAAGTTTCGGTGATTCGATTGGGATTGAAAGGAGTTGTTTGTAGCTGCTAGTTTAGCTTAGTTTAGTGTTACTTGCGAGTACCTGTTGCTTTTGGTACTCACCTTTGCTTCTACACAGTTGTGTAGGTTGACAACTCTATCAGATCCGACTTATTACTCATCTTCAGATTAAAGCTTCCAGACTTACTTGAGAGGTAGCGGTTCATTCCAGACGTGCCCTCAAGTTATCTATATTTACTGTTTTGTTCTATTCTAGAACTTTACTATGAGACTTGTATATTTTATTCAGATTCTGTATTAGAGGTTTGTACATGTGACAACCAATTCTGGGGTTATGTTGAGTTTATTTAAAGACTTCCGCTTATCTTTCTATCTTATTCTTGTTTTATAAATTCTGTATAGTCGGGTTTTTGGGTGTTAGGCTGACGTGTCCGGTGGGGTTTGGGCACGTGCCATCACATCTGGTTTTGGGGTGTGACACAAACACAAACACATTTTATACCGAAATGTATAAAATGGTTAATTGTATACCGAAAATGGCTAATTATATACCGAATCAGATGGGAAAAAAATGGAATGTTTGCTGCGAATTACAATTAAAATAAACTATCGCTATAACATTTAATTTAAATTAACAGTTTGTTATTTCATACAATTTTCTTTAATATATATTACTAATGTTCTAAATAAATCTAATTTCCTAATTATTTAGGAGTATAGTATGCATTTGCGAAAGATGTTTTTGAAATAGTCAAATTCCAGAAACTAAAATAATGACCACATTGAATTGAACCAGATCAATTATTAGGTTTCTTTAATTAAAACTACAGGTTAGATAGATTTGTATTTTATAAAAATAAATTATAAAATATTAATAAAATTGACCATTAGTATTTCATCTAACTATTTAATAAAAAGATATATTATACGAAAATATTTTTTTACTTAATTTGCTAAAATGAACAAGTGTAAGAGCAAATATTTTAATATAAGATTTAAATTAAAAAACAATTATATATGTTATTAATTATAATTAATTGATATGAATTGATTTCACAAAAAACCTCAACAAATTGGAGAATAACATTTTCATCGTATTACTGGTTCTCCTCATTATTTATTTATTTCCACAAATTACTTTCTCAATATAACTTTGAAGTATATATTCTCTTGTTCAATTTTATTTGTCACATTTATCTATTAAGAATAAGAAAATAATGATTAACATGACTATTTTTTTCACAAAATACTCCTATTAATTAATATTTAATATTAGGTGATGAAAAATAATTTTTTTAAAAAAGTAATTAATATTAAAAATAAAATATAAGAAAATTATTGTCCTAACTTTGCATTTTAATAATAACAAGTTAAAATAAAATCTATCTTTTAATAATGAATAAATAAAATTAACACACAAAATAATATTTAACTTATGCCCAATACATAAAAATAGTGTGCTTCTATTCACCACTAGATAAGTATGCCCGTGCTTAGCACGGGCCCAACAAATTTGCATTTTTAGGGGTCGTTTGGTAGAGTGTATTAGCAAAAATAATGCATGCATTAACTCTGTGTATTAGTAGTCCCTTGTTTGGTACACTTTTTCATGTTATGTATAACTAATGCAAGCATTTAGTTATACACTTTATTGTGTATTGAGGGGTGTATTACTATTACCATGGATTTCTATGTATTAGTAATGCAAAGAGATTTAATACATGCATTAGCATAGTTAAAAACTCAATTACCCCTCAAAAGCACTTTTACATCTTCTCCACCATAATTGTGGAGGATATTTTTATAAATAAATATTTTTATACAATGCATACTATTTTTACTACACCAAACTAAACAATACATAAAAAATAATCTATGCATAACTAATACAAGCATTGCTAATGCAAGTATTACCAATACACTCTATTGAATATTACGTTTCTACCCTCTAGCATTATGTTTATACACTACCAAACGACTCCTAAGTAATTTGTCCTTGTTTGGTGCTTGTAAGTTGCGATTTAGAATGTGATTTCTCGTTGTTTGCACAAACTCAATATTATAAAATTGTGATCTAGAATGTGACTCTTGTTGTTTGGTGATGAGCTATAACACAAATCCAGTATTATAAAAGTTGGAATTATTATATTTAATTAATTAAAAGCCCATTTGACTTTTTTTTTTTAAATAGCTTTTTAAAAGTAGTTTATAGAAAATTAAACTTTGGTAACTTTTGAATTGAAAAATGAAAAGTAGGTGAAAACATACTTTCAATTTTTTAGAAATCATTTTATACTTATTTTAAGTTATTTTTAACTTTATCAAACACTCTAAAAATTAAAAATAGATTTGATCAACTTTTAGTCAATCCAAGCTCTTAAGCACACGTTTTGATTACCTTTATGAGCGGACGTTTGATCTTTAAATTCTTTGTATTAATATTATTCCACATTTATTGACTTACACAGACTTGTAGATGTAAATGTTTACTTTCTCGGCAGATCATGATGAGTCGGACATGGTTCAAGTGACACAACGGCGTGCACCATTCGTCGCATTGTTTAGGTCAGTAACCGAAACTTTATCAACTTTCATTGTCTTACAAGGTTAAGCCAAAAATAAATATTAATCATAATTATGCTTCCCCTGCTTAGCGAACTTTAAGAGCAGAGCACTGTAAATGTATCAAAGATTCGCAACACACAAACATTAAAATATGTCATTCAAATGAAATTTATTTTGAAAAATTGCTAATATGCATGCAAGTGATCGCCAAATCAGATAACAAAAACATCGCATACTAATTGTTGCATACAAAATCACGCTCCGAAATGTAGTGTGGCTACCAGATCTACTTTTAATATATCCATCTGAGTATGCGAAGTGCGACATTCACTTATTCACATACATGAGAGTGTAAATAATATACATACACTACTTATAAGCCAAAGCTGATGTATTCTGCAAATGCTTCGACAAAAAAAGTAGACTCAAGGTTATTTAAACCTAACTTCTTAAGAGCAATATGAATCAAGCGTGAAGCGGTAATATATTCCAGTAGGAAGGCATTATTTAGCAAGGTTGGACCGCAAATTCGATAAATGAAACTCTACTGACCCCAATCTGAGATCAATCTCGGTCCTTCTGACCCGACCCTCCAGTCCAAAAGGGTTCAAATTCCCGTCAAAAAGCCATTCTCGATGACGACATTGTTATCGCCGACGAAAAGGTTGCAAACGTGTATACGACCCCCTGATAGGACTGCGACCTAACTATGACAATCATTCCACCTTTCTTTACCCAGATGCAAATCCATCTCTCATTCACATTACACCCAGAAGTATATATTTAGCAACAATAGTTGGAAGGCAGAATAGAAAAATCTAATCAATAAACAACATCAAACCACTTCCTGCAACACAGTAACAGATCTCCTAATTGATATGGAAGTGTTCTTCAAAAAAGCTCTTGATCTTCTCCTAGTAATTTGGTAGTTTCTCAGGGCAAACCTCAAAGAAATCCTGAAGAAAATTATGAATTCTTAAAGCTTTAGTACTCATTAAAAAAAAAAAAAAGGGACTGACTTGTATCCATATACTGAGGAAAGGTTTCAGTTTGTAACTTTAACATACAATGTATGAATATTCATGATCTTTCCGAATTTTATTCAACTCCTCAATAATCTCTTAAAATGTAGGCATCAAGTCTCTAGCAGAGCATTCCAAGTTCCGAATTTTTTCATATAGTAATTAAGAAGGGAGTAGGACAAAACCAGCAATCAACTTGTAACCACTCTTAGGGTTGGTTCATTATTTTACTCCTTGTTCAATTTGGACCAATGATAATACATCCTTATCAATGTAGGATTTTCATCTATCAATGACAACATAAAAAATATATCCACCTGTTCAATTTCTAACCCAAAATACCAAGAGAGTTGGCAACAAATTAGATTAGCAGTATTAATTGAAAAGTAATTTATCCACTTAGCCAGAATTTACAAATGTGAGATCCTTGTTCAGAGAACTCAAAAACTTATCGAAAGGTATTGGAGGGAACATGGAAGAGATAAACTGCCCTAACACCTAGCGATTTTTTTTTGAATGGGTGTTAAAGGGGGATTTTCTGTTCCTCATAGATAATTTATACAGATATAATTCTTAGCCTGATCTTTACCAGCAAGCTTGTCAAGAGACACAAATTTCTTTGGATCCTGGTGCTGAGGAAGCCTCTAGTCCTCATCGCTGTCATCCATGTACCATACATATATGACGTCCTCTCTTGGATTCAGGGGCGAATTTATGTACTAATTTTGGGTCACCCGAACCCGTGGTCATCCAACTAAACTCGATATATTACTTCTATAATTATAAAAGAATATATTAAATTAAAACTTGTTGAACCCGTTCTCAAAATGGCTGGATGGTTCACTGGTACCACTGCAAGATTTCAACTCACAGGTCGCAGGTTCGATCCCAGGCAGCCCCAATTCGCTTCAATTTATTTTTATTAACTAAAAACACATTTTTCATTAAAAAAAAAAAGAAGAAGCTAAATTCTGAAAGTTTAAAAGTGAAAAGACTTCAAAAGATTCCTTCCCACACACTTTCCAAGTTCCAACAATATTTTTCTTCTCTCTTCAAATTTGTTTTCTATTTTCCATACAAAGAAGAAGCTTCAAGTCTCCAACTTCAAGTCAAGAATTTAGAGAAATCATCATTGTCAAAGGTTAAGGTAATTTTAGTTTATGATTTCTCTTTTTAATAAACAAACTAACAAGATAAATATATATATATATATATATATATATATATATATCACTTTAATTTTAGGGTTTTCATATAAAAAAATCTTGTCATTACTTATATTAGGAAATCATCAATAGCTAAAGAATTGATTATCTCAAACTTACATATTTTGTGGATGTAACTTGTAAGGAATGTGTTTCATATTATATTATCAATTTTGAAGGGTATGATTCCTTTTTTTTAATGTGAAATGGGTGTGATTCCCTTATTTTTTTTATGTGTAAGGGGTGTGATTCCCTTTTTTTTTTTATGTGTAAGGGGTGTGATTTCCTTATTTTTTTAAATGTGAAAGGGGTGTGATTCCTCTTCTTTCTATGAATATGTGATTTCGAATGCAAAAGAGGCATAAGTCCTCTTTTTATTATGAATGTGTGATTTTCTATTGTTAAATGTGAAAGGGGTGTGATTCCTCTATTTTAGTTAGATTTGCAAGGATTGTGATTCCTCTATTTTATTTGAACTTGCAAGGGTGTGATTCCCTTATTTTTTATTGTGAAAGATATGCGATTCTCTTATTTTATTTTAAATTTGCTAGTTAAATTTGTGACTAAGTTGAATAGCATTGGTGAAGAATTTTTGAATGGATGTTTAGTTTGTAAGATAGAGCGGAAGATATTTGAAAATGTAAGTAATGATGCTATTATAGATCGTTTTCAAAATATGAAGTCTCGTTGAGTACAATTGTAAACTGATGATATTTTTTGTGGTAATGTAATTTTTATGTATTGCTCGCTTAGTTATTGTTATTATAGATTTTTTGATATTATCTTTAAAGCAATGGTGCACCCGTTTTCTTAAAATCCTGGATTCGCCTCTGGTAGCCATCTTTAATCTTCACTTCTACATGTCATCTTTGCTAATATCTTACTAATCTTTTGAACTTTTGTAACATCAAACCTGCCAAACAACACTAACAATTCAAATTAGGATACCAAAGATCTCAAGAAACACAAGCACCACAATACTATTATGCTAATTTCACACAAAAATACTTCTTAACTGATTACAAACTTACTTCCAATGAGCCTTTTAACATCATATATAATATGTTCCGAGTTAAGACCTTACCATACTCCCTTGCTTCCCCCTAAATTTACAAAATCACAATTCCATAAACTACCCCAAAAATCTATAGGAAATTTTGCAACTTCAAAAACATTACATGCATATCTTAGTCATCATTCATTGTGAATACCTTATTTGCATAGGAACCAACCTATCTTTCTAAGAAACAATAACATAAATACAAATTTGTTCAATAGATTGAAAAAAAAGTAACACCAACCAAGGAAATGTAAAATTGTCATCATATGTATTTATTGGGATCATGTCTTCTAAAAGTCAGTAATCATTCATTCAATGGCTATTTATATTGAAAGTTGAAACACAATTATAAATTTGTATTTATGATTTATGAGAAATATAAATAATGATAGGAAGGATAAGATAACATATACATTCATATTCCAACAACTTCAATTATTAAAGGAATAGTTATAAAGATCCTCAGAAGTATAATGTAAGAGATAGTTAATTCATATACTGCTGCCTTCCTATGAGTGCCTGTTCAGTCCCAAAGGAGCGAGCCTCCCATAGAGGCAAGTGAAGTTGGTGAGCCATATGATGGGCAACTATCTCCTGCGGTTTGGAGAGGTCTCATCGTATCACATTCTGTTCTGCGAGATTAGAAAATCACCATCAATACCTCGGTCTAGGTACTTTTAAAAAAAAGAAGAGAAATCTGAATAAGTGTTTCCTTCCTATGAGTGCCAGTTCAGTACCAAACTTTAAAAAATAGAGGATCCTGAGAATCCTTCCAACAGGGGTCTATTACAATTTGCAAAATTGCAGGCTTCTTAAGTTAAACTCTATTCTATACTTCTTCTTAAGTTAAACTCTATTCTATACTTCCTTCAAGATTCTATAACGGGTATAATATTTTTCCTTTCTTTTTTTTTAAACAAAAAAATTAACATCATTCAAGGATAATCAAATATGGCTAAACCTCTACTGTCCATTTTATCTAACAGTAAGATGAAAATGAAAGGATTAAGAATGCTTTGACAGTTTAAAACTCAGTTTTGAGATCTACATAAATATAATCTTTAACTTTCATCATTCAGAAAAGAGATCAGATCTTTGATATATTCAAATATATCAAGTGTCAAACCATAACTTTAAGAATTAAGAAACTAAACAGAGTAGCTACCTTGGGAAAAAAATTGCATGTTGCTGTATGTAAAGTTGAGTTCTTTCTCCTTCAGAAACACCAAAAAAGAGTAAGCAAATTTTAGTTTCACATCTTCATTGTTGATGATGTTTATATTTAAATGTTGCTTCCAAGAAAAAATAGGTAATACATTTGTTGGATCTGTATTCAGCCTGCAAAATCTTGAGGGAAAAAAGTTCATTTGCTAGATTTAAAAGCCCAGAGCAAAATCATTTATTAGAGTAAACATGCACAAAGCTCCATATCATATCTTTCCTTGTAAAAGGAAGGTTGATATTTGATAATGACCAACACAGTCCCTAAATGTACATGAGAAAAGGAGGAATAAAAAAAGAAAAGAAGATCAAGGAATTTAACTGAGAAGATTCAATGAGAGAGAGAGGAGAAATTTGGTTCGACATGAGTAAATGAAACAACACGTGTCTTCACCGCTACAAACATACAATAGATATTTCTGAAAGGGCATTAGTATACAGGGCTTTTCAGATTTCCTCCATACAAAGCTATAGGCTTTTAATAGAAGAATAGTTGAACCAAAGTAATAAATAAAATAAAAAGTAATTAAACCAAGGATTTTACTCCCTCAATGGTAGATGCTTCAACATTTTAAATAAACAAATTCTTTTACCGTCTCACCCTTGAGTTTATAAACTCTATTATAAATGATAACGCAGACATAATATCTCTCTAAATAGACAACAAAACAGATGAAAAAAAAAAGATAAATCTCTGAACAAGAACACTACAAATTCAATGAAGAAGATCAGTGAAAAGGGAAACGATCAATTTAGAAGATAAACTTACTGATGAAGGAAAGAGAAAGGCATAAGAAAAACAGGATCTAACCTCTATTGCTGAAATCCTGTCCATTTCACCTTTAAACACAACTTTAGTAGAATAATCTTTGAGCATTTTAGAAAATCAGTTGATGTCTCAATAATCATATCTAGCTAGCCTCTTTATTTTACTATGATAAAATATGAGAAACAAATTTTAAGCTCAAAGACAAAATCTAATGCTAAGAGCTCCTAAATTTAAGTGCAAATAGTGAACATCTTAGAAAAGATAACAATCAGTGAAGTAAGTAAAAACTTACTGCATTTAAAAGTATATATTGACAATACAACCAACTCTTGAAATGATTACTATTTTTATTTATCAATCAACAACGTATCTGGTACATCAGAAACATTGAGATCAATGAAATTTCTGTATTTGCCTTTAAGTTTAATATCATAAGTGCAATTGTTCAAAAATAATAATAAGAGAACCGCCATTCACCCAAAAATAGAAGGACATAAGAACTGTAGTCAAAGAGAAAGGAGAACAAAAAAGGAGGCATAAACTGACGACAACTCATCCAAACCATCCCACAATGAGCAAATGTAATGGAGTTGGCGAGAATTACCTTAGAAGACGAGAAAATGTGTACGTACTCGCAACCCAATGCCATTTGTTGGTCGTCAAAAGTCATTAATCCTGCAAAAATCAAGTAAAATCATCGAGATATAGTAACGGGATCCAAGTTTTCAACAATCAATAGAACGGAGCTCAGCGTCACAGTTGTGTTATACTGAGAACATATGAAAAGATTATAGAAATGAAGAAGTGGAGACAGAACACTAATTTTTCAAACAAATTTTGATCTTACTACTGTCAAGAGAGAGAAAAGGAGAAAAATTAGAAAGCAAAAATTGATATCCTAATAAATAGAATAACATAGTCATGTTAACGGTCAAACGTATATAGAACTGGACAACCAAGAATTAATAAATTCAAAAATTAAAATTATATAAAATCAAATGATCCTATAAAGGAATCCTTGACAATTATCAAAGTGAGAGCCTATAACATCAACCCCAATAAATTAGGGTAGGCTTCAGAATCTTACGGATCATGTTACTCCATTGAACATCCAATTCCCAAACTTATATAATCCACATGCACTGAAATTGTTCACTTGTATAATTTTGAACAATTTCACTGTTAAACCCCTAATTTCCATAAACTGTTGTGGGGTGGAATTTGTGTGCATATATTAATTTTTTGATTGCTTGGTAGTGATATGGGAGGAGAATTTCGCTCTAAACCCAATTTTCAAACTTTGAATAAAAATTTCAAACTCCTACACAAAAATATAAAGTGAAAGCATAAGGACATAAATAAACAAACAAAAGAAAGAGTGGCAACATAACACACCATCAATAAAAAAATTATACACTTAAAAGAGTGCAGAACATAGAAAGGGCATATAGCAATATATATGGACCCGAGATCCGACACTGAAGTTTAGAAACTATAAAAGCAGTAAAGCACAAAGAGAAGGAACCTACTCATAGTATAAAGCTCACCGGGCAAACTAACAATGGAGGAACTTGCATTAACAATGCTTGGTTTTCTGCTTTTGTGTTTTTGTGTTGAAGCATAGTACAGGAAGTACAAGGACCCAAAACAGGCCTTGAATATTAGAATCAGGGACTTGATGAATATAATAAGCCTTAAAGAGAAAATAGGTCATATTAGCCAGATTGAGAAACATGTAAATTTACCTTAAATCATGAAGAAATACTTCGGCAAGGCATCCCAAACAAACAACAATCTTGAGGAAACCTTCACAGAGAGATTTAAAGTGTCTACACAAAGAGAAGACATTCAGCAACAAATGGATTCGCCATTGAAGAGTTGAGATCTACAAAGAAGAGTTGAGAAAATAGACCAAGCTTAGCAGAGGAGGAGAGAGAAATATATAGAGAATTGTGAGATGATAGTGCAAAACTTGTACACAAAGTGAAGCAAAATGAGACATGTGTTTATTCATCAATGAAAAAGGGCCAAATTTACTGTACAATTAGTACTACCTTTATTTAATACAATTAGAAGATGCAGTGTTCATCCTTTTTAACTCCCATTTCTAAATAAGAGTAACTAGATAATGTTGTCCATGCTATGCACGGGCCCAATAATATAAATGGTATATTTTGGGGCTAATAACCGAGTTTTTGAAGCGATTGTTTGCGTGGATAAAGGAATAAGTTTTTTTTATCACAAACCTGCACTTTCTTTGACGCAATTTAAGGTATAATAAGACTACACACATACAACATTTTTGAAATATTTTATGTTGTCAATTATTATGATTTATAGTATTTTTACGATTGATTCACTTCAAGAATCAGTGGAATTTTTTGTATTTTTTTCAAAACATATTTTATGTTGTCAATTATTATGATTTATAGTATTTTTACGCAGTTTTTAAATATAAAAAAAATAAGACAAATAAATTAAAATGGACCCAATATATGTTATTTTTGTTGTCTCAATTTATGTGACACAAATGAAATTTGGAGAGTCATCCAAATTTTCATATTTTTAAAAAATTGTTTGAAGTTATTAATTATTGTGATTTATAATATTTTTATGTAACTTTGAAATAATGTACATTACTCGTCACTTTGTCCTAATTTATGTGATATGGATAAAATTACAAAATTAACCCTTTGAAAATGTCTTTCAGATATTTTAAGTTGTTAATTATTATTATTTATCATACTTCTTTGGTAATATTAAAATGATATCTGTTATTTTTTCTGTCCCAATATATGTGAACCTGATAGAATTTTGAGAGTCAACAAATTTTATTCTATAGCTTTTAAATATCTTAAAGCTTTTTAAGTCATTTGTAAATGATATATGTTGCTTCCTTAATTGGGACTTTTCCATTTGTGAGATAAATATATATATATATATATTCAAGAATAATATATTGTAGAAAACAAAAAAAAAAAATAAAAAATATATATATATATATACATATTCTATATTATTTTAAAAGGGAGTTTATGCCCAAATTCTACTATATAATAAATATAATATATAATAAACTTCCTTTAAAAAGTACTTCCTTTTAAAAGTCCCACAAGTATATAATATATAATATTCAAGATTGGGAAAAGTCCCAATCTTGAATATTATATATTATACTTTGCTCTAAACTCTCTTTTATAATATAGTAGAATAGAAAATAGAATAGAATATACAAGTATATAATATATAATATTCAAGATTGGGAAAAGTCCCAATCTTGAATATTATATATTATACTTGGCCTAAACACTATTTTATAATATATAGTAGAATATACAAGTATATAATATATAATATTCAAGATTGGGAAAAGTCCCAACCTTGAATATTATATATTATACTTGGCCCTAAACTCACTTTTATAATATAAAGTAAAATATATAATATAAAGTAAAAGAAAAGTATAATATATAATATTCAAGATTGGGAAAAGTCCCAATGTTGAATATTATATATTATAATTGACCCTAAACACTCTTTTATAATATATAGTAGAATATACAAGTATATAATATATAATATTCAAGATTTGGAAAAGTCCCAATCTTGAATATTATATATTATACTTGGCCCTAAACTCTCTTTTATAATATAGTAGAATAGAAAATAGAATAGAATATACAAGTATATAATATATAATATTCAAGATTGGGAAAAGTCCCAATCTTGAATATTACATATTATACTCGGCCCTAAACACTCTTTTATAATATATAGTAGAATATACAAGTATATAATATATAATATTCAAGATTGGGAAAAGTCCCAACCTTGAATATTATATATTATACTTGGCCCTAAACTCTCTTTTATAATATAAAGTAAAATATATAATATAAAGTAAAAGAAAAGTATAATATATAATATTCAAGATTGGGAAAAGTCCCAATGTTGAATATTATATATTATAATTGACCCTAAACACTCTTTTATAATATATAGTAGAATATACAAGTATATAATATATAATATTCAAGATTGGGAAAAGTCCCAATCTTGAATATTATATATTATACTTGTCCCTAAACTCTCTTTTATAATATAAAGTAAAATATATAATATAAAGTAAAAGAAAAGTATAATATATAATATTCAAGATTGGGAAAAGTCCCAATTTTGAATATTATATATTATACTTGGCCCTAAACTATCTTTTATAATACAAAAAAAATAAATATAATGTATATAATATATAATATTCAAGATTGGGAAAAGTCTCAATCTTGAATATTATATATTATACTTGGCCCTAAACTCTCTTTTATAATATAAAGTAAAATATATAATATAAAGTAAAAGAAAAGTATAATATATAATATTCAAGATTGGGAAAAGTCCCAATTTTGAATATTATATATTATAATTGACCCTAAACTCTCTTTTATAATATATAGTAGAATATACAGGTATATAATATATAATATTCAAGATTGGGAAAAGTCCCAATCTTGAATATTATATATTATACTTGGCTCTAAACTCTCTTTTATAATATAGTAGAAAAAGAAAATAGAATAGAATATACAAGTATATAATATATAATATTCAAGATTGGAAAAAGTCCCAATCTTGAATATTATATATTATACTTGGCTCTAAACTCTCTTTTATAATATAGTAGAAAAAGAAAATAGAATAGAATATACAAGTATATAATATATAATATTCAAGATTGGAAAAAGTCTCAATCTTGAATATTATATATTATATTTGGCCCTAAACTCTATTTTATAATATATAAATATATAGTAGAATATACAAGTATATAATATATAATATTCAAGATTGGGAAAAGTCCCAACTTTAAATATTATATATTATACTTGGCCCTAAATTTTCTTTTATAATATAAAAAAAATAAATATAAAGTATATAATATATAATATTCAAGATTGGGAAAAGTCCCAATCTTGAATATTATATATTATACTTGGCCCTAAACTCTCTTTTATAATATAAGGTAAAATATATAATATAAAGTAAAAGAAAAGTATAATATATAATATTCAAGATTGGGAAAAGTCTCAATCTTGAATATTATATATTATACTTGGCCCTAAACTCTCTATTATAATATAGTAGAATAGAAAATAGAATAGAATATACAAGTATATAATATATCATATTCAAGATTGGGAAAAGTCTCAATCTAGAATATTATATATTATACTTGGCCTTAAACTCTCTTTTATAATATATAGTAGAATATACAAATATATAATATATAATATTCAAGATTGGGAAAAGTTCCAACCTTGAATATTATATATTATACTTGGCCCTAAACTCTCTTTTATATTATAAAAAAAATAAATATAAAGTATATAATATTCAAGATTGGGAAAAAGTCTCAATCTTGAATATTATATATTATACTTGGCCCTAAACTCTCTTTTATAATATAGTAGAATAGAAAATAGAATAGAATATACAAGTATATAATATATAATATTAAAGATTGGGAAAAGTCCCAATCTTGAATAATATATATTATACTTGGCCCTAAACTCTCTTTTATAATATAAAAAAATAAATATAAAGTATATAATATTCAAGATTGGGAAAAAGTCTCAATCTTGAATATTATATATTATACTTGGCCCTAAACTCTCTTTTATAATATAAAGTAAAATATATAATATAAAGTAAAAGAAAAGTATAATATATAATATTGAAGATTGGGAAAAGTCCCAATCTTGAATATTATATATTATACTTGGCCCTAAACTCTCTTTGATATTATAAAAAAAATAAATATAAAGTATATAATATTCAAGATTGGGAAATAGTCTCAATCTTGAATATTATATATTATATTTGGCCCTAAACTCTCTTTTATAATATAATAGAATAGAATATACAAGTATATAATATATAATATTAAAGATTGGGAAAAGTCCCAATCATGAATATTATATATTATACTTGGCCCTAAACTCTCTTTTATAATATAAAGTAAAATATACAAGTATATAATATATAATATTCAAGATTGGGAAAAGTCCCAATCTTGAATATTATATATTATATTTGGCCCTAAACTCTCTTTTATAATATAAAAAAAATAAATATAAAGTATATAATATTCAAGATTGGGAAAAAGTCTCAATCTTGAATATTATATATTATACTTGGCCCTAAACTTTCTTTTATAAAATGTAAAGTAAAATATATAATATAAAGTGAAAGAAAAGTATAATATATAATATTCATGATTGGGAAAAGTCCCAATCTTGAATATTATATATTATACTTGCCCTAAACTCTCTTTTATAATATAAAATAAAATAAATATAAAGTATATAATATATAATATTCAAGATTGGGACTTTTCCCAATCTTGAATATTATATATTATACTTTTCTTTCACTTTATATTATATATTTTGCCTTACCCAATCTTGAATATTATATATTATACTTGGCCCTAAACTCTCTTTTATAAGATATAGTAGAATATACAAGTATATAATATATAATATTCAAGATTGGGAATATTATATATTATACTTGGCCCTAAACTCTCTTTTATAATATAAAGTAAAATATATAATATAAAGTAAAAGAAAAGTATAATATATAATATTGAAGATTGGGAAAAGTCCCAATCTTGAATATTATATATTATACTTGGCCCTAAACTCTCTTTTATAATATATAGTAGAATATACAAGTATATAATATATAATATTCAAGATTGGGAATATTATATATTATACTTGGCCCTAAACTCTCTTTTATAATATAAAGTAAAATATATAATATAAAGTAAAAGAAAAGTATAATATATAACATTGAAGATTGGAAAAAGTCCCAATCTTGAATATTATATATTATACTTGGCCCTAAACACTCTTTTATACTATAAAAAAAATTAATATAAAGTATATAATATATAATATTCAAGATTTGGAAAAGTCCCAATCTTGAATATTATATATTATACTTGGCCCTAAACTCTCTTTTATAATATAGTAGAATAGAAAATAGAATAGAATATACAAGTATATAATATATAATATTCAAGATTGGGAAAAGTCTCAATCTTGAATATTATATATTATACTTGGCCCTAAACTCTCTTTTATAATATATATAGTAAAATATACAAGTGTATAATATATAATATTCAAGATTCGGAAAAATCACAACCTTGAATATTATATATTATACTTGGCCCTAAACTCTCTTTTATAATATAAAGTAAAAGAAAAGTATAATATATAATATTCAAGATTGGGAAAAGTCCCAATCTTGAATATTATATATTATACTTGGCCCTAAATTTTCTTTTATAATATAAAAAAATAAATATAAAGTATATAATATATAATATTCAAGATTGGGAAAAGTCCAATTTTTAATATTATATATTATACTTGGCCCTAAACTCTCTTTATAATATAGTAGAATAAAAAATAGAATAGAATATACAAGTATATAATATATAATATTCAAGATTGGGAAAAGTCCCAATCTTGAATATTACATATTATACTCGGCCCTAAACACTCTTTTATAATATATAGTAGAATATACAAGTATATAATATATAATATTCAAGATTGGGAAAAGTCCCAACCTTGAATATTATATATTATACTTGGCCCTAAGCTCTCTTTTATAATATAAAGTAAAATATATAATATAAAGTAAAAGAAAAGTATAATATATAATATTCAAGATTAGGAAAAGTCTCAATCTTGAATATTATATATTATACTTGGCCCTAAACTCTCTTATTCAGCACTCGTTTAAAACACACCCTTTGCCATTTTGGATACATATTTTCCGAATTTGTAAGTACAAAATCCACATGTATATATATTTATTGAACATTTAGGCCCACTTCATGCCTTTGCTATGACATAATATATACTATAGCGTTTACTTCTATTCTAAAAAAAATATTACGTATTACTATCTCCGTCCATTTTTAATTGTCATAGTTTTCCTTTTCGAGTTAAACTATAAAAACTTTGACTAACATTTTAGGATGTATTTTTTCATCATATTGATATGCAAAAAATTACAATTTATAATACTTTTCGTATAAATTTTGAATAGCTAAATTGTTTGTTTAAAATATCGAATTAATATAATCTAAGTTAACTTTGAAAATTAGTCAAATTGACTTTCGAAAAGCGCAACATGACTAATAAAAGTGGACAGAGGGAGTATTTATTTTCACTTATTCCAGCCATTTTCATGCTATCTTTGGTGAAATAGTATTCGGCTTCAATGTGTTATCCAACTTTAATTATTTTTAAAAAAATGACATAGCCACCAATTATTGTGTAGCTTACCCTAAGTTACGCTTGGATACGGAATTTAATATATTTGAAATCCTAGCTAGCACACGGATTAGCAAAAGTCTAAGTATATATAAATAGTAGCTCGCAAGATATCATAATTCATAACCACAAGGCACAAACAAACATATTCACTCAATATCCATTATAGCTAGCATAATGGCAAATTATTGTTTCAAGCACATGGCCATTTTCTTCATTCTCATCTCAATTTTGGCCCCTCGAGTTTTATCAGTAGTAGAAGATTGTGGAGCAGAAGAAGACAATTCATGTGTCAACAAATCCAAAGCGTTACCCTTAAAAATCATAGCCATAGTTTCCATATTAATCACTAGTATGATTGGAGTATGTCTTCCATTGGTCACACGTTCTATCCCGGCCCTAAGCCCGGATAGAAGCCTTTTTGTGATAGTCAAGGCATTTGCTGCCGGAATTATCCTTGCAACGGGGTTTATGCACGTGCTACCGGACTCATTTGACATGTTGTCGTCGAGTTGCCTTAAAGAGCACCCGTGGCACAAATTCCCCTTCACTGGATTTGTGGCTATGTTGTCCGCTATAGTAACAATGGCTATTGACTCTATAGCTACTAGTTTGTATAGCAAAAAACATAATGGTGATGTAGTTAATCCAGAAGGTGATCAAGAAATGGCTGTGGCTGGAAATCATGTTCATTCTCATCATCATCATGGATCCCTTTCGACTAAAGATGGACTTGATGGCAAAAAACTACTAAGATACAGAGTAATTGCCATGGTGAGTTTCCTTCTCTGTTCTATTATCTAACATGTACAATTTATCTTTATAGTCTGTTCAAAAAGAATTATGTACAACTTTTCTATATTAACTTTGAACTATACAAAAACGTTTTTGCAGGTGTTGGAGCTTGGAATTATTGTTCACTCAATAGTGATAGGGATTTCACTTGGAGCTTCAAACAATACATGTACAATTAAAGGACTCGTAGCTGCACTTTGCTTTCATCAAATGTTTGAAGGAATGGGCCTTGGTGGTTGCATCCTCCAGGCAAGTATTCATTTTATTACTAGACTATTCATAAATATATTTTCTTATTACTACATTCACAAATTCAACTATTGTTCTAATACAGGCTGAGTACAAGTTTATGAAGAAGACAATAATGGCGTTTTTCTTCGCAGTAACAACTCCATTTGGTATAGCACTTGGTATAGCATTGTCAACTACTTATGAGGAAAACAGTCCGCGGGCGTTAATAACTGTTGGGTTACTGAATGCATCATCTGCTGGCCTTTTGATTTATATGGCTTTGGTTGATCTTCTTGCTGCTGATTTTATGGGTGACAAATTACAAGGCAGTGTCAAGCTACAAATCAAGTCATACATGGCTGTTCTTCTTGGTGCTGGTGGAATGTCAGTCATGGCCATTTGGGCCTAAATTTATCTTCATATTTTGTTTTGAGCAATAAGTGTGTAAACACACCCTCCCCCCACCCTCAGGCGTTTTTTTTTTGTCCGTCCTTCCTTTCATCTAAGTTTGAAATTGTAATTTGGTATCATTTTCAGAACTTATTGTGAGTTTGCAACATATTCTGTTCTGTAAAATGCGTCTTTACTTTTTTGGTCTTAATTACAATACGTCTATTTAGAGCTTGTCATAGTCAAAGTTAGACGTTTGTTGGTGCTGGAATCGGCATAACTCATACTCCCTCCATCCGATTTTAGTTGTCATGATTTCCTTACGGAGGGAGTATTAGTCTTTCTAGCGAGTGAACCTTTCCAGCGAATTAAATTCTTCTGCAAATATATTAAGTAGAGGGAAAAAAAAGATCCGGCTTTACTATTTTTTCTTCTTACTAGGTGAATTATCTACACTTTCATGATAGTAAATCATCTCATCAACCTTTCATATAATTAATTTATAATATTAATTTTACCTTGTAGATATTATATTACACAAAAACTTATTTGTCTTCGATATTGACAATTTTTAACCAAAAAAAAAAAAAGATATTGACAATTTATCTCCATCATCTTCAGTCTTTGTATGCTTAGTATAAATAAATTTAACAACTGTAATGACCCTCTTGGTCATTTCTGTGTCTTACCTTCTGTGTGTCGTTTAGAGCGTTCCTATAGCGACCCCAAGTCATTTATGACTTGCTGGGACTGACAGTTTGGTCACCTGGTCGTTCGTTTGGTGTTGGTGTGAGTTTTTGTGTTTTGGAGCTTATAAACCTTGAACGATCATTTTCGATCAAAAGTTCAAGAAAATGACATCGGAATCCAATTCTGATGATTCCATCAGCTCCGGAAGGGTCATTTTACGCTAGTAGCATGGTCTTCATGACTCCCGAGATTTTCAGTGTGAGTCGGTGCGATTAGGCGTTTTAACTTTAAGTTTAAACCTAAGTTTGACTTTGGTCAACATTCCGAGTAAACGCGCTCGGATGAGAATTCCGTCAGCGTGGTTAGCTCCGGAATGTCGATTTTGGTCTAGATTGACCCTTCTTTTGTGTCTGGAGGTTTTCGATATCTTTCCGAGCCCTTTTGTGGGTTTTGACTTAAAATGACTTTTGGAAGTGGGACCCACTTTTTATCGAAATGACCTCTGATGGAAATTTCGACTGTGCCATTGAGTCTGGAATGTCAAATTTGGTATGGTTGCATATCTCGTTTGCGTGCACGGGGTTCCGAACGAGTTCGGAGCACCACGTTGGAGTTTTTAGTTTTTGAAAAAAGTTGCAGAAAATCTGCTATTTATTGCAGATATATCAGCCAATTTTCCAAAACTTCAAAACCCTCATAACTCTCTCATCTCTCAACCGATTTGGGCGATTCAAAAGGCAAAGTTGTGAGATTTTTCGAGGACAACGCGTTGGTGAGCTCGGATAGTGATTTGGGGTCTCCGTTTGAGGTAAATTTCGTGAAACACCTGCTGCCACGACCCTTTTGTGAGCTTGATTTTGGAAGATTTTGAGGCTTGTTTTCTCAGCCTTTCTAGGTCCGATTTCAGTGATTTTTGAGTCTCTCTTGAGTGGTTTTTCTAGGAGAATGTCGTGGTGTTATCGTATTTCATTGTAGACCTCCAGTTTCTGGTAAATACACTGATTCAACTGCTGTCCCATTTCTAATTTTTGAGAAAATTTGGGTTTTAGTTGCATGTTGATATTGTGTTGTTCCCGAGCCCCGAATTGTGTCCCATTTTGGGACATGAGCTGGGGGAACTGGTTAGGACCCACTTTTGGGGTTAATTCCAGAATTTCCTGTGCGGGTCCCACTTTCCCCATTTTGACTCCAAAATTGACCCGTCTCCGTTTGTTGTGATGTTGGTGTCTAAGAGACTGTAATAACGTTGTGATTCTATTTTTGATAGCGGGGCAGCGTTTCGAGGACGTTCGGAAAGGGAAAGCTCCGGAGAAGTGATTTTGGAGCACGTGTGATCGGCCTACATGTAGGCTACGGTTTCCCTCTCTTAGATTGAGCTTGAGAGTGTGAATGCATGTTGATTAGTTGAGATTTGGGTTGGTAGTTATTGAATCACGTATAGGTGTTTAAAAATCATGTTTTCGGCGTATTTCGAGAATTATCGGGTAACTGTGAGCATGCTTTATGTTATTAATGGACCCTCCTCGCTATGTGGAGTGTTTGCATGCTTAATTATTGTTTATTTGAAGCATGTTGGGCCTTAGTTTAGGTTTGACTAGGGCTTGCCTTAGAAATACATGATTTGGATCTGATAGGCCTTAGTTTTGCCCCGACGCCGCTCGGCCGGCCTAGATCCTTGTAGACTGGTGTAGCAGACTTGAGTCTGATAGTTTGGGCCTTAGTTAGGCGATACTATTTCTCCGACTATAGTTATCCTTATTTTCCCCGATGTTACGGCTTTACGAGTTACATCGGCGACACTAGTTCTACTTCGCGATTTGAATTTGATTTTCGATTTGGTTCCAAAGACTTAAATTGATTGGCTAAGTATGGACGGCGTTCCACGGACATTTATGAGTGTGGATCGATTAGGACTCTTTCAGCAGCTACATTGGCACCTTTATAGAGCATCCGGTTTAAGTTCCGGCCTCTATTGCCCAGATACTTATATAGAGCATCCGGTTAGAGTTCCGGCCTCTATTGCTCAGATACCTATACAGAGCATCCGGTTAGAGTTCCGGCCTCATATACTTGATACCTGTGATTGGTTACTTAGGTACTTCTGGTGAGCATCCGGTTCGAGGTCCGGCCTTCGTACTGTCAGATTCTACTAATTTGGGTTGAGGTTCTGGTTCAATGTTCTTCGTTCTTGGGTTCTTTTATGCAATTCTCTTTACTTATAGTTAATCTGTGTACTCGTCGGGCTTATGGGGGTCCGTTCGGATTTTTATTTAATTTGCGCACGAGTGTACCTTCTAGCTTATAAGGGTCCAGTTAGGTGTAGTTAGCTTATAGATTACTTTAGTTAGTTCTTTCTACACTCGTGTGCATTCCATTGTTACTTAGATTTCCACTCTTGACCATCGGTTTGTATAATTCCTTCTTTTCATATTGTCTTTACTTTTCAAGTTCAGTCGGCCTATGATGCCTACTGGGTACCTGTTGTCTTGGTACTCATGCTACGCTCTGCATCTATTTCGTCATGCAGGTCCAGGCACTAGTAGCCAGCGTTGATCAAGCTTGGAGCAGGCTGATCCGGAGACGGGAGTGAGCACACGACGTTTTGTACTATTTCAGTCTCCATCTGTATATATAGACTTGTCTTTTACCTTTCGAGACAGTCCAGTCTCTGTTGTCCACTTTTGGGACTTGTACTCATTTTGTTAGTAGCTCTGTACTAGTGACTTTCAGGTTCTGGGAGGGATCTTTATTTGTATATATGTTTTTGGTTTGCTTCCGCCTGTTTATATTGTTATTTGCCTATTCTTGTTTAGTTTCTACCCTCAGACCCATTACTTATTGTTCCGAGTTACGAGTTGGCTTACCTACTGGTGGGTTATAGTAGGTGTCATCATGACTTGAGAAATCGGGTCGTGACAACAACACATGTATAAGCATATAAAATTAAATTTATAGATCAATTGAAAGATAATGTAAAGCATTTTATTTAATTTATAATGGCCTTGTTTATGTACATGTTAAATAAAAAATACATTTTATTATATACCAGGTACAACATCTCTAATTTCACTACGTATAACCATAATTATGTATTTTATATTTTTTCAAAATAAGCTTGGGCACTTTTGATGAGTCCGGAGTCAAAAGGGCAAAAAAAATAATCAAAAATTCCAAAAGGGCACATCATATTTTTTTAAAACCAAAACGGCAAAATTGCTCCTGTCGGAGCGATTTTCCTCTGACACATATTAACGTCGCGTACTCCATTAAAATAAAATCGCTGCCAGGGCAGCAATTTTTGTCCAATTTTTTTTTCCACTAAATTCGCTGGCACAACAGTGATTTTTTAACTCTAATTATTTTTACTCCAACTAATATCGCTGCTATGGCAACGTTTTCATAGAAAACAAAATTGGCAGCTTTTTTGTAAAAACTTTTTTTTTGAAAAATCGCTGTCTTGGCAGCGTTTTCTTTAAATTTTATTTTATTTTTGAAAATCTTTTCTTAATTTTTTTTTTTTAAGTTTTATGAAAGAACAATTATTTTTTTAAAAAATTTGCTGACAGGGAGCCTGATTCCACCCAAAAAATTGGACTCGACGTAGAAATCATCAAAATGAGGCACAAACTTTAATCGGTGTCGAATAAGGCTGCTTTTTCAGCAATTTTTGTTAAAAAACTTGTTTTTTAATAAAAACGCTGCCTCGTTTTCAAAACGAAAAAAAATTAAGAAAAACAATTTTAAAAAAAATAAAAATTGAAGAGAAATGAATTTTTTTTTTAAAAAAAAATGAACTAAAAAGCTGACAAGGCAGCAATTTTCAGCCCATTTGGTGGCGATTTTGGTGGAATTAGTTTTTTTTTTTAAATCGTTGCCTTGGCAGCGATTTTTGTAGCAATATTCTTTTCTTTTATTTTATTTTTTCAAATTTCTGTCAACAAGTCAACATCTAAATTTTTATTTTTATTTTAAATCGCTACCCGTGCAGCGTTTTTGCGATTTTAAAAAAATAAAATTAAAATCACTGCTATTACAGCGTTATTATAAAAGCAAATTTTATTTTTTTTTGGCGTTAATTATTTTTAAAAAAATTGCTGCTGTTGCAGCGTTATTATAAATTTTGTGGAAATTTTTTTTTTTTTAAGAAATCGCTGCCTTGGCAGTGCTTTTGGTGGAACTATTTTTTCTAAATTTCTATCAACATCTAATTTTTGAAATCGCTGCCTTTAGTGAAGAATTTTTTTAAAAAAGGAAATCGTTGCCAGGGCGGCGAAATTCCCCTCTAACTTTTTTTAAAAAAAAATATCGCTTCTGATGCAGGCATATCATAAATAAAAATTGTTATATATATTCATGTCATGCTTGCCTTTGGCACTCCGGAGAAGCAAATCTTGATTGAACCTATATAGAGTGAGTGCCACTGGCTGTTTAATTTGTTTGTATGTATCTGCTCTACCCCCCACCCACTCTCCTCCTTTAGTACGTACGTACTATTATACGGTTGTTAAAGTGTACACCTGTACACCTTCGTTACATTTTTACTATTTTATCATCATTTCATTTCCAGTATCCTTGCATTGATCATTATTTGAATTGGAGTGTGCCAGATTACAATATGGGAGAGTCTAGCCATGCTTCCATGCACTTGAATTCTTTTCAACCGGAGCCAACTGATAGGTAAAAAATATAGCGTTTTCTTATTTATTAGAATTAAATTTTTTAATATGCAATATATTTATATTATTATATTTTATAGGTGTGACCAACTTCAAGATGCAGTGAATTATTGTATACAAATTGTGAATAATAATATTATGGGTGATGAACGAGTTGGTGAGTTGCATAGTGATGAACCTTTGGAGCATGAATTAACCGACAATGATGAAATGTATGAGGATGATGATGATGATGATGTGGATGATGCACCTAATGCATCCGTTGAAGATCAAAGTATTAATCATCATTCTACAGTGATTCCATACTTAGATCACACTGAAAAAAGTGCAGAAGATTTTATCTATACAAGAGATGATGGTTCTATCCGAACGACACTTTGGAATCTGAACAATCCTAAATATATCCAATCAGGTTCGATTGTTGCCAAGGCAGCGATTTTTTGAAAAAAAAAATCCACGAAATTTATAATAACATTTTAAAAAAAAAAACATTAACGAAAATCGCTGCCAGGGCAGCGATTTCCAAAAAAAATAAAATAAGTTTATTTTTATAAAAACGCTGCCATAGCAGCAATTGTCATTATTTTTTAAGAAAATCGCAAAAACGCTGCAAGGGCAGTGATTTTTTTTTAAAAAACAAAATCTCAAAAACACTGCACGGGCAGAGATTTAAAAAAAAAAAAAAAAGAAATTTACCATCAGATGTTGACTAGTTGACAGAAATTTCAAAAAATAAAATAAAATAAAAGAATATTTCTACAAAAATCGTTGCCTACTAGTTCCACTAAAATCGCTCCTAGGCAGCGATTTCAAAATATATATATTTTTTTTTTTTTGTAAAAAAGCTGTCAAATGGCTGAAAATTGCTGCCTTGACAGCTTTTTAGTTAAATTTTTTTCTTTTTTTTTAAATTCGTTTCTCTTCAATTTTTATTTTTTTTAAAATCGTTATTCGTTTTGAAAACAAGGCAGTGTTTTATTAAAAAATAATTTTTTTAACAAAAATCGTTGAAAAGGCAGCCTAATTCGACACCGATTAAAGTGCATGCCTCATTTTGATGATTTCTACGTCGAGTCCAAATTTTTGGGTGGAATCAGGCTCCCTGTCAGCAATTTTTTTTTAAAATATTGTTCTTTCATAAAACTTAAAAAAAAAATAATTAAGAAAAGATTTTCCAAAAAAAGTTTTTACAAAAAAGTTGCCAATTTTTTTTTCTATGAAAACGCTGCCATAGCAGCGATATCAGTTGGAGGAAAAAAATTAGAGTTAAAAAATCGTTGTTGTGCCAACGATTTTAGTGAAAAAAAAATTGGAGAAAAATCGCTGCCCTGGCAGCGATTTTATTTTAACGGAGTACACGGCGTTAATATGTGTCAGAGGAATCGCTCCGGCAGGAGAGATTTTGCCGTTTTGGTTTTAAAAAAATATGATGTGCCCTTTTGGAATTTTTGGCAATTTTTTTTACCCTTTTGGCTCCGGACTCCACTTTTCATTTTGCACAATCCTACAAGGGGTCGTGACCAGCACTTTAGTTGTAGGCCCCTGCGTCCGAGATGGAGCAATCGTCACTCGATAGCTCAAAATTGACTAGTAAAAAATCATGTAATCTATCCTCGTTTATGTACCCGCGTTAGTCCCTAATACCATCTATATGGTATACGAATCCAAGACTTCCTAGCTAGAGGCTAGACAGTATCAAACCACGGGACAGGAAAAAAAGAGCAGCTTTCTAGGTTCTGCCATTGTAGGGTCAAAAATAATAATAAAAAACGAAATAGAAGCGACGCCTGGTCATGTAACCTAACAATCCATCTCAATACATATTCACACCACATACTTTCTTTCTTTCTTTTTTTAAAAAAAAGGACTTCATCCGACGTTTCAGAGCGATTCAGTTCACTGCAAATTGAAATGCTGCGATTCAGTCCATTGCAAATCGAAAGCGACGATGGAAGAGTGACCGAGTCGAGCGACGTTGTTTAAAAACGACGCAATCCTTCACTTTTTAGGCGGTTTTTAGTAGTATGCAATTTTGCAATTCAAGGAAGGAGGGATTTCACAAAATTTGTGAAAACAAAACTAGGCCCATTTGGCCATGAGAGACATTCCACCAGCACCTAAAAGAACAGCCATGTATGATTTGATTTGTAGCTTGACACTGCCTTGTAATTTATCACCCATAAAATCAGCAGCAAGAAGATCAACCAAAGCCATATAAATCAAAAGGCCAGCAGATGAGGCATTCAACAAGCCCACAATTATTAAAGCACGAGGACTATTTTCTTGATAAGTATTTGATAGTGCAATTCCAATTGCTATGCCAAATGGGGTTGTTACTGAAAAGAAAAATGCCATCATTGCTTTCTCCAACAACTTGTACTCAGCCTGAATTTTTTTTTAAAAAAAAAGATTAAAATTAGTGAATGTAAACTATAAATTATATGTATATTAGCAATATTACGTACTCTAAAAAAATATATTAACGATCGAAATTTATTTGTAAAATGAAAACTTACTTGGAGAATGCAACCACCAAGTCCCATTCCTTCAAACATTTGATGAAAGCAAAGTGCAGCACCTAATCCTTTAATTGTACATGTATTATTTGAAGCTCCAAGTGAAATCCCTATTACTATTGAGTGAACTATGATTCCCAGCTCTAACACCTGCAAAAATATAATTGCTACAAATGAATATGCTTGGGAAATCTTAGTAGCTCAGTTGGTTGACAATCTGAACTTTCACCTTATTGATGAGGGTTCGATTCATGATCCCCGAAAATGAATGACCAAATTAATAGAATATAAATAAAACTCACCATAGCAATCACTCTGTATCTTAGTAGTTTTGTACCCATTTCCAGATCAACACCACCTTGAGGCTGACCAATTTCTGGATTAACCACACCACCTTTATGTTTTTTGCTATACAAACTAGTAGATATAGAATCAATAGCCATTGTTACTATAGCGGACAGCATAGCCACAAATCCAGTGAAGGGGAATTTGTGCCACGGGTTCTCCTTAAGGCAACTGGACGACAACATGTCAAATGAGTCCGGTAACACGTGCATAAATCCCGTACCTAATATAATTCCGGAAGCAAATGCCTTGACAATCACGAAAAGGCTTCGTTCCGGACTTAGGGCAGGGATAGAACGCGTGACCAATGGAAGCCATACACCAATTATACTGGTTATAAGAATAGAAATTATGGTTATGATTTTTAAGGGTAACGCTTTGGATTTGTCGACACATGAGTTATCTTGTTCTGGTCCACAATCTTCTACTACGGAAGAAACTTGAGGGACGAAAATTGAGATGAGAACGAAGAAAATGACCATGTGATTGAAATTACAATTCATTATTCTGCAAATATAGAGGTAATAAGTTTAAGTAAGAATATGAAAGATAGTAAACTATAAGAAGAAGAAAAATTGTTGTGAATGTTTGTGTGTTTATTCGTCTATATAGCAAAAAACATAAAATTAGAAACTACCCAACTTATCCTAATTATTAGGTATCTTAAATAACAAAATAGTATTTACACCGGAAGTAAAAGTGGAAAAGGTCATAAACTATCCAACTATATCCTAATTATTAGCTATCTAAATAACAAAGCTTCTATTTACATGGAAGTAAAATGGAAAAGGAAAACTATTAAGTATTTATTTTAAATATGGAAAAACGAAAGTAAAAATTTAGAAAATCTCGTGTCGTTATTTTTATATACTTTGTATTGTCTGAAAGGCACAAAATCTTTTTAACCATTTTCATTCTTCTTTTCAACAAAATGATTCTTCAGCTTCTTGTCCAATGAGTCTCCAATAAATCCAATATCTGCCCCCCCCACCCACAACCAAGTTGGAGGGGGAGGAACGAAAATCCAGCTTGTTCAATAGGAAACGATGAGAAGCATCAAGTAGAATGTAACAACTTGTTTTGTTCGTTATTGAAATATTAATATCAATACATAAGAGTTCTCGTCTTATATATTATTTCTTTTTCAATATAAATTTATATTACATTGATTATATATGATTATTCACATTATATATGGATTAGACATTCCTCAACTATTTTTTAATTAATTGAGAAAATTTCAGAAGTAACATAATAGGCATAATAAGGCTCTATAACTATAATTTCGATAATTGTGCTTCATAGTTATTGTTTTGTTTGCTATAGAGGCTGTCGTTTGTATATTTCGCTTGCGAATATACAAATAGGATAAGTATATACAAATTCTGTATTTATATAGTTAAAAAAATTTCAGAACTCCGTTTATATATTTTGTTTGCCAATACATAAATAGGGTAATTTATTACTCTATGAATTTTTCATAAATCGTATAGAAATAGCTAGAGTAAGCATATACAAAATTTTGAATTTATACAATCAGTAATCGAATTATACAACTTCTGAATTTATCATGAAAATAGCAAGAATTGGGAAAACTATAGCCAAACAACTATTTAAATTAATTTTTTGGAATATTAAGTCATAAAACGGTCGTATTTTGTAAAATCCATGTAGGATAGGAAACTACCAAGTCAACATCAAACACGTGGCTTTCTTATTCAGCACTCGTTGAAAACACATCCTTTGCCATTTTTGGATATGCATTTTCCGTATTTGTAAGTACAAAGTCCACATGTATATATGTTTATTAAACATTTAGGCCCCTGCCCACTTCATGCCTTTGCTATGATACAATACTATACCATTTACTTCTATTTCTCTATTCTGAAAAAATATTATTTATTTTCACTGATTCCAGCGATTTTCATGCTAGCTTTGGTGAAATAGTATTAGGCATCAATGTGTTATCCAACTTTAATTATTTTTAAAAAAATGAAATAGCCACCAATCATTGTTTTGCTAACCCTATGTTACGTTTGGATAATGAATTAAATATATTTTAAATCCCAGCTAGCACACGGAATACCAAAACTCAAAGAATATATAAATAGCTAGTAGTCAGCAGATAAAATAACTCATAAGTCATAACCACAAACAAACAACAAAAACATATTCTTATACTAAAAAAAATCTTTACAATTGCACAATGGCTAATTATAATATCAAGTACATCGCCATCTTCTTCATTCTCATCTCAATTTTGGCTCCTCGAGTTTTATCAGTAGTAGAAGATTGTGGAGCAGAAGAAGACAACTCATGTGTCAACAAATCCAAAGCGTTACCCTTAAAAATCATAGCCATAGTCTCCATCCTTATAACTAGTATGATCGGAGTATGTCTTCCACTAGTCACGCGTTCTATCCCGGCCCTGAGCCCGGAACGAAGCCTTTTTGTCATTGTCAAGGCATTTGCTGCCGGAATTATCCTGGCTACGGGATTTATGCACGTGCTACCGGACTCATTTGACATGTTGTCATCGAGTTGCCTTAAGGAGCACCCGTGGCACAAGTTCCCCTTCACTGGATTTGTGGCTATGTTGTCCGCTATAGTAACGATGGCTATTGACTCTATAGCTACTAGTTTGTACAGCAAAAAACATAATGGTAGTGGTGTAGTTAATCCAGAAGGTGATCAAGAAATGGCTGTGGCTGGAAATCATGTTCATTCCCATCATCATCATGGATCCCTTTCCACTAAAGATGGACTTGATGGCAAAAAACTACTAAGATACAGAGTAATTGCCATGGTGAGTTTCCTTCTCTGTTCTATTATCTAACATGTACACTTTTATCTTTATAGTCTGTTCAAAAAGAATTATGTACAACTTTTCTATATTAACTTTGAACTATACAAAAACGTTTTTGCAGGTGTTGGAGCTTGGAATTATTGTTCACTCAATAGTGATAGGGCTATCTCTAGGTGCGTCAAGCAATACATGTACAATTAAAGGACTCGTAGCTGCACTTTGCTTTCATCAAATGTTTGAAGGAATGGGCCTTGGTGGTTGCATCCTACAGGCAAGTAGCTATAGTGTTCATTTTGTGAAGAAATTTAAATGGAAAGGAGAATTTTTTTCTATTAAAGTAGTATGTATACCTTTGTCATTAGCAAATATCAACCATTCGTAAATATATTAGTAGTATCTTATTACATTCACTAATTCAACTCTTGTTCTAATCCAGGCTGAGTACAAGTTTATGAAGAAGGCAATAATGGCGTTTTTCTTCGCAGTAACAACTCCATTTGGTATAGCACTTGGGATAGCATTGTCAACTACTTATGAGGAAAATAGTCCACGGGCGTTAATAACTGTTGGATTGCTGAATGCATCATCTGCTGGCCTTTTGATTTATATGGCTTTGGTTGATCTTCTTGCTGCTGATTTTATGGGTGACAAATTACAAGGCAGTGTAAAGCTACAAATTAAGTCTTACATGGCTGTTCTTCTTGGGGCTGGTGGAATGTCTGTCATGGCAATTTGGGCTTAAATTTGTCTTCATATTTTGTTTTGAGCAATAAGTGTGTAAACGTACACCCCCTTCTTTTATCTTTAAAAATTCATGACCTATTGTGAGTTGCAAAAAAATTCTGTAAAATACATCATCTTATGTAAGTGTATCCAATGAGTAAACTTTTCCAACTAAATATTCTTCCGCAAATTATTAAGAAAACGAAAAAGGTTTGCTACAGTTACAATTTCAAAGAAATCCCTTTTCTCATTGATTGGTGTCATTATTTGTCCATTTTGTTTCTATTATTTTGACCATATATATTTTTGTGTTAGTCCGCATTTTCCCAACATATACTGGGCTACTCCATGAAGAATTGTTCTTCCATAGTAGTGAGATTTTGTTCCATAGGAAAAAGTAAAGAAAACAGTAACCAGCTGTAGTTGCATGAGAACAAAAACGCTCAAGTCCTAACTCAATGATTATTGGTAACCCTGTTAAAATTCCAAGCTGGATAAATGATTGAGAATCTAGAGTTGTTTCCATTAACTTTATGTTTTGCAATTTTGCCTCAACGACAAGTGCTCTTTGTAGACCACTTAATTATACCATGTATAGCTGTCCGTATAGAAACACATAAATCGTAATCACTGAAATCTGCAAAATTTTGACAGCAGGGATTACAAGAGACGTAGAAATCAGACTTAACAAACAAATTTCATGCTCAAAGACAGCAAAAAGAAGAAAACTTAATATGATTTTTGCTTCACTCGTTGTTAGAAGCAAGCAACACAATGGCTCTCATTCCCTTTATTCAAATCACCATTCCCCTTTTCTTCTGATTTGAAACAGGAAACAACTATAACTGATTAAGATTAAGATGTTCTATAATTGATTCAGATTAAGATCTTTTAATACTGTCAAACTTAGAATTTGGATCGTAACCCAAAACAATTATTGAATCGAACATAAATTAGTACCCAAAAGAAAAACTTATATATAAAAATTGACTAATCTTAAAACATTACTAAACTGAGACTAGTTATTTCCTTCCTCTTCTCTTCCAGGACTAAGATCCTTTCTCTTCCTCTCCCAAACGTGTCCCGCTAAGCGGAGTGAAATACATATATGGATGGAAGGGGAAACAACTTTCCCTTTCTGCCAAAACGCCATCTTCACGTTGTTGATTTACCTCTCTTAATACTTTCAACTTGACATTCTGCTCCT
This sequence comes from Solanum verrucosum, assembly GCF_900185275.1. Classification (NCBI taxonomy): domain Eukaryota; kingdom Viridiplantae; phylum Streptophyta; class Magnoliopsida; order Solanales; family Solanaceae; genus Solanum; species Solanum verrucosum. Next base: position 3,516,293 of record NW_026020332.1, read on the forward strand.
TCTTGGCATTCTGCTTCTTCCGATACTTTCTATAACCATACAAACCTCTATCAATAACATTCAAACCTAGTATCATGAGAACGCAATTACCTAACCAGTTACGACTCATGATTTGATAGTACACTCTCGGCAACAAATTTTTTCTCAACTTACAATAAACCGAACAAGAAAACAGTTTATTCAACAAAATATTTTTCTTATTACAATGAAAAACTTGGTATAAAACCTTTTTCAATACCCTTTATATAAATATATCACATATAAACCTTTCTTTCTCCAAAATCCTATTTGAATGCGGTAATGTTTACAAATCCAATTCCTAATAAAAAAACATCAGCAGCTTTAATAATGTAGTACAGTTTCAATTTATTTATTTTATTAGTACAATATCAATTGGACTTCCACGTTATGTCCTTTATAGTCTTGGCAAAATTTTCATTAATAATTTATTTATATACTTTATATAAATAAATACCAAAGAAGTATATATAATTTGTTTTTTCTATTTTTCTTATTTTGGAGCAAGTATTAGTAATCCTAACACCATAAGTATCGCTCTCTGATATTCATATAAGTAATCGCAAAACCATTAGTAAAGTATTTGGAAAATTATCTTCTTTTTTTTCTTTTTTTATTTCAATCAAATTATGAATGAAACAAGACTATATATAAAAAAAAAGTATCATAAAATTACATCACATTTCATTGATAAAGTAAAGAGATAAGTTAAAGTTAAATGTCGCAAAAATAAAATTGAATATCGTAAAATCTTGTCTGAAGCTCGATTAGAACACCCATGAATCTTTGTTTTTGTGTGGATGTGTGTTGTATTTTTGTTATGTTGCTTCTTGGGTTTTTTACCGTGTGTTTTGGAGAAATAAAATACTTTTTTGCTGTGTGTTATAACATGTGTTTTTCTTTTTCGTATGGTGTAGTGTTGTGTTTTGTTTAGTTTTTTTTCCTCTGGCACGTTTTTTGTTTTTTGGAAAACTATCTGACAATGGAAACTGGATTGAATCCTTAGATGCAAACAGTGGTGACTAAATTCTTTAGGCATCTAACCCAGGGGCGGAGCTACAGCCATCCAAGGGTGGTCAGCTGAACACTCTTCGCCCGAAAATTAAACTATATAGAGAGTTTGTACAGCGAAAAACATAATGTTAATCCAGAAAGTGATCAAGAAATGGGTGTCTGGAAATCATGTTCATTCCCATCATCATCATGGATCCCTTTCGACTAAAGATGGACTTGATGGCAAAAAACTACTAAGATACAGAGTAATTGCCATGGTGAGTGTCCTTCTCTATTCTATTATCTAACACGTATACTTTATCTTTTTAGTCTGTTAAAAAAGAACTACTACTTCTTTTATGTGTTTACAAATAGTTAAATTTCTTTAGAAATAATGATCATTGATTTGTTATAGATCAACAAACAATGGACAATTAATGTCTTATTTATGTCAACATTTTTTTAAGAAGGGAAAATACATAAAAATCCCCTGAGTTGGATAACTTACTTTAATACTTAAACTACACGAGCGTTTAAATACCCCCTTAAGATTTTTGAAGTGATTTTTTTCCACCCTGAGACTATAACACCACTCTCACCCGCCACATCATAGCCACATAAGCGTCACATCATAACCATGTAAGCATCATGTCATTAATCTTTATTTCTTTTTTACTTATTCATTATTTTTTTTTAAACACTTTTTAAAATTAATTATATCAATTGATAAATTTATAAATGCATACCCCCACTCCCACCCTCACCCCCACCCCCTCTCTTTCTTCTTCCTACGTTGTTCACCATTACTCCAACCCTCAATACTTTCTTTTCTTCTTCTTTATTATTCAACAATTTTTAAGTCTCTTTAAAGAAGAAATTCACATTATCTTCTTCGAATCCTCCCAATGAATTTACCCTCTTGGAGAATGGATTTTTTTGAAAGCCAATTTTTTTCTTGACAACTCAAATAAGAAATGAAGATTGCATAAGAAAGTTGATCCAAAAAAATATAAATTTTATGAGAAATGTTTGAATGATCTAGAAATCAAAATGGGTCGCTCAAAATTTAAGAAAGTTTACATTTGTCAAATCGATACAAATAATAGAGTGAAATCGAAGTCAATAAAATGACACTGCTATTGAATTTTACGAATTAGTAAAAGATTAGTGAAATGAAAATAGTGGATAGAGGTGGGGAAGAAGATGGAGGAAGAGATGTTTCAATGGAGAAAAATGTGTATTGAAGAAGACAACAAAATAAAAATAAAAAAAATTAAAGAAAATAAAAAGGGGAACCACTAATTTCATTTACCTCTTAATAAGAAAATTTACATATTTTAAAGATTTAATATATATAAAAAAACTATTTAAATAATTTGTTATATATTGGCCAATAAAAAAATGTCATGTGTAGGGCTTTAAAAATTCAGTTTTTTTTTTCTCTTTTTCCACACACTTTCAGGAGAGTGCACTCACTCTTTCTGCCACATCATCCCTTAGGGGGCGTTTTAATCACTTAAAAGATGTTAAAGGGTATATAAACACCCGTATAGTTTAAGTACTAAAGTAAGTTTTCGTGCCAAGTTCAGGGAGGATTTAATGTCTTTTCCCTTTTAAGAATGAAGAATCTTAGAACTATTTGTTTATTGAAAAATTAATTTTGAACTATACAAAAACGTTTTTGCAGGTGTTAGAGCTGGGAATCAATAGTGATAGGGCTATCTCTAAGTGTCACACCCCTTTTCGCGCACGGCGGTGGAAGGGTTTTTCCAATTTAAGTGACGGTATTGATTTAGAGATTATTTTTTTTCGTTTCAGAGTCGCCACTTGGAATTGAGTTATGGTGTTCCAAGTCACCTTTTGTTTAATCCCTAATCAAAAGGAAATGACTCTTTATATGGTCTGCGAACTAGAAATTCGGGTAAGGAATTCTATTGACCGAGGGGAAGGTATTAGGCATCCCTCGAGTTCCGTGGTTCTAGCACGGTCGCTTTTATTGACTTTTACCTACTTTAAATCATTTGTGGATATATTATTTTCAGGTCATGACTTGTTTGCATTTTTATTGTTGAACTTTTATTTGGTCTCAAATCGGATGCATAACTGCATTCTCGACTTTTGACATATAAATAGCTTATGAACATAATTGTTTTCTTCTCTCAAGTGCATCACCTAATTTTATCTATAAGTGATCTTATTTTAAATTAATGAAAGTTATTATATTTTTGGACAAGTTGCGTCACCGCATCCTTGAGTTTTTTTTTTTTTTTAATGTCTCAAAAAAGATGCGCAACCGCATTCTTAATTTTTTACAGATATTTTTTAACGTGCATAAAACTCATTTAGTATTAAAAGTACTTACTCTTACTTTTCTGAATTCTAGACAACTAATCTTCTCATTTCATTATTATATTTATTGATGATACTTTTAATTAAATTAACCCACATGTTAAAATATATATTAGAATAATTTTATCAAGGTGTGTCACCACATCCTTGAATTTCTTTCAAGTGTTTCAAAAAAGATGTGTAACCACATTCTTAATTGAAACAAATATTATTTTTTGTTTACATGCCTGAAACCCATCTAATGTTATAAGAAAATATTAAATAAAATCAAATAAATAAAACAAATCTAACTTCTAGGACACAATATAAATTTTGGATTACCTTATATTCTTTTATTTTTATTCACCCTTAAAGTTAATGTTAAAATTAGGCCTACACATATTATATTTTTATTTTTATTTTATCTTGAAGTTAATGGCGAAATTAGACATACTCATATTGTACTTTTTTATTAATCCAACAAAACAATGACGAATTGCTAAAATAAATCTCATTCTTTATTTAATAAATAAAACAACAATAATTTTGTGAACCCAATAATTCCTACTTTATCATTATTAGCATCAAAATCAAGAAATGAACAACATCATGACCCATTCATTTTAAGACATCACAACTAATGAACGAAAATAAATAAATAAAAATAACCACCAATAAAGTTACTTTCATTCATTAAAGAGATATAACACTTAACACATTCTTCATTTTAATCAAATTATGAATAAAATAAAAGTGTAAGAAAACTTATCATAATAATTACATTAAATTCCATGAATAAATTAAATAAGAAGATAAAGTAAAGTTGAATACCGCAAAATCTTAACCGAAGCTCGATTAGAACACCCACAATTTTTGTAGGTTGTTTGTGATGGTATATGTGTTTGTGTTGATATGAAAAAAAAATGGGTAAAGAAGAAAAGATGTGAATGTATGATTATTGTTTGAAAGAAGAATAAATAAAATGGAAGTGTTTTCTTTTTCTTTCTTCTTGCTCGTGTCGTATAGTGTTCTTTTTTTCTCTGTGTCTTTTCTTCTGTCCCTCTGTCTTGCTGTGTGTATGTTGGTATATGTAGTAGTAGTAGTGTATCGTGTGAGTATGTGTGTGTATAGTGGGGGGATTAGTGGGGTAGTGGAGGAGTATGTGGGGTGAGGGTAGGTGTAGTGGGGTAGTGAGGTAGTGTGGGTAGTTTAGGTTATTATATTTATTAAATTAAATATATATATATATATATATATATATAAAAACCATAATAATAAAAATATTAATTAATTATTTTGAATTAATAAAATATGAGAAAAGTCAAATAGCTAGTCTAAAAATATAATTAAGAAACACTAGCTTATTTATTAAATCTAAATGAAAACATATATTTTTTGTAGTTTTTCAATCTTTTAAAATAAACTTACTAAAATACGATGAAAAATAAAATATTTAATTTATATATAAAAGCAATATTTATGTACTAAAAATGGTGTAATACCTTAAATTCGGTCAAAAATTACGTGTCTACACTAGGTGCATCAAGCAATACATGCACCATTAAAGGACTCGTAACTGCACTTTGCTTTCATCAAATGTTTGAAGGAATGGGCCTTAGCTTGGTGGTTGCATCCTACAGGTAAGTAGCTATAGTGTTCATCGATCTGCTGGCCTTTTGATTTACATGGCTTTGGTTGATCTTCTTGCTGTTGATTTTATGGGTGACAAATTAATTACAAGGCAGTGTCAAGCTACAAATTAATTCTTACATGGCTGTTCTTCTAATTGGTGTGGTGGAATGTCTGTCATGGCAATTTGGGCTTAAATTTGTCTTCATATTTTGTTTTGAGCAATAAGTGTGTAAACGTACACGGTACACCCCCTCCTTTTTATCTTTTAAAATTCATAACACCTATTGTGAGTTGAAAAAAATTCTGCAAAATACATATTGTATCCAGTGAGTGAACTTTTCCAATTAAATATTCTTCCTCAAATTATTAAGTAAACGGAAAAGGTTTGCCTTAACAATTAACATCACATATTTAGTAATCCATCACGACTTTGTAAAATTTTCTCCCTAACGTAATTGCAACTGAAATCTCTACATACAAAATAAAACTAAACCACTAACAAAGAGTGTATATATATATATATATATGTGGAGAGACTCTATAGATCAGTAAATATTAAACCATTTACACAATATATAAGTGAAACATCAAACATGTAGTATAATAAATTGGAGAGTGACTCCATCTATTCAGCAAACAATATCCTATCATTATGTGCAGTACCATTTGGATTTTGAAAGTCAAACTTTTTTACTTTGACCGTGAATACATTATAAAAATTTTCATATGAATTATACAATTTTCATAGTGTAAGGACCTAAATTACATTTTTATCTCTATTCTCTTTATATTTACAAAAATCTCTCAAAATCAGTGCTATCCGGATACATAGCAAAGAAGCCGGATACATTAAATCTGATACATTAAAACAAAATCACACTTTTAAACGAAAGAGAATGTAAAATTGAATGTGAGTTCCCCAAATCACGCCAATCTAATTGATTTCAATCTCTCCCAAATCTTAACAGATTCAATCAAATCCAAATTTAATTTTTCTTCTCTCAATTCTCTTGCAATCACGTCGAGCTGCATTAGCCAAGGTTGCCAACATAACCAATTCAAGAAGATAGCTGAAGCAAAATAAAAACAAACAATGGTAATGGGCCATCTTCCAAAGATGGAAGACGAAATTCAAATGGCTAATTCCGAAAGCTCATAATGGAAACTCAACAAAACAGAAATCAACAGAGAAGGAAGTCGAGATATTGACCAAATTTGCTCCACTCAAGGGGTTCTCCATCTAATTGAACTTTATGTTGTACATGTCTTCATGTTGGTTCAGTATCTGTTGCTATATTTGTGTTTTCAAGTCGCGGGAGTTTGATCTACCCTCCTTTTCCATTAGGGGTTTTCTTCAGCAAAAAATGACCTGACATTCAGGAATCTGAAAAAAATATGTGCCTGAATTTGCAATGTATAAATTAGATTGGAGCTTTGATTTCATAGTAAAATAAATCTGACAATCAGAAGTATGGAATTACATATATTGTGTTGTTAATTCGATTTTTGATTTGTGTTTCGAGATGACTATATCAATCGTGATACATTAGTATTTATGTATCTTGTATAAATTGATAAGTACTATATTCCTATTAATTAAATACATTAAATAAGTAAATTTTGCACCTAAAGTGTTTGCTTAGAGTTTGACACATTATTGTGTGATACATGTAATATTAATTTAAATTATTGTATCATGACCAAATATTTAGCATGATACATTACTATTTTTGTATCTTGTTGTGTTTGTGAAATACTATACTTTATAGATAATACATTATACATGCAATTTGTTGTAAAGGCATCAAAATGTTCAAGAATGAAGGTATGTATCAGATTATATTCCAAAAAATTCACAATTTTTGAACTAAACTTGTCGACAAATTATACTAATACAACATGAATAAATCAGCAACTAACTACAACTAAGTTATCAAGTATATACATGAATGAATCAACAATCAAGTTATCGAGTACATTGATATTTCAGAAATTTGTAGATGAAACGGCTGATACATGATATCAAGTATCAATACTAATTAAGGTTCTGTATCAAAGCTAATATTTGAACACAATACATTGTGCATGATAAAATTGTAATGTATACATTAGTTTATGAAACACAAAATCAACTAGATACATTAAAAATCTGAACTCACATGTATCAGAAAAGATCAACTAAAAAAACAAAAAAAATAATCAACAATTTGATCAGCAAAAAGCAACAAAGATGTATCCTTCTCGAACTAATTGGGTAAGCCCAATACTGAAAGATCGAACCAACGAAATGAAGTGTATCAAGATCGCCATTTAAAACTTTTTGGAACCATTCCAAATGCACTCCAAAGAATGGTGAGCAAAAGAAGTACTCCAATTTGAAAGACGAGTACTATAACTAAATTTATTCACACGAAATATTAATATACCGTAGGTAGATTATAAATGGATATCCATTACAAACCTTTGATTTTGACTATGAAAACCTCCACATAAATAGCTAGAAAACACTAAAGTAACAATAAAGTGAGGCAAATACTTTGCAATTCAAATTTAATCACGAAATTGAAAAAGATACACGATTACAATTTTGCAATTCAATAAAGGAGGTATTTCACAAACTTATATGAAAAAAAAAAAAAAAAAACTAGGCCCAAATTGCCATGACTGACATTCCACCAGCCCCAAGAAGAACGGCCATGTATGACTTAATTTGTAGTTTGACACTGCCTTGCAATTTATCACCCATAAAATCAGCAGCAAGAAGATCAACCAAAGCCATATAAATCAAAAGGCCAGCAGATGATGCATTCAGCAATCCAACGGTTATTAACGCCCGTGGGCTATTTTCCTCATAAGTAGTTGATAATGCCATACCAAGTGCTATACCAAATGGAGTTGTTACTGCGAAGAAAAATGCCATTAGTGCCTTCTTCAAGAACTTGTACTCAGCCTGGATGAAAAAAAAAAGAACAAAGTTACTACGTTATATTAATATATAATATGACGTACTTATAAGAAAATATTTTTAATTAATGATCGATATTTTTGTACTATTTATTAAAAAAAAAATGATAACTTGCCTGAAGAATGCAACCACCAAGTCCCATTCCTTCAAACATTTGATGAAAGCAAAGTGCAGCAACAAGTCCTTTTATTGTGCATGTATTGTTTGAAGCACCAAGTGAAATCCCTATCACTATTGAGTGAACTATGATTCCCAGCTCTAACACCTGCAAAAAATGTTGGTGATGATTTTACTTGACTAAGTATAATTTATCAATATATTAATTATATATGCATGTGGTTTAGAATAAAAGTGTCGGAGATAAGGTGATTTATTTAATCCTTATTCCCAAGTGTGAGGCAAGCAGAAAAGAAAAAGAAGTACCCTCTTCAATGAAGATACATTTATAAAGAATCCCAGCTCATTAATTAATGATATGATTCTATATTAATTTTTAATCAAGTTTAATTAGTCAAAAAAACAATAAACTTAGTCAAAGGGACAAAATGATGTGTCTATATTAGGATTTTAGTAGTAATACATAAACAAATCGACTTGCATCACTATGATCCAACAAAGTACACAAATAATAGAGATTGCTTGCTTGACTTTCACCTTATTGAATGTACGGATCCATATATCAAGACAACTCACCACCCCCTCTTTACTCATTACTAAAAAATCATTCAGTGATTAGTTTGTGAAATATTTTAATTGAATCAGTAAGAAAAGAAAAAATGTTCAATGGCTATTATAAATAGTTTAATGAGAATTTATTTTTCATTTTGCATTTTTTCTAGTTAGCTAATTTGGTTGGAATAGGATAAAAAAATCATGTTTTATAATACAAAATTCTCATTGATTCACAAAGAAAAAAGCTTCTATTTCAGATATCTTATATACTTTTTTAAAAATTCAGCTACCTTATATACACTAATAATATACACAAATTTGAACTTCTTGTAGTTATAAGTAGTAGACCAGTAGTAATATGTGGATTTGGCTTCTCTATATTACATTTTCTCTCCATTTTCTCAAGTGAATATTTAGATGGACATTTGTTTTATTTAAAATTTAATATCTAGACTAAATCAGTTTAACAAAAGATTTAATTAACTATAATTAAAGAACCAGTTAGGAAAAAATCTTGCCAATTTTGGTAAGAAAAATCTCACATTAAAGTTGTACTTCCAAGTGCCATTAGGCTTCAAGTGTAATATCGATTTTTATTTTCTTATTTAATATTGTGATTTGCTTCCTACTAATTAATTAAAACGAATTGTTTTGTTACTAGCAATCAATTTCACTATTTATAGGCAGTTACATATAATTATCATTTATGTGACCGGATAGTGTCCTAGTAAAGCGCTTAATAAAGAAAAATGAATGACCAAATAAAACTAACCATGGCAATGACTCTGTATCGTAGTAATTTTGTGCCTTCAACTCCATCTTTAGTCGAAAATGATCCATGATGATGATGTGAATGTACATGTGAATGTCCACCATTTACTGCACCCATTTCTTGATCAACACCACCAATTTCTGGATTAACCAAACCAGCTTTATGTTTTTTGCTATACAAGCTAGTAGCTATAGAGTCAATAGCCATTGTAACTATAGCAGACAACATAGCCACAAATCCAGTGAATGGGAATTTGTGCCATGGGTGCTCCTTAAGGCAACTCGATGACAACATGTCGAATGAGTCCGGTAGCACGTGCATAAACCCCGTAGCCAATATAATTCCGGCAGCAAATGCCTTGACTATCACGAAAAGGCTTCGTTCCGGGCTTAGGGCTGGGATAGAACGTGTAACTAATGGAAGACATACTCCGATCATGCTAGTGATTAATATGGAAACTATGGCTATGATTTTTAAGGGTAACGCTTTCGATTTATTGACACATGAGTTATCTTCTTCTGCTCCACAATCTTCTACTACTGATAAAACTCGAGGGATCAAAATTGATATGAGAATGAAGAAAATGGCCATGTGCTTGAAATTATAATTTGACATTGTGCAAATGTAGAGGTTTTCTGTTTGCTTTGGGTTATGAGTTATGATATCTAGGAGATACCGTATATATATATATATATACTAAAAAAAATCGTTTAAATTAATTAGTTGGGAGCAAATCACGATATTAAATAAGACGAATATAACATTTAATGATTTTACCAACAGCTATAGAGTGATGAATTTCCTTTTTTTAAAAATATGTACCTACAAATGGCTATTTTTTTTTAACGTATAAGGGCAGGCATGTGTATGTATCTGCCAAAAAGTGTGGTTTTGATTAGTGAATTAATTTTCCTTAATTTTTTTGCTTTGATGCATTACGAAGGCACGTGTTTCAAACGAGTTTGAAGTGGACTTTGACTTTTTCTTATCCTACGTGGAATTTATAAAATATAACATTTCATGTTTTATTTTATTTTTTAAAAATGGGAATGAAGGAAATACGTACGTAGGAGAATTTTAAGGCAATTATATATGATATATTAAGATCCAAAAATCTGCTAATTTAAACAATATGATCATAATAGTACTTTCATAATCTATGCCAGCTGCGAGGTTTTTTAAAAATGTAGTGCGTACTATTTTATTTTATTTTTTGAGTGAGGAGTACTTATTAATTTTGTGGTTTAATTTCTTTCGATGGCGTGATATAGTAATGTTACATTACAATGTTGTGGGACAAATGGTGACAGTTAATCTCTTCGTTCTAATATATTTGACAATTTTCGGATTTCATATTTAAATAAGTCTTTGTTTGACAATAAATTTTTCATATAGCTTTTTTATATATTTAAATTATTAATTATTTTAACGTATATTACTTTTCACGTAGTCTTTTGTGTAGAGTTTCATTAAAAGAAAATTAAAGATTTCATGCTCAAATTTATGATCAAAATTAAATTGTTTTGACTTTTAAATTTGAATCGTGTCACATGAATTAGGACAGATGGAGTATCAAATATGAAATTATAGCAATTATAATTGGAAATAAACATAACAAGGGGTCTTGTCAAGCTAACAAAACGGAATTGTTTTTTTTTTTTTTTTTTTTTTTGCGATTTTCTCTCCTATTATGGGGACAAAAAAAAAATTAAATTATCACTATATATTTATTTTTTTTACTTCTTCTTTCAAGTGCAAACCCCAACAAATTATGAATTTTTTCTACCTCTTCCTTCATCACCCCTACGGAGATGATCCATAGGATTAAGTACTTAATCATAAAACGCTTACCTAGCCATAAAAAAAAAAAGGAGAGATTCTCTAAATGCAGGTGTACTGTTCAAAATTAGCTAATCATTGGTGATATTTAAAAACAAAGACGACATAAATTTATTTCTTAATTAGAAATACTTTGGTACAACAGAAAAAACTAAAAAAAAATTGTATTGACATCATCTCTCAAATTAAAAAGAAAGAAGGGAATATAATGAGAAGTCATCTTTGAGATATAGTCTTAAATTAGATACATGTAGTTATATATTTTGTACGTTTAGGTACAATTTAGTTTTCTGTTAATAAAATAGAGATGTCGATCTATCAACCAGAAAAAAATATTATTCGATAAAATAGTATTATATGTATTATGCAATTTCTTTGATATTTACTTATGAAGCTTATATAAGGAATTACTTTAGTTAGAAAAGTTTCGAATAGTTCTAGTTCTGTTATATGAATTTAATAGGTTGTGCTAAAAAATTTGGAACCATTTGAAAATAACAAAACTGCTAAATGTAGTGTTTATATATCTGAAAGTGGGATTTAAAAAAAATTAAAGTCTGTGTTTGACTAATGAGTAATTGCATCTTTTAAAATTGAAATTAAAATTAAGGTGGGGCTAACAAAAGTGATGAAATGATTCTAATTAAATAAAAATTCTAATTCCTATAACAATAAACTATTTGGAAGCTGGTTATTTGTCACTCTCATGTGTGAGTTATCAACACCTCTAATCTGAAAAGAAAAACGAAATGGTTGCAATTTTAAAATATTCTGTGGGTGAAATTAAATTAAACTGTCAACTAAAAAGCCTTTTGACCATTTCCCTCAAGTATATCCAAAGTTGTACGACATTCCTATCTCTATAATGGCATTGAAAATGTTCATTAAAAGATATTATTTTCACTTTTAACAATATATTAATATCCTATCTTACAAGGTTCTCCGTACGGCCACAGGATAATTAATCTAACATATAGTAGTTGTATTTTTGTTTTTCTTATTTAATTATTCAATATTTGAAATTTATTGTTATGATAAAATTGATGTCGAATGATATCTACTACAAAGAAAAGGTAAGAGTTGTATTACTCTTTTTTTCTGTTTTTTTAATCATTCAACATCCGAAGATTATTGGCACGAAAAATTGACTATATCTGTTGAAGTTTTTCTATGTAGGTTCGAATCCTGCCTCTTCCACTTGTTTGTTGTAGACTTCAGAGAAGAGAAAAGAGGCATTTGTCAGCGCAGGAAGGCCCTTTTTTTCTTTTATAAGGGAAGAGATTGTAGCTGGGTACAAATAGACCGGTGAAAGATGAGTAGGCAAGCACGCGAATTGTACCGGTCAGCTTTGAGCTGTCGAGTGACAATTGGTCGAGGGGACTTCCATCATGTAGCTGGGTACAAATAATATATAATTCAACATTCAATATCACGATAAAATTGGATTTGGCATAGAAATTAGAATAATGTCTACTATGAGAAGGTAAAGTTGTCCGATGACAGTGAAAGTTACTTCACAAATATTAAACCAAGACTTTCAATATTGCTTACGTGATAATGTTTTATAATAAATGATTTGTTGTCTGTTGATTTAGAATATTATCACTTATTTATTATAATAAAAGCCTATATGTATATAATAAAATGAATAGGTACGTAATTTCTTGTTTATTATCATTATATTTTTTTACTTTATTATCAAACTTTTGTCCCCTATTTACTTCATGAACAGATTTTCAAGATTAAAATTGTTTTCCATGAAAAAAAAGTGCATGGAGTAGAAATATTGAGACCGCCAACTGCCAAGGCCATTCTCAAATCACCTGCATAACATAGTCTTTGACTAGTGTGGTTATGAGTTGTGACATACTCGGTCTAACAACAATAATAACATATTCAATAAAATCCAAGTATATAAACCTTACCACTACCTCAGTGATATAAAGAATTTGTTTTTGAAAGATCCTCGGATCAAGTACAACAAATTTCGGTATAAAGTAAAAATAATGAAGAGAAAATTCAAATAGGAAACGGTGTAAAAATAGCCAAAACAACAATAATCTCATGTGGTAACTGAAATGCCATAAACAACATATTAGGGCAAATTAATATGGGAAAATTGTATATAATAGCAAACTATTAATTCAAATTAAATGTTATAAATATAGTTTGATTTAATTGTACCTCATAGCAAACTATTGCTATTTCACCTCTCTCCTGGTGAATCTCACTCGCCACTCTCGTTTTCTCCCTTGCCTCTCTCGTTTTTTATACAAATGCAAGTGTATAAAGTGTGTTTGTGTTTGTATAAAGTAAGAGAAAATTGTATATATACATATATTTTCGTTCCCCTCTCCCAGATCTCGCTCGCCACTCTCCCAGATCTCGCTCTCTCGCCTCTCTCACTTTATACAAAAAACGCAAATTGTATAAAATGCGTTTGTGTTTGTATAAAGCAAGAGAAAATTGTATATATACATATATTTTCGTTCCCCTCTCCCAGATTTCGCTCGCCACTCTCCCAGATCTCGCTCGCTCACTCACCTCTCTCACTTTATACAATTGATCCTTTTGTATATGTATACCAAAGTATATTATACAACTGCTTTCTTTTGTGTATATATATATGCGAAAAATATACATATTTATGTTTACTATAGAGCGCAATTATGCAAACTTTCCTATAGCATACAAAAATGAATTTTGTGTTTGCTAAATGTGAAAGTTGCTCAATTAATATTAACAAACAATAATATATATATATATATACACACTCCGCTAAAACCCAACAAATACAGGAGGCTGTTTTATGAGGATTTTGGGCTTTTAAAAAATAATATGAAGCCCATTTATAACAAAGACACTTCTTTAGCAGTGGGTTTATTGGGAAAATGCCCATATTTAATGTAAAAAAATATTATAATTTGGGTCTTGTTTAACACCTGAATATTTTTTATAGCTATAGTTTAAGTATTTATCATTCATAACAATTGTTTTGAGACGTTAGGTGGAAAAAGAATGTGAGCATGATTCGGGAGAGAAGAGAAATGTTGGGGAGAGAATTGATACATGTTGTATCAATTAATACAGTCTGATAAAGATTGGTACATACGTTAAATTTTCATTAGGTTTGAATATGTAAAGATACAGACATTTTCATTAGATGGATACCAAAAAGAGAAATTAAAGACCATTAAATTTGAAGACAAAAATTAAAAATCACCTCAAACTAGGGACAATATGTACAAAAACTTGTTATGGATTTGATCGAACATATGGTCCACCCTGGTACTGTATTGTCCTTATCACACTTACCATGTGAAAGTTGGGCTGGACTCCGTCACTTTGTTCTTGATCACATGCCCACTATTCATCTTTCTTTTGGATTCAACAACATCGACTACACTAGAATTTAAAATGAGATAAGTGGTGAAAATTTGAAGTCTGTTTTGAGCCGGTCATTAGCCATTCAAAAATAGTCTAATTACGCTTCAAAGTTATAGTTTGCTAATTACGATTCGTAGCTACATGTTATAGGGAGGGGAGTGGCGAGCGAGACTGGGAGAGGCGAGCGAAAGAGGGCAAAGAGTGGGAGAGAAGTGAATTGTATATGTATATCGGTTAGATAATTGTATATTATACATATGTATTTGTATATTCTAGTGAGGGAGATTGGGGGAGAGAGAAGAGAGGCGAGTGAGATTGGGAGAGAAAGGAGAGAGGCGAGCCAGAAAGGACAATAATTTGTATAATTCGTATCTTGTTTGTATAATTCTCAAGTACGTTTGTATAATTCACGTGTTTTTGTATAATTGAGTAATATAAAGTCTGGATTATATAAATATAATAAAACTCGAAATAACGAATTGATACAAACATAAACATATGAACTTTAAACAATTATACAAAATATATTATACAAATCACATTATATAAATTATATTATACAAAATCTGAAAACTACATGTTTATACAATCTTTAAAAAGTTATACACAAAAAGATTGAATGTATATGATGACAAAACTGAAAAACCAAAGGAAATCATCGTCATATACAAATACAAATCATCGTATACAAATCCAAATCAAACAAAGAATTGTTAGTTGTGAATTATACAAGTGTGACGAATTATACCTATACAAATGTGGCTAATTATACAAACTCAAAATCAGCCCACATAATTAATGGTTAATATTAGTCACGAGTGGTAATTATAGCAAACTAGAACTATAATGAATAATTAAATAGTATAAATTTACTTAACCGCGTAATTTTCCCGAAGTTCAAATTTGTTTAGAAATATGCAGAAGGGACTAAAGTTTGAAATTTTCATATATGATGTTTGAGAAATTTCAGACATTTATAGTTGAAGTTTGTTATGTTTTGTCAAGGCCAACTTCAATTTTTTTTTTATTAAAGTTGTGGACTTGACAAGTCAAACTTCGTACTAGTGTATTGTAGTTGTGGTCTTGCCAAGTCTAATTCAAGACGTTTTTTTTAAAAGTAAATCTTAGGTTTGGCAAACATAAAAATTATATTGTATGCTATTGCTATAATTTGTTTAATTGCGCTTCATAGCAAACATAAATTTTATGTTTGCTATGGCTATTAATATATATATTTCGGTTTACATATACAAAAGATCAATTGTATAATCTGTTTCGATATACATATACAAAAGAATCAATTGTATAATATGTGTTTGTATAAAGCAAGAACGAGAGAAAAACACAAAAAAATTGGGCAGGGAAAGATCTGTATTTGTATAATTATAAATGTATAGGACGAAAATATATGTATTTGTATTTGTATATACAATTTTCTCTCATTTTATACAAACACAAATACAAATTTACTAATATTGACCACATATTAAGTATTCTTTTAAAAATTATAACATATTAAATAGCAATTCTCAAATAGAGCATGCCGTGATTGTTTTTTTACTTAATAAAAGAGTTTGGTATATATATCAAAAATAAATATATATTTTAAAAGAATCTTAGTAGATAAGTTGGTTCATGATTGATACATAAACTTTCATCTTATCAACGAGAGTCCAATTTCCACTTTGTAACCACCTTCTCCATTCCCTTCCCTTTTGTTATTTTAGAAAAGGATGTCACAAGTGCAACAATTTGAAAAATAATAGAGCTACTTTCACATATAGCAAACATTAAAATCATATTTGTATGTTATAGCTATAGTTTGCATAATTGCGCTCCATAGCAAATTTTATGTTTGTTATGGAGCTTTTGATTTGTATAATTCGCTACATACATCAAATTTTATACAAATTGTTCAGTTTTGTATAAATTCATTTATACATTGTCATTTGTATAATAAGATCTGTATTTGTATAATTATAAGTGTATTGGACGAAAATATATGTATTTGTATTTGTATTCTATAGACACTTTTGTCTCGCTTTATACAAACACAAACGCATTTTATACATTTTATACCAAAGTGTATAAAATGACTAATTGTATACCGAAAATGGCTAATTGTATACCGAATCAGATGGCAAGAAAATGGGATGATTGCTGCGAATTACTAACAAAATAAACTATGGCTATAACATTTAATTTGAATTAATAGTTTGCTAGTTCATACAATTTTCCCAAAATAATATCTCTGTTGACACCATAATGGATATATGGGCCTAGAGAATTACGGGCTTCATCAACTCCTCCTGGATCACAAATCTCAATGAGCGGTCTGCCAAAAGCCCTTGGGCCGAGATGATTTGAAGTAATTTTGTCCAATACATACAAAGTATTAAACTTTTAAGTTTTAAGTACTTTTAATAGTGAAAAAATTACCTAATTATACAAACATTCTTACAATAAATACTATTCTATTCAATAATTTGATATAATTATATATCATGTCACTAATTAATTATTTCATATTAGATTTCAAACTACATAGAATAATTTTCACATCGCTATGTATATGGGCAAGTGATTCCATTTTAAGTAAGAAATTGAGGCCCAAGACAAAATATTGATCCAACAACAACTAATTTTGGACCATGTGTTGGCTAATTTTGGAAGCGAAGGTTAAGGTAAAAATTTATTCGCACTCGACATTTATATTATACTAATTATAAATATCAAATCAATATTTGTTTTCTCCTAATTTATTGCTTAACCGTAGGGGTGTTTACGGGTCGGTTTGGATCGGTTATTGGTCAAAATCAAAACCAAATCAACTTAATCGGTTTTAAAATTATCAAAACCAAACCAAACCAAATATAATATACATTTATCAGTTTGGTGGTTATCGATTTCGGTTTGGTTTGGTTCGGTTATTCGGTTATTAATCGTACACAAAAATAAAAGAAACAATTTATTCAAAATGTTAAAAAAGTGACAACAATCCATCCAAAACGAAAAATAGTTAGAATGACTTAAATTATTGAACTTTCGATCACTAAATTTACAATCCATAAAGCTTTAAAATTCACTATATTGGCCTAGAAGGAACAGACAATAACATTTTCAATCTCACAAAGAATTGTCATAGACACTCATATACATGAAATCAACAAGATAAATGTTTCATCTTGGACATTTTTGCTTTCAATAAGTAAATTATAAAGAAATTTTAATGAAAATATATATAAGATCTTTAAAATTGTTTATAAAAACAATATATTAAGTATGTATGTTAATTAAATATATATATATAATTCATCGGTTCGGTTCGGTTCGGTTATTTCTTCGATTTTTTTGAATAAAACCATAACCAAACCAAATACTATCGGTCTTCAAAAATCTAAAACCAAACCAAACCCAAATAAAATCGATTTTATTTTATCAATTTGGTTCAGTTTTTCGATTTGAATCAGTTTTTATCCAAACCGTGAACACCCCTACTTAACCATATAAAAATACATTGGTTTAATATAGTGATAGTATTTACCAAGTATATCCTTTTCACAATTAACTATAAGTTAATTGATTTTTAGTAATTCTAGTCCAGAAAAGGTGCAACATGTTCATGGCTAGAGCTGTCAATATGGGCTAGCCCACCCCATCCGGGCTAACCCATACAGGCTTTGACATTTTACAGGCCAGGCTAGCCCATTTTTGGTGTGGGCCAGAAAACGGTCGGCCCAACCCACAAGTACGTGGGCTACAAGCTTGCCGGGTCAGCCCACTTTTTTAAAAGTTATATATTTCTTTATAATTATTAAATTAAATTATAAATTATAATTTAAAAATATTATCATAAATATCGACAAAACAATATTATATGGTGTTAATGTTACTACTTGTTAATCAAATCCACAAATAAAATTATCTTTTATAATATTTATTAAGTTTTTTTGCAAGTAAAAGTATAAATATCTAAATCGAAATATTAACCTAATTGTTTTGCAATGATCACAATAAAACACAAAAAATATGACAATATTCCAACCATAAAAAAGTAAGAAATAAACTCCTTAAAAAATCATGAAACTTATGGTGTATCTAACACTTCATGAAACGTATGGCGTATATAACACTTCATGATCATCTTCATTTTCATCTGCAATTTATATGTGGTTTCAATTAGTTAAATATTAAAAAATAACTAAATTGAGAATTATAATATTTAAATGTACACAAAAATATATTACCAGTTTGAGAAAAATCATGTAACCAGTTTCGAGTAGCAACAAGTGTTTGAACATTTTCATGGTGGATGCAACTTCTATACATAGTGATTTCCTAAAAAACTTTAAATAGATTTTGAGTTTGAATCTCTTTAATTTTAAATTTTAATATTATATTATATTTTTAATTAATTTTTATTGGCCCACGGGCCGGCCCTACCTATATTTCTCAAGCCCCACAAATTTGCAGGCTTATTCAGGCCGGGCTAAAAAGCATTTTTCTTAAATGGGCTCCAAAATTTTTAGCCCAACCCTATTAAATCCCGGGTTAGGTCAGGCCGGCCCAACAGGCCTAGCCCATATTGACGGCTCTATTCATGGCCATCTCTATTTCGCACAATGTGCGATGGCCATTTCCTTTGGACTCAATAATTAACCTTAATTGTTCCCTAAAGCTAATATTAAGAAATCCTATGGACTAAAGATTTCCTTCGAATAATGTTATTTGGCCAGAAAATTTGAAAAATCTATAATATCTTTTTTATTTTAAAATAAACTAATCTTTTTTCCATTGTTTAGTTAAAAGATATTAAAGTTAATAGGAAAAAATTGTTAAAAGAAAGGTTAAATAACATAGAGAAAATATCATTCTGGCCAAAAAGATTTTTCCATTTCGTTTAATGATGATTACAAGTTGTAAAATATTTTCATTATGCTTTAAGTGCAATGGACAATTCAGACAAATATAATGACTTTAATTCCTAGTTCAAACCAAAAGACATGTTAGTTATAATGAAACTTTCACGTTTGGTGTGGGAAAAGAGAAAAAATTACTTACATATTGTCTCATGTCAGTCATACTTTCACTTTCGATATTAATGCATTTCCTATGAAGTTCTTGTTAGTCATAATTTTATGGTTTCTAATTTAAAAACTTTTTTCCTCAAATATATTAAATTCGAAACTCAAAGTTTGAATAAGTCGACGAATATCAATATAATATACTTTCACTTTTTTTTCTTTCTCACTTTCTAACGTGAAAAAGAAGTTGAGTTGAGATCTCTAAAAAAAAAAAGTGAAAATAAAAGGGTGCCAGCAATATACACAAATCCAAACATGCCTTTGCTTTAAGTTGTTAACCTTTTGGAGGGAAAAATAAATAAATCCAAAACAAATAAAAGTAGAAAGAATAAAATGAAAATACAAAACAAATAGTAAAATGGACTTTTTTCATAATTAAAGATGAGATATTCCATGTTCATTTATAGAGTGGATGGGTCCCAATATTTTGTGTGCATGTGTTTCTTGAACATCAATAAAAGTATACAACAGTCGAAATATGTAAATTATCTCAACCACTCTTCCACCACTTGCCTTTTGGTATTATTTATAATAAATATTAAATGCAAGGAGAGTGACTTTTCTTATCAACAATGCCTTTAATTTATGTCTCTTTTCTATAAACATTAAAATTATTTTGGTTGAGAGTCATAAACAACCTATGAGTGAAATTATGATTCTTAACCTTTCAACAAAAAAATAAAACATTTATTAGATTCCTCTTCCCTCTCTCCACCATTGATCCCTTCTTCTTTAAAGGTACTTTAGCTATATAGCTATACGACTTGACTTATTTCTTAAGAAATAGGAGTATAAAATAGAATAACATTGAGAAATGACTAAAGTTAATAATATCTTAAGTAAATGGTTGAACTTTTTTTTTAAGATCTACGATAATTAATGGTGTAATTGAAAATATCCTTTATGACAAGTAATTGTCAATAATAATATTATGTTCACCTAGAAAAACATGGACATATCATGAGGAAGGCACGAACCTAATATATTGATTTCTTACAAGGAATATCATTTCATGAGTGGAGCCTACATGAGCAAAAAGGTAACGGTCCAAGTATATTGGCCCATATTTGTGCCCAAAATCTTAGATGAAAAAGATGGGTGTGGCCCCAAGAAAATTATAAAGAAATGGAAAGGTGTGTCACACAAAAGTTGTCCACTTTGGTGATTTATCCATATTCCCCTCCCCCCCCCCTTCATTTGACTTATAAGATAAGAGTTTTTCATTTTGAAAAAAGGGATAGATGGAGGGGACAAAACTTAGCACAAAGTATGGGATACAATAAAAGAATCATTAGGGCCCAAGATGTGAAACTTAACTTTCCTTATTGTGTCAGTAATGGTTAGGGCACATATCTACTCTTCTATCAACCTTTAATTTGATGTTGCTTCCTTTGTGCTTTTGCAGCACATATGATATATACCCCTTTATGAAGTGGGGTATGTGTACTAAAGATAGGCCCTACTAATACACCCACTTGAGAGGGAGATATGAGGGATATCGTTTGATGGATGATATTTCTTCATCCTTAGAAAGTATCGAGAATCATCTTCAAAAAGAGAAATGCTTAATATGGAGTATTTTTCATTTAACTAAACTTTGCGCAATTTGTATTTGCATTAATTGAATCAATGAAATCTCAATATCATATGATTTTGATTTTCTTGTCTTAAAAAAGAAAGAATTTACTTAATAAGTGGTACAAAATCTGTCTTTAATCAAAGGTCTTGATTAATTACATCAAGCCAACTTACTAAGCTTTGCACTAGGGGCGGAGTCACCTTAGGGCTAAAGGGGGTGGGGGTTAATCAAACCTCATTTGATATACAATTATAATATTTATGTATGACTAAGATTATATCTTGTATATGTTTAACATATCTTGAACCCTTTAATGAAACTTTCGATTATGTCATTATTTTTTGAATAGTATTTTAGATTAAAATTTCAAATGTGAAATGATTATGAATCAAAAAGGAAGAGAATTTGTGTGTGTTGGTGGGGGGGGGGGGTGAAGTGGAGGCAACCATGCCATGCCACACACACACATCTAAAATAATGACACTTCCACAATATGTTTCCTTTAAATGGGAATTTTGATGACTTTGTCATAGGCATCCTTTTTGGTGGATTCGGACGAATAAGTAAAAAATATGGAGTGGAACAAAAGCTAGGTAAAGGTGATTTGTTTGTTTATACTAATCCCCTTAGCTAGTTGAACCATCAAAACCAATAAAGATGATGGATGGACTTGTTGGAAAGTGAAAAAAAATTAAAGAAAAGAAAAGAAGAACAATCCAAACTATTCTTTCTATGGCAAAAATGTGACAGATGGTTGGTGCATACATCACTTTCTCCCACTATTCCATGTGCTAAGTTCACAAGATTTCTTGCAACACATTATTTGTGGGGTTCCCAAAGTGCATTGCATACATCACTTTCACTATTACATAATTACTTAGTAGTTTAATAAAAGTTGTCATATATTTTTTTGAGATTTTATGTTGTAACCTAGTTAGCTTTAATTTGTACACCATCATTAGTTAGGTCTCTTCTTATTGTTTCACTTTAACAACTTATTAATTAAAAAAAATGAAAAGATAAAAAAGAAGAATACTTCCCATCTTGAATAACACAATTACACCTAAGCGTTTCATCATTAAGAATTATAGTGAATGGATTGGGATCCTTTTAAATTAATCAGATTTTTTGAGTTCGAACTTTATTAATAATCTTTTTGATAAGAAGCATGGATTTCAGATAAAATAAATTCAAATTAATTAAATTATGAAGTAAATATCAGATATCGAATAAAAAAAATCTACAAAAAAATATATAAATATAGCTTTTCCGTAAAGTAAAACCTTAAATTTCTATTCAATCCACTATAATTCAACAAACTAAAATATTAGTGGGGGTATACTTTTTCCTTGTTGGATTGAGAGGGATGTGATAGTATGAACTATAATATATAGTCTTGCATTGTAAGTCTAGTGGGTATCTATTACTCTCATTAAACACTAACTACTACTTTTATTATGTGGAAATATATTGATAGTACATAAAGAGAAACCAACATGATCTTGCTACTTATATTTTATTAAATAAATAAAAAAGAACACTTGAGAATTCACGGCCTCAAGGGCACTATAATAATGTACTTTTTTTCCGTAGAAATAGCACACGATTTGGAAAAATAGATAATGGCTATGATGAAAGTGACAAACATAAAGTAACTCACCACCTTACTTTATTATTGTACTACTATACTTTTTAAATAATTTAATCCACAATTTCTAAAGCTTTTAACCTAGCTACAAGCACTTTTACTTATAATGAGTAAATGGTGCAGCCATTATTGACTACCAACATATCAATGGAAATCTTTGAGAGCAACAAGCACTTAGGATCCTCATTTTGGTCATTGGACACACTCAATCAAAAGCTTGAAAATAAATAAATACCTATCATGCTTACTTATATTATAGAGGAAAAACTTATATGATAGATGGGCTATTCATCTTATTATTATAAATGCAATAAATAGGATTGCTAACACTACAAGAAAATGGTGAATTACATGAGGATTTTCCTGTGATTAATATGAAAATTTGCAGGAAAATAAGTTACCTGCGGATTTTCATACTAATTTCTAGGAAAATCCTCATGGAATTCACATTTTTTCTGTAGTGTAAGGTAATAAATTAGAATAAAATTCATAAATAGTTATTCTTTTAGTTTGTATAATTGAAAAATGGTTATTATTATAAATGGAGAAATTATTTCTTATAATAATTTTTTTATTGTGAGTTGTTGTTTGTCATGACTCATGAGTAGTTCAAAATTTTGGGGTGTGGGGTTGAAGTGGACGTGGGGTGGGGATGGGAAAACCGTGAAAATTAGGAAATAGGTTGAGAGGGAGCCATCTATTTGTACTTCTCGACAAATATCATCTGTTTTATTATTTTCAAGCGGGTATTCAAATTGAAACTATGAACATGATCAATAAACAATCTTTCTCAAATGTCATTTTCATAATTAATGAAATTAAAGCAAAACCAATTGCCTCTCAAAATTTCCAACTTATCATCCTAATACAGCCCTCCTTCACATCACTTTCACAAATAAATTGGCACAAATTATGGATAATCTTGACAATTTAATAATATAAGCATATAGTTCTAGTACTTGTTTTTTTTTTCTTCACAAAAATAATTTAAATAGTTGGGAGAAGCTATCTTATGTCGTAATGCTGATTAAAGAATATTTTGAAGTTTATTATCGAAAACCAATAATTGATTTTGTGATACCTCACATTTATTTGTTGGAAATGAAAACAATAAATAAGTTATATATTTTCAGCAACAAAATCATATAAATGGTCTCTATGATTTATCTGTAATACCTGATCAGAGATGTAATTCAAAAGCCAATAAAGCTTAAATTCTTAGAAACTTACAGTAATATAGGGAAAATTACCGATATATATATATATTCTTTGATCAACTAGTTTATCAATATGATCGAACTATATGTAATATATATATTATCAATGTATATATATGTATATTATATGTACACTTAATATAAAGTATATATTATCTTTACATGTTATATATATTTTGTAAATTAGATAGTCGAACATAGTCATCCCAATTCCCAAGTATGTACTTATCGTCAAACAAGTGTGTTTAGGTATTGCATTTGAAAGTTATACACATTTAAGATTTACAAAACTTCTAAATTTCGACAAATTAGAATTGTTTTATTAGGCTTGATACTTACTAATTAGGTGATTATGTGTGCACATATAATAGTGCTTACTTAATTAATTAGTCAAAGAAATAAGGCTATCAACACCATCTTACCCCACCACTCAACGCTCCCATAAAGTATAGAACACGTTAATCTATCTGATAATACATTTTAATAATTGATAAATATTTATTTGTAATGATTTCATTGAACGACGATATAAAACCAAAAAATAATTAGTCATTCATGTTTCACCTAAAATCAGTCTCGATCGATTACACTTTTGACACCATTGATAACAACATCCTCCAACGTTCATGAGTACGTTTATTTTTATAATCAACCCAATTTTACATAAAAATTTGATTAATCATAATTAATTATGATTTTCCATTCTTCAAGTAAAGTTAACCTCGAAGGTCCAAATTAATGTATCCTCCGAAAAGGGCTATTCAACAATCAAGAAAAAAAAAATCACTTCCATTCTCATCCTTAAAACAATCTCAAAAGATGCATCGATTTTCTATAATAAATAATTAGTCAATTTTGGCATTAGATGAATAATATACGTTACTTTGAAGTAAAACTTTTTAAAAATGGACTTTGAGTTTCGAATTAATTTAATATATTAATGATAGTCCAAATATGGTCCTTCATCTCATAAAAACGTGCTATTTATTAAAATAATAATCAAAACGTTAACTATTTTTTTTGTTTTTCACTCGATGTCCGGAGTCCACATTGAAACTCCGACTAACTTTGGATCGCGTTCTGCAGAGCCCATTCGGGGGTGACACTACCAACAGAATTTTCTCCATGTCTAGGAATAGAACCCGAGACCTCTGGTTAATGGTGAAACACTCTCACCAGTACACCACAATCCATGTTGGTGTATTAGTAATATTTGATTTGGCTTTCCCTGCAAGAGAAATATTTTAAGTATTAACGTGTAAACTACCCCTTTGCTGGTACATGTACTTCTTTTATTGTGGAGTACTCAATATGTCCAGATTTATTTTATATCAACATAAATTTGACTTGTAAGTATAAGCATCAAATTCATCTTAATTAATGTCATATATACTAGTATAGGTTCAATTAACCAATATTTACACTATGAAAAGCCTCCCGCACATGCATATTGATATATTTTGGTAATGGAGATTTTTAGTAGCTTATTTAAATTTTCTCTGCTCTTATATAATAACTTGGAAATCACATCGAACAGGTAAATTGCACTAGACAAACATCGTGTGACTAGCTCGATGCGGAAGGTCACCTACTTATTGTTTTAATGTTCACCTTCATTAATTAATGAAAATAACTATGGAAATGAAACAATCAAATTAAAACGGAGAGTAGATAATAAATGAAAAAAAATGAATAAAATAATATAAATTTTATAGTGATTATGTATGTTGGTGATAGAAGAGACAAAATTGTGTGTGATCAAAGGACCCACTCCGGAAGATCCGTCACTCCCCCACTAAAGTTAAATTAACATTAGCAGATATTGCTTTTTCATGTGCCCCACACTTTGTTTCATCATTTACCAATCTATATCTATCTTATCTGACATTTTATTATTCTATTTAATTACTTTATTTTCATATCACTATAAACAAAACAAGAAAAAGTCAAATTAGAAAAATAAAGACAAAAACATGAGTGGGACCCATAATTGATGGTCATATGTTGACACAGAACTAACAACGAGGTAATGCAGATACTGCATATATTGTTGCTTTTCAAAAATATATATTAAATAAAAAAATCACCATTTCATTTTAGTCACATAGTATATAGTAATCGCTTCGTCCACTTTTACTTTTTCAATATTTTACTTAATTTATTTGGTGACATATTTCTTAAAATAAAAAATATAAATTTCATATTTTTAAAATACATTAACAATAGTTTTACTAAAGTCAGTAATATATTATTTTTAAATTTTTAGAATAAAAAATATATTTAATTTTTAATATAATATTCAAGTAAAAGTGGACGGTAGGAATAGTATATCTGTATCATTATTATTCAATTGATTGAGGGTATCTTTGATTTCTGATATATATATATATATATTTCTCATTTGCTCGGCTTTTGTCTTCGTCCTGAGACTTAGATTTCGGCATATTCATACTTACCGTCGAGATGTTTTTAACACTATATATATATATATATATTATTTCTTTATGTTTTTGATTAACATAGAAAGACAAATGATTCATAAACTTCCGTTATGTCATGAATTTTTCAAGTTGAAAACTTAAGTTGTTGAATTTATATTTGCATATGTATTTTATTAGGAAAAAAATTCCAAAAATCTCTAAGTAAAAATAAATATTTATAATTTTGACCGAATTTGTTGTCAATTCTTAGAATCTAATCAAATTTTAAGATTGTATATTAATAGAAAACTTGGAATCTGATTAAAAACTATGTCAAACGCTAATTAAAGGTCTTGATTAATCAATTGTATTGCTATCTTACAATGAAATTTAAGTGGTATAAATTTGAATTAATTAGTGTATTTCGAAAACTAAATGATAATGTCAAAACATAATTAGATTACAAAAAAAAAAAAAAAAAATGTCTCAAACTTATTCCTATATAATAATGAATTTTGAGATAATACATGGGAGCATTAAGTACATGATATCGTGTGATGTACGCTTTAAAAATACAATAATAATAAATTATTATCAGGTACGAATATATGAGAGATGTTGTGAGTCAATACAAGTTCTCATAAAGTAAATAGGAATAAGAAAAAGAGTTGGAAATTACGAAGGCTTTAAGAATTCACGTGGAAATGATAATATAAGAACAAAGCAACATTTGTTTGATAATAAAAAACTCTTTAATAGTCGATGTCGATGGCCTTAATATATTCCAAGCAAGCCATCATTAAAGTAGTACTTATTTGATTATAACTACTACAAAAAGGAATCATAACTGTTACAAGGAAAGGAACATTATTTATTGAATAATAAGTTTCGTTCATGATTACTTGTTTATATTAGATTCGATATACATTTTTAAAAGCAATAAGAATTATTTATATATTAGTTTTGTTTAATTGAGTGAATAAAATTGGATGGAAACATAAAAAATTAAAGATGAATTTAAGGAAATTTCTTTCGTAACTTTTTCATAAATTTACTTGAAAATAATCTCAATGGAGCCAAGAAAAGCACTCTAACTTGTAACGTAATACATAATGACGTGTGTAACTCAGTAATTAATGAAGTGAATTAAGAATTACCTAATCTCAAATTTAGATTCTAATTAATCAAGTGATTTTTTTTACAATATCAACGAACACAAATAAAACAGTTTTGTTTGTATTAGGAGTAAGGCTGTTGTCCTATTTTCTTAGCGCAATTCACGCCAAATCACAATCTTCTTTTAAATGGATATTAACATCTCAAAGTGTGTGGTTTAAAATCCAAGTCCCAATATATATATAAAAAAAAAGAGTAACTGTGTTTATTTTGTGATTTCTAAACGGAATTGATTTCAGTTTTTAAAAATTATCCTTATTTTTTAATAGACAGAGTTTTATATCATTGAAGAAATGAAAATAGTTTATTAAGAGTACTTCT
This sequence comes from Solanum verrucosum, assembly GCF_900185275.1. Lineage (NCBI taxonomy): Eukaryota > Viridiplantae > Streptophyta > Magnoliopsida > Solanales > Solanaceae > Solanum > Solanum verrucosum. The sequence continues at coordinate 3,544,344 of NW_026020332.1, forward strand.
AAGTTAAAAAGACCACTTATTTTTCAATGAATAGACTCTTCTCTATCCTAATTTATGTAATGTAATTTAACTTGAAATAAAGTTTAAATAAAAGGAGACTTTTGAAATTTTGATTTAAATTAAATCTTAAATATTTTTATTAGCCGTAAAATGAATAAATATTTAAAAATAATATAGTGAATAACTATAATTAGACGGAGAAAAAAAAAAGGTTAAAAATCTGATAGTAGTAAAAAAAAACAAGTTTGAGGGAGGGAACATTGAGTGGAAAATAGTTGTGATTGTGAGTACCAAAACCGATCTTCACGGCTCTGACATGAAGTAACGTAGGCCATCATTATCTCTCTCCTTCCCCACCGGCGAATTTCAAGGCCACAGACACAGACACAGGCGTGTTTGATACAGTGTACGAATTACCCTCAACTCAACCACCCTCCTTTATCTTTGGCCTCACCTTTACATTTTCTCTTCACACGTGGTGGGTCTTTAACATTTATTCCCATAACCTTTTCTTTATTAAATTTGAATTTGCGCATTATTGAAATCATAACAATAACACTATCTAATATCAAATTTGATAAATAAATTGAAATAGATCTTAATTTAGTTGAGATAATTTTTAAATTATTCAATCAAACGATTCCAATTAGATAATGGTGAGATCCATCATTTTGAGTAGTAACCTCTTATCTAATTATATTTCGTTTGGTGTATTTGTGAATGTGACGTGTCAGAATCTTGGCCGGCACTTTGGGACACCATTCTGTTTACAACATGCACTATAATACTAATATATTTATAGGACTGACAAAAGGCAAAAACTATCTAAAAACACCCGTGGAATAAATATAAACAAAAGTTTTCCCAACTTTCTATTTTATTATTTTTAACAATAATTTCGATTTTTATTAAAATTCAGTTTACACTGATTGGTGCGTAAAAATTAACAGAGAATTGAAATAATCTTATGATTCTGAAAGACAGTAAACTCAATTTTAACTAATCCATGGATTTATCTTTCAAGTTACATTATCATTAAGTTATTGTCTTCTTTATTCAGCATACCTCTGATATTACTGTAAGCTTGTCAATTTATATATTTATTAGGTTTTTATTATTGTCCCACCCTTATCGGTCCACCTTTCGTCATAAAATTGGCAGGTAGTCCCAAGTAGATGATTTTGGATTTGAATAATATAAAGTATGGACAATGAAGAAAAAAATAGTGATTAAAATTTTCAAAGAAGTGAAATTGTTGGAAGATGGGTTGTGGTAGCATTAAAAGGAATGGGACGTTAGGGAGAGCCATCATTGTTGAGTAATCCTTTCGTCCCTTACCCAAACTCTTTAATTTACATCAACAATCCACAAACAAACAAACAAACAAACAATAAATAAATGGACTAGTCATAATAGGGACAAATAATGTGAAATGTGCCACATTTTCCACTGACATTTTTGTCTTTACAACACCTATAAAATTGTGCCTCATAATGGAAGATTCCAAGAAATGAACCACCCCAAAAAGAAAATCAATACACAAGCTTGTCCTGATGGCTCATTGAATCTGACCATCACCAGACTGACCACTACTCCTGCCTGCTGTCCCAAATCAATGCATTACACTACTCAACTATCTCTCTACTTTATTATTGTCATAATTTTTTATTAAAAAACTGCCTGTCCATTAACTTATACCTAGATACTAACAGTTATGCAGATATTAGTTATATAGGATTATAAACGAATAATCACATGATATTTGGTATGCTAATTATCTATATAGCAACCAAATAAGATATTTCGTTATAAATAATTAACTTCCTAAGCAACATCAGAATAAGCACCTTATTGGTTACCTTGTGCCAACCCTAGAAAGGTTAATAATAATACATTGAGCTTTAGGAGTAGCGAACGAAAAATACCAATAATGATTTTAAATACTCTATATACACATACCTATCACCGAACCAACTACTTGAATTTACAAGCAATCAATTTTAATACACACAAAAGAAATAATCATTTCATTAAAGGTGACAATAACTTACAAGGATAGCTAAGGTGTAGGAGAAACCTAATTTAATTATATAGCAAAAAGTTAGGACATAAAAAAGAAAAGTAAAGTTAAATTATTAGTCAGAAGCAGTTGTTTTCACAATCACTATATATGCCTGCAAAGTTAGGGGGATTTGCTTGTATTTGGGTCCACTTTGTTTTTTTTTTCTTGAATAGCTTTTGCTAGTACTAAGTACTAGTACACCAAAAAACTAAAATTAAGTAAAAAATACAATCTTGTTTTATTATTATTTTTTCCAATAGGTTGACATCTCACCTAAGCAAATAAATAGTAGCAGTAATACTAATAGTCTCTCTTTTCAATATATTTATCTACTATTTACTTTATATGTTTTTTAATAATTATAAATAAAAGAATAATTTTACTATATCATTCTTTAAATATAAAAAAATATAATAAAAAATGATTATAATGAAAAATAAGGTAAATAAGGAACTAGTATAAAATTATCAATTAATTTCATAAAATGAACAAATCACAAAAAGAGTGATTATATTAACTAACAATTTAAGAAAATGTTTATTTTATCCTTAATGAAATGATTTATAGTCACACAAATTTCTAACATTCATTTTGGATCACAAGAATTAAAAGTATTTTCTTCTTTCTTAAATTTCGTACCGACTCGAACTACCTCACATAAAATGAAACGAATGGAGTATTAGATAATAGGTAATGCCAAATGACCAAAAAATTTGGCTAGAAATTTAAAATGTTATTAATATTCTTTTTATTTTAAAATAAACTAATCTTTTTCCCATTTTTTAATTGAAAGATATTTAAGTTAAAAGAATAAAAATGTTCTGATCAAATTTTTTGACGAAATTTTTTTTTTCCTTTTAAAATAATATAATGAACAACTATTATAAATAGTCCATTATTATAAATAGACTGACATTTATGCAGCAAAATTCCAAAGGAACACCACACCTCTCAAATGAAAGTATCTCTCTTTATATTTATCACAATTAAATGTTAGAAACAGTCAGTACAGTACCTAATTCAATACATATACGGACCACAATGTGTGAGAAATCACTAAAGTAGGATTCTTTGGCAAAAGTTGGCACGTAACATTTGCTTTTTCTGCTCATTTCATTAAAACTAGTAACCCCATAATCTCTCCCTATCAAAGTCAAGAACTAAAAGTTACTTCATGTTTAATCCCACCATACACACCTTTAGTTTTTTTACTTCCCTTCCGATAAAATTCGAAAATAGAATGTAGGAAGAGATCTTAATGAAATTATTTTTGAAAGAACTTTTGTATACAATTGAACTATGAAATTCCAATACCATCAATATGACAATGGTGAATTAAGAACATATATGGAGATAAAAAGAATGAACAATTTGCATGTCACAATTACTAAAGAAATTTACAAACTAAAAAATTCTAGCATTTATCTCTACATGAAGAAAATTCTATGGTTTCTTTTCCTCTTCCTAGAAATTGTTTCATCTCTTTTTTTTTTTTGGATTTTGATTGATCGATCAATCAGGAAGACATGTTAACATGCACAGTGGCATTCATGTTAGAGTTGCATACAGGGCATGTATGAACTAAACTTGATCCACAAACAGCACACAGGCAAAGGTGCCTGCATGGCAATAGCAGAACACATGATTCCCTCTCACCACACCTTTTGCACATCCTGTTATCCTGCGCTTCACCGACTACAGTGCGCCGGCCTTCAATTTCGTCCTCTTCTTCCGCTGCAGCCCCGTGGTCGCTGCTGCCGCAGCAGGATTCGGCGTCTTCCTCAACTGCTGCTCCGGCGAGGATACCGCCGGCAGAGATTCGTTCATCGCCGACGTGAGCCAATACTTGTTCTAAGTTGTTGCGAAGGGAATTTGCTGTTGCTTCGTTTGTTTGTGCCAAATCCCTCCATAACTGATTTTCAACGAACAAACTTTTCACTTTTTCTTGAAGAACCATATTGATTTTCCCCATTCTTTGAATCTGTTCATCTTTTTCTTTCAGTTTTTTTGATACACCTTCTCCGATTGCTGCAACCAACACCCTCGCTTGATGTTTCTGCCTTTCTTCCAATTCCATCCTTACTTTCTTAGTCTGTAAAAACACAAAATAAAAAATTCAAATTAGCCCCAAAACACCAATAAACAGAAAACGGCATTGAAATTCAATTTTTCATCAGAAAACTTACATGAAGCGAAATAATCCGATCGATATCACACTGATATTGTTGTAGAAGTGGCAAAACGTCATCTCCAACAAACGACGTAGTATTACAAGTATTAAACTGATTAAACGAATCCCTCGACCGCTTCCTCGTCGCCGCTACAGCGGCAGCAGTGGTAGCGTTAACAGTAGTGGGAAGATTGAAAGTGAGACCACTATCAGTATTCACCGACGTTTTTTGCCGAACGGAATCACACATCAAACTCTGATTAAACGGCAAAAAACTATTCTCCGGTGTCGGTAACGGCAAAATAGAAGAACCACCCATCTGGGTATTGTAGGAAAACCCATTCCCTTGATTCGAAACCATTTGCTGTTGTTGTTGAGTGAAAAGATTGAGATGTCTTGCTTCAACTGCCATTGAAATAACTCTGCTAATGGATTTTTTTGTTGTTGAGAGAAAATGGAAAGAGAGAGATTTAGAGGTGGCGACTAGAGAAAAAGAATGGGGTTTCGGCCTTTATTTAAGCGTTTGGTTTTGTGGATAGAGAGAGAAAGTGGGGTACAGGAAAGTCAAAAAGAAGTTGTAGAGAGAGAAAAGAGTATTAAATGCTTATTTGAAAATTAGTAAAATTAGGGGATGGATGAGATTTTACATCATTATCATAACTTACCAATTAAATACTCTTCATTTACTTAATTTGTTTGAAAAATTAATATCTTACGTTTTAAGGATGCTTATTTATAGAATCACGATATTTACTCTAGTGGTAAACGAAAAATATTGCATCATAAATCGCATGGGCTTATTATAACGGGTAATATGTCTTATTTTTTTATTTTTACCTTAAAAATACATTTATATAAAAATTTATTTTAGATGAGATTTGAATGTATAAACATTTATTTTTGAATATTTAATTATGCAATTATGGGTGTTTGTATTTAATTTTAATAATAAAAATAAGTGAAAGATGTAACATAAAAATAGAATAAGAATATACAATTAAAATTAAAGTAAATTAGTTAAGGAACTTAGTAAATTTGTGCAAAATTATTTATGGTAAAATTGATAAATATTTTTCAACTTTTAGGAATAAGCATTAAGTCGACCAATTTTTCTTGTCAATCAAGAATTCACACATATAAAAGTAGAAATCGTGATAATAAGAAAGTTGAAATGACTATGTGACATATCAAAATGATAAAATTAACTAGGAAGATATTTGAAATAAGGTAAAGTGACCTTAGTGGTAACTAAGATGAAAAAAACAAAGTTGAGATGATAATTCAAATATATAAAGAGCTTAGCCACAAATAATCTAAAGAAAAATGTGACAGACTTGCCATGACGAAAATTAAAAATAGTTGAGTCCTCTATTAGTTAGTATTATTTTATTATTATATGTTATTGAGTCGTCTTTTTTTTTTCCTCAATTGATTTTAACATGTTTTTTAACTCGCACATTACCTTTTTAGATCTCTCATTTTATGGAATTACACCAAATTCATTATTGTTGTAAATTGTAATATTGACTTATAGATCTTAGTGAAACTTCCCTTCTTGTATCAAATATCACAGCTAGAGTCTTAAATCTTGTACAACCAATTTTCAAGTCAAACAACGATATTTTTCCGTTTAATAAAAATTATTCACTATACTATTATAGGATATTTAATAATATTGGTCAATTTGATTAAATCAATGGATAATATATTATATTCAAAGAAAAATATAATAAAATTATTCTTTAATTTATAATTTTTTTTAAATATGCAAAAATCAATAATGTACAAATATTCTTGAATTGACAGAATATTATTTTTTAAACTTAATTCGCAAAAATCATAATTGCAAGATCATCTTTTACTAGTTACTCCATATGTCCCTAATTACTTGTCCACTTTTTCATTTATAGTTGTCCATTTTGACAAATCAAGAAAGAACAATTTTTTTTTTATCTATTATACCCTTAATTAAATGATTAATTACTTTGAAAAATACAAAAAAATTCATCCACTTCATAATTAATAGGGTAAAATGATAAGCTCACTATTGCATTAATTGATTTCTTAATAGGTGTGTCAATTCAAAAGTTGACAAGTAATTAGGGATATGGAGTATCTTTCAAGGAAAATTTACCACCAAAAGAGTGAATGTATCTTCGAGAACAATATTTAAAAGGAAAAATTACAGAAATCCCACATTATAGTTTACTTATTACCATTATCCCCTATAAGTTTTACAAATCTCCAAAATCCCTCATTTTCGCGCATTAAATTAGTGTATCTCGCGCATCAGATTAGTGTATCATGTATAAAATGTAATGTGTCTTACTTAACAATTAATGTATCTAGCGCATCAGATTAATGTATCAGCGCTTATATTATTATATCCGTTTGAGGAATTTTTGTAATTATAAACTTTTAAGGGATAGATTGTAATTTTTCCTTTAAAATATGTGATTTCTGTGATTTTCCCTTAAATATTTACGTGTCTTACACTAAATTTTATTTTCTACGCATATAAAAAATACCTTAATATTGTCAAATTTTCCTATTTGAATGCCTTGTATAATTCCCGTGCAAAGTGTAACTAAAGAAATATGCATTAAATTTGTGTCCATCATCTTTCTACTTCTACTTTCTTGTCCTTGATTTTCTCAAAACTCCACTATCTCTCCATAAACAAAAAGAAATCACCCACTATATTTGGATCTTTTCTACAAGTAAATTTAAATTTAAATTACTAATAGGTTGGATCTTTTCAACAAGTAAATTTAAATTTAAATTACTAATAGCAGTCACTCAAATCTGCTCATTAAAATAAGTCCTTCTAACGTATCTACTTGATCAAATCTTTTCTTTTTAACTATTAAAAAAATAAATACATTTCAACATGTTACAAATATCTAATGTGAACATCCCATGTGATATGTTAAAATTTACAAGAATTACGGATTTCGATATATATTGGATATTTTTAATTTAAAATTATAAAATTTAATTTATTTATTTTTTGCGGTGAATATGAATAAAATAAGATAGAGGGTGCACTTGTCCTTATTTTCGTGGAAAGTGTGGTACGTGAGATTAATTATTAGGAGCAGTAACTGACATTTTGGGGTCTATGCCACGTTCATCAGATGCCCACGCCACCCTTACACTACATTATTCTTCATATCCTTTTTTTTTTTTGTATTTTTCCTCCTATTTTATTATGAAAATAATAAGTACTAATAATGATGATTTCGAGAGGGACCTCGTTGGGAACGTGAGGGGTGGGTTTCTTTTATTAAAATTTTTATTTGTCTTTTTCCTTTTCTCTACTCTAAGGTGCAACCCACACTGTCCCACTTGAGGTGACTCCTCTTCAAATCACTATATCTTGTATTCTACTTACCTTTTTTGACTACCGTAAATAATTAGGTTTAATTAGAATTTGTTAGTTAGAGTGATTTCTAGTCCTAATTTTAATTTGATTTTATACTTTTATAAATATGAATATTACAAGTTATTTTCAATATATAGAAAATATAGAACTTTTGAGTTTATAAATAAAATATTTTCATTCAAATTTGAGTTTATACAAAATCCTCTTTGCAAAGTCCTTGGTTATTTCTTTGCTCTGTGCCTGCCAGAAAATTCGTCCTTCGCTATGTTGGTGATGATCATGACAAGTCTGGGCGAGATGTTAGTAGATTTGCTCACCGATCGATGCCTTGTGACGTGCAACTAACAAATCATAATTAAAGTAAAAATAAATAAAATTAAACTATGATTAGGAACCGTTCTAACTAACAAATCATAATAAAACATAAATAATAAATTCTAATCAATTTAATATCCTACTCCAACATTGAATTATTATTTCCAACATTTTCCCGTAATAATTCAAAATTCTACACAAAACTTTTATCTTTTATGAAATAGCCTCTATTTTAGTTGTTTGTGTTGATTTACATAATATTTTACATGAACATCAAAGTCGTGATGAAATATTCAGTGAATATGAAAGTGATGATATGGTTGTTGATAAAAATGACGAACAATCGGCTCAGATAACAAAGTAATGTACTATGTTATATCTATGTTAATTTTAATAGTTTTTAAAACTTATGGATATAAATCATATTTCTTTAAAACAGTGAAATATATTTTCTAAATACTATGACTAAACTGAAATTTCATCTAAATTTTCATCCGAATAATATTTGTAAAAATATTTAAAAATCTATTGTCAAACACTAGCCGGATAGAAAGTGTGTTGCCACGTTTGATGGGAGGGCATTAAAAGGTAGTACGAAGTGGGACCCATTTAGATTTATATTTCATGTGCGGATTTCCCTGTTTTGCTACCTTGTCCCTAGTCCTAACTGGTTCCTGTCTCTGTACGGACCACCCACTTATTTTAAAGGGAAAAAATCACCTGCACTCATAGTGCACCATTCAGTTCGTGTTCTCTTTTTTCTTTTTCTTTTTCTTTTGTTGATTAAAAAAAAACTTATACTACTTGTAATAAAAAAGATGCACTTAATTAATGGTTTTGTAATGACATAATAATCATGATAAGAATTGGTATTAAAATTAGTGACACATGCATGGTTGTTAGCCAAGTTCAATTCTGACTTAGATGATAACTAAAAAATATATAATGTCAAATGCATATTTTGAGATAATACATTGTGCTAAGCATAATGATACATATTGACTAAACTATACAACTATTATTTTTTGAATCTTTTTCTAAAAATCAAATTACGCCATCTGATAAGATACTATTTCCTCAAATTATCTGTCATGTTTTTCTTATACACGTCTTTAAGAAGTATGTTAATTAAGAGGATTTAATGATTATTTTTTCCATATTTTTATTTTAATATAGTATAATCTTTCTTTATTAAAAATTATTTTGAAAATCACAATCAATAATTTGATACAAGAAAATAATACAGCTTTTCTATCTTTGACAAAATGCCGACAACTCGTGTAGAATTTCTATTTTTTCAATCTCTTTTCTTTTCTCTTTTTCTTTTTCCTCAACTGGTCAAGTCAGCTAGCAATAAAATAAAATATTGATCATTTTTATTTTAAGGTTTTAGATTATTTGACTTTTCAAATTCATGTCACGTTGTTTCTTTAAATGACATTATTGGTGGGCACAACTATTGTGGCACCCTATGCTAAATTTATTTGAAACTTCAAAGGTAAACGATGTTGAAAATTAAAGCTTTACATAGACATTATCTTTGCCTTGGATTTGTTGGAAGATTAATCAAACTATATATCCCACCTTTCATTTCTTTCCTTAAAGTAAAAGCAACAAAGTCAAGTAGAAGAAAGAAAAAGAATATTAATTTGTGATTTTTTAGAAAATAGATTCATTCTTTTTAAAGATATGTGAAAAGTCCATAGAGTTATTTTACCAAAGAGGCTTAATAACGATGTTGTTACTCATGGGCGGAGCCATCTTAGTTCAATCATAAAATTATATAGTGTCCATAATATATTTAATTTGGGACGCCCTTAATATACATCATTCGTTAATCCTGATTCTAGCATTATACCGTTATTATGTGTTGAGTTTGTCTGTTCAATTATTATCTTTTGTTTCTAGTTTGATTTGTAGTTCAATAAGTATTTTTTAAGTTTTGATTGCCTCCTCCAAATGACTATTCCCTAAGCCAGCTTTGACAAATTAATTAAACAACATTATACATATGTTGCATGTTGGGCACTATAATTCACTTCTCCTTTTGACAAAAGAAAAGTAATCTATTTTTTAAAAATTGTTGCTTACACATGAAAACAGTTACAAATAAATAATCAAATAACTAAAAGAATAATTTATGCATTATTAGTCAGTCAATTGCGTATGTATCAACGACCAAGAATAAAATGTGAAGAAGGCCTGCATTATCGAAAATAGTTGCTGGCTATTGTGGGTTCTAGAAAACCAAGCTACCTTATAATAAATTAGTAATACATACTAACTTTTATTTTTTATATATATGTATTAAAAGAATTTACTAAATTTTATAAATATTTGATTATGAAATCAATTATTATTATATTAGCTAGAGTTCACTATAGAAACTCATAAACTTTAGATTTTAAATCCACCCCAGTCAGGGGTGAATGTTCAGAGTATATATGAAAATTTTGGTTTGGATAGTTGGTTTTTGGATTAGATATAAAAAAAAAATTGTTTGAATCTTTAATTTTCATATTGAAGAAACTACAAGCAAAATTCGATGCACTAAGCTCGGGTTGGATTGGATTTTTTAAGTTTGATTTGAATTAACTAATTTAATATTTCAATTATAAATTTAAGCCTTTAAGGTAGGTCATAACAATTAACAACCTCAATTCACCTAATGGTATACTCCTTAAAATGTATAACTTTCTACGTTTAATAAAAATTAAGTTCACCTTGCCATCTATATTATATATTCCATATTGAAATTAATACTATAATGAATAGAGCAGTAGGATACTAATCTATTAGACCATTGAAAATTGAACTTAGTAATATTTGACACATATAATATGAATAGACCTAACTATAAGACATAAAAATTAGATATTATCTTAAAAAGAAAATTCAAAGCTCAATCTATAATTCAAACCACATATTAAAAATAAATCGAATTTAAATTTGAATTTCGTGTTTGGCCCAAACTATACCCGCCCCTAACAAGGTCCATGATAATGACATATTTGGAAAGAATATTAGAATAACTTCTCACCATTTATTCTCCATAAATCATGATGATAGTATAAGGTATCAACCTGCTGTAGGTAGGAAGGTTGGGGTTAGAGTAATTGACCCTTCACTTTAATGGCAAGCTTAAGAGAAATTAATTATTTGAAATTATATTTTTCCCTTTTTGACCTACCAAAAGTATTTAAAGACAAGAAAGGATGAATTTTCAAATAGCATAATTATGATGTCAATGCTCCAATAAATAATGCTTATCTATTTAATAAAACTAAGTATAGGTGAACATTTTTTTTTTGAAAAAAAAAAAATTATAAGTGGGGAAGGGGTATATGAACCTTTGGTTAATTAAACATTTAAATACAATTGTGCTTTATATCTTTTTGTTTCTACTTGTGCAATGTATAAATAAGTCAAATAAATTTTCTAGACTTTGTACTCAATCAAATGTTGTCACATTTAATTGGATGAGGAAGTATTATATATATACATGATTACTTCACTTGTTAATTAATTATCAGTTTATTTAAAATGAGAAATGCTAATCACCCAACTAACACCAAGATTATAAATAATGGAAAGAGATCGTCCAAGTAAAATGATTCCAAACAAGAATAAAGCAAAGAAGTCACTATCAAATCTTAAGTGAGAATATTAATAAAAAAGAATAATTAATTAATTTCTCTATCTTGACTTAAAAATTAAATTAATTCCCCTTTTTCCTTTTCTTTTAATATTATGATTGGTTAAAACGTCATATGCCATGAGCATCCTTCTTTATTAAATTAAATTATCAGGTTGGCAATCTCCAACTTAAAGGCCATGAAATTTATATATTTAAATATTAAGATGGACACTAATTAAAGATTTAGTATTAAATTAATACAAGTTCCAAGTGTGTTGATACCTTTCATGACAACATTTTTTGACATGTAAGACCAAGCATAGTTAGCTCACTGGAGATTGCACTAATTATTATTTATTTCATTATACAATTAATTTTATCTGCCTACTTATATGGAATTATTAATCTTGCATCTCTTGTATTCATTCATTTAAATAATTTGAAAGATCAAAAGAATATCCTCTCAAATTTTAAATTCATGTAAAGAGTCCTTCTTGACCAATTTTTTTCATTAATGAATGTATCGTACATAGATGTAAATGGGTTAATTGAATCCTTTACAACTTAAACAAAAAAATGTAAAAATTCTTGGGAATTATTTTTCGTCTGTTTTTGCTAAAAATATAAAACTAATCACAAATTTATAAAGCCGAAAGATAATCATATTACTTCTTATGTTATAAGGTATATATATAGGAAACATAGAGGTTTTATAAATTTCGAAACAAATTTCAAATACGTATATATGTTAAGCATCACATCATTTCAAATCAAATGAGTAAAGAATCCATAATCTTCATAAGTAGACTAATAAGTTTTTTTTTTTTGTGTTGATAATTAGAATCTTAAATGTACTAATATATCAGAAGATAAGTTGTTCCGAATTGTTCCTAAATCAGCATATAAAATGGATTATAATGCTAAGGTATATTTAAGGAATATATGTTAATGTGTCCATTTAATGTTCACATTGGCCCAATTTATTCTTTTGCCATTATGGCAAATGCACTAATAACTTCCCAAAGAAAGTTAACCACAAACCCAATGAAACTTAAAGAATGTGAGAGAGCACTTATATTTTCAAACACAGTGAAAATCAAACACTTGTTATGATGCTATCTTCTTTTATGGCATAGCGCGCTCTCCGTCATTTTTACTTGTTCACTATATTAAAAATAATTTTTATTTATTTATTTAATTTTAAAAAAATAAAATAAAATTTATCACTTAATTTCTATTTTACCTTAATTATTAACTAGAGTCGTTTCTTGGCATTTATATTTATGCCAAAAATAGATATTTCATTTTACTTATCCATTTTAATAAATTTAGCGAGTTTTATTACTTTTTCCCCATATTACTCTCTTAATATTGAATAACCAAATATAATCGTAGTAGCCAAATTTAAAATTACAAAACATCATTATTAAGATTAGTTTAGTAAAATATATATATATATATATATATATTTTATTTTATTTTTATTTTTTATTTTTTTTAAAATGGTGTATCAGGGTGACCACGTAATATGAAATGGATGAAATAAAAGTGAACATAGCATGTATAACACTAATTTAATTGTTGATGGAATCCGACCCAGAAAAAATTAATGATTTTCTATAAAAATCAATCTTAGAGACATAATCTTCACTTCCACTATATATATATATATATATATATATATATATATCACACTTTTTAGCAAATTATTTGCCGGACAGCTAATAAATTTGTACATGCACCTTCGAAGTATTTTAGATATATAATCAATGGAGTAAATGAGAAGTGGGAAAATTAGAATAAATTAAAGAATAAGAACAGAAAAGGGGCAAGAAGGAAGAAAAGAATCTTAACTATATACTATATACTATAAAGATCAGGCCCAAAGCTTTTGAGGAGAATATATACTATTGAAAAATGATTTTTTCTGACTAATATTTTATCCTATTACATGTGTGACACAAATTTTATATCAACCAAGAAGAATATTCCCGAACCATAAATCTCTATCGTTTATCCGATTTTGAATCTCAATTTATATTTTCCACAACGGTTGGTTTTAAATTTCCCATAACGATTGATTTTAAATAGATATAGTCTTATATTCGAGTTTTACTATATGTCTATTATATATCATTAAAAAAGATAAGTTTCACGTATTTAGTTCACACGAATAAAAAAAACGCGTTCTACACATTTAGTAAATATTAGCTAGTCAATATAAGCTTATATAGCACTAATAATAACAAGATGGGACTTTAAGAATCATTCCAAGACATATGTGTTTTCCATTATATATTTGTAGTGCTATTTCTAGCATTAGCCACATCCCTCCTTAATGCTTAAAAAAGGTTCAAATAGGAAAGAGAAAAAAGAGGATCAAACTTCATCATTGACACACAATTCTTCCTCAATTGACTAAATCACCACAAAAAATTAAGATTCCCACTTTGTGTCACTTCTCTATGGGAAAAAAAGGAGAAGAAAATTCCCTATTGAAGGGGTTCTTTTTTTAATAATATTTTAAGGATAAAAAGTAAAGGTAAACATTATTTCACATATGGCCATGTCATAAACGAACTAACCCTTTGATGATTCGAAAAAGCTTTAAAGTGCAAAAAAATATCAATCATACCGAAATTGAATATATATATAATATGACCATCCTTTTTTTTTTTTTAATAAAACACAAGTCGCTCCTAGACTATGACAAAAATCTCAAAAACATATCTTAACTAAACTAATGTTCTATTACCTTCGAACTCATTTTTTTGTAATTTTGTACACTTTTTTTTCTACGTGGTCCCCAAACATCTCCAACACATCTCAACGAAATGGAGTTACGAAGTGTGTCATGTAAGTAAAAAAGTATCATGTAGGACCTTAGTTTAGTTAAGGTCTGTCTATGAGATTTCAGTCATAGTCTAGGACAGTGGCGGATCCAGGATTTTCGTGTAGGAGATTCGAAAAATAATAGTATGAATGTGTAAATAAGCCAACAAAACAAAATTTCAAGGAAGTAGTAGTATATAGTTTTACACTCTGTTTGGATCATTGTTACCCGTTGTTTCATAATGTATTGTATTGTATTGTACTCTATTGTACTGTAATGCATGGTAGATACAATGTTTGGCTAGACTGTATTGTTGTTTGTTGTTTAATAACATTTTAATTGTTTGGTTTGATTGTATCGTACTGTATTGTTATTTATAAATTTACTAAAATATCTTTAATTATTCTAGGGTATGAGGTTTGACTAGAATTAAATAATATAAGGTAAAGGGTAAAATAGTATTTTGAAATATTATGTAAAAATATAATTGGAAAAAAAATTAAGTAACATTGGGAACACACCAAATTGGTTGTTCCATTTAATAGGGGTTTTCATTGTTACGTAACAACGAAATTTAACAATACAATACAATACATTTTAAGTAACAATCAAAACAAATATTGTAGGTATAGTAACGATACAATACAATACAATGGGTAACAATGATCCAAACAGAGTGTTAGTGGTGGACCGTTGAATTTTTTGGATTTAAAACCACACTTTTAGCATGTTTTATAAAATAAAAAACTAAATAAAACATGAAAAACAGAACTGAAACTAAAAAAAAGAGACTGAAACTAAAAATAGAACACTAACAGAGGGAATCAAACCCTCAACGTGTAGCTTACTTTCAAGGAGACTTGCCACTAGGCTATCAATTTCTCTGTCATTGAGGGGGTTCAAAATATATATATCCACATAAATACAGAAAATTTACCTTATATATACCGTGTAATTTTTTACCGAGTGGGTTTGGGTGAACCCCTGGAACCCATGTGGGTCCACCCCTGGTCTAGGAGTACTTGTATCTTATCTCGTTTCTTTTACCTATTTAGTGTTTTGACTAAATTTGAAGCACGCACTTTATAGCTCATTCGATAGTGACACTTCCAACAATTTTTTTTTATATTCATAATTCAAATTCGAGACCTCTAATTAAGAGTAAATTATTCTCACCACTTCAGTACATTCCAACCGATGTTTGATAATATATGAGCATCTTTCACATAAAAGGTTTCATAAGGAAAAGGTAGAAAATGAAAAAGAAAGAGATAAGAGTATCTTTTCTTTGAAGTAGTGATTTAGTTCTATGGTGCCAAACTTCCACTAATTTATTGATATGGTGGCCACAAAACTATGCTTTCTCACTTTTTTACAATTACAATTTGAGTTTTTTTTATTTAACCTTTTTTTAAAATTATTCTTGGAGTAATATTTGAGATGTAAAGAGGGGGAAAAGCAACCACCCAAATCATAGTTTTAATGGGAGATGCAAGTAAAGTCCTCATGCTTTTCCTTTTTCCAGAAAAAAGAAAAATTGTCAAAGGAAAAAGCTAATTACTTAGATCCTATCATGCTAACATTTATAATTTGACCAGTCGTGCAAAACTAGCAACATTTTAGACTTATCATCACGGGCGGCTTAATCAACTTGGTGATTTGAAGTCAAATTATAACGAAAGGTCTTAAATATTTTTCAATATATTCGTAAATATTTTTTTAAGTATACTTTCTTAATTTGTTTTATTACCTGCTTCATCCAATAGTCGATACTACTTATCATGTCAATGATTTATCTCGAACTCATATATTCAAACATTAATGATCATTAAATACAAAAAGAAATTTAACTATAACGTGGGCCCCATTGTTAAAAGAGAAGAAAATAAATTACTTACGAGTACTCATAGTTCACAAGATAATTTAGTAGGTAAATTTAAACGGCCAAAGTCATCTGCGCCCCCTCAAAGTTGTTCTCATTATTCATTTACACCTCAACTATATCTAGTACCTATTGAACACCTCTACCACCCCGAATTTGAACCATCTGAACATTTTTGCCTACATGGCACATTGTTTGTGATTCACCCAAAATAGGCGCGTTGGAGATCTTTAGTTAGGCATTTTTTTGTGGAAAAAATGTTCTTTCTTCTTCCTCCCCTCTTTGCCGATCACTTCCTCAATCACACTAGTTCACCACCGCCATTCATCAATCTTCTTCCTCGTTATTTCTCCGAATACTTAACTTCTTCCTTCATCATTGTTTCATACTAGGATTGGCGGTACATACCTTCATTGCCGCCATGGCAGCCACCACCATTATCACCATTGAATTTGTGGAGGCTTGAAGTTTGAAATTTTTTCTTTGTTGTTAAGATAGTGTTTTGGTGTTAAATTGATGTAGATTTGTGTGAATTTTGTTAACAAATTTTCTTATTTATTTTTTGCTTTAAATTGATATATATTTGTGCGAATGTAAGAGTGTTCTTCAATCGAAAAAAGATCAACTATAGAATTCGAAACAAAATTCGACTTAACTCAATTTTTTCCGACAATGTCCATCGGAACTGATTAATTTTCCGGCGACTCCGTCAAAAATGGAACGAAGAAGACAGTTAATTTTTTTTATTACCTATTGCCAACTCTTCCACAACTCATCAAAAATAGCAATAATTTTTTATTTTTTTACTTGAATTCTATGTTGCAGATGAACCAAGAAGGTTCGAAAATAGCATATTTACAGCGGTGGGTTGTCGTGTTGGGGGTGGGGCACCGTAGAGGGAGAGGAGTTGTGTGCTCTAATGGAATAGATACAGGATTTCTTTTTAAATTTTTAACTTAAAAATAATTTATTTTTTCTTTTACTTTATAACATATTTTTAAAATATTTTTTTGGACTAAAAAATACCAGATGTCAGTATTTAATTCGTCAAATAGCCATGTCATCGCGAGTGTATTTCACACACTTTATACTTTTAGCTTATTGTCAAAAAAATGTTCAAATGGTTCAATTTTGAAGGGGTAGAGGTGTTCAATAGGTACAAGTCTTAGTTAAGGTGTCTAAATGAATTATGTGGACAACTTTAAGGGGCCGTTGATGACTTAAGCTTTAAACAAGGTTTATGTTCACGTTTACTAGTCTATTGACATAACTTATATAGATATACGATACAAAATAAATTGTTTGTTACTGCTATCAATAGTGACAATTACAAATAAAAATTCATTTTTACAATTATAAACAAGTAAAAATAAACGAAAATAGTTATTTTCTGGTCACGATTACGTACAAAAGATATGCAATAAATTTGTACCTAACAAAAGGACAACCACTTGTGTGGAGAGATAGGACATAACATAACATTGATACAAAATGTGTACCTAACATATGTTTGTTTTCAAGTAAGAAGAGCTAACATCACCCAATGTAGCTGAAAATGACGTCTGTGTTATATAAACATTATAAATAGTAATTAATTATAACTAAATATTTTTTTTGAAAATATTATTTTTAGAAAAACAATTAAAAACGGAAAGATGGTGGCATGTCATTGCTGATGAATGCGAATATCAACATGACTAAGCAATTTTATCGTTTGTTAACAATATTGGAATTGTTTTACTCTTCTTTCTTTTATCATTTAAAAAAAAAAAATTATTTTCTCCATTTAAAAATGAAATTTTAGTTAGCAAACCAAATATTTGATTCTTTTCATACGTAAAATGGGGGAAACAAATATTCATTAGTGCATTTCTCAAGTGTTAGTGCCGTGTTAGAAGTTTATTTGGGTAGCTTTTTTCCTTTCTTGGATTTTTATTAATTGCAACAAAATATTAGTGATCTTAACTTAGGATGTTCATATATCAGTTTGGCTTAGTTTGACTCCGTCCTATAATATTTATCTGTATTATTAAATATATTTAGCTCAAATTATTTGTTAATTTACAAATCAAAATAGAATTGATCAAAAAATTTCATTTTACCCTTAGAATTAATTGTGTTTAAAAGTATAAAATTGTAAAATCACGATAACTTTTTTCATTGTTAATCTTGATGTTGATGGATAAGACACATAAATAGGTGTATTAAAAAAAGTTAAAGGGTAAATTAGTAAAAATATCCTTTGTATTTGTGATTTCTTGAGGGATTATAAAGGAGAAAGTGAACAAGTAATATAGGATAGAGGAAGTATCTAATTTGTAAATGTCACTCATTTTAAATAGTCTTCGGACCAATTTTCAAAATTCAATTTATCGTTAAACGGTAAAGTTGAATAATAAACTAAAATTTGTAAGAAAACAAATCCATATTTGAAAAAGGAAAATTCAAATATTAACTATACTGTGATTTTGGAGTCATCTAGATGCTATGCTCGTGAAAAACAACAATATATATATGCCATCAAACAATAAATTCATGAGCATTAAATAGTAGGACCATTTAAATTTTCAAATTTGACATACAAGTCAATATAGTTGATCAAATTTAGTAAACCACAAAAAAATTGGTAAAGTGAAATTGTGACGTTTCTATCCACAAATATAATGTGTAAGTGACTAAAATCATATGGTACATTGATTATCTTCTTAATTTTGGCCCACAATTAAAGTTAAAATTGACTTTAACCATAATAATATTCTAGATACATCCTAGGTTACATAAATTATTAACAGATCCTAGTATACTTTTCCAAATGTGAAACAATAGGTTATAGTTTATTCTTATACCCATAATGAAAGTGAAGATTGACTTTAACCTCAATCACTTTACGTGCTTCCAACTTTCAAGGCGAACAAAGGGAAGCAAATTAAAGAAATAAATATTCCTATATTACTTGTTCATGTTGTTAAAAAGTATCTATCCCAAATTAATAAAATCAAAATAGAATATATATTTTAAAATTTTTTGCCATTAATTGTTGTTTGAAAAGTCTAAATATTGTAAAGTTCTAACAACTTTTTCCATTGTTATTTTTTATATTGATGAATAAGGCACATAAATATATAGTGTATTGAAAAGAGTTAAAAGGGTAAATTAGTAAAAATAATAATTTATTTATGATTTATTGAGAAGCATGTGAACGTGAAGGTGAAAGTGACAAATAATATAGGACGGAGAGAGTAACTAACACTAACTTAGTATATATTTGATCTTCTCTCTTGGTTGATTTTCAACTTTGTTGACAGGCAAAATCAAATTCAATTTCATATATTTTTCTCACGACGAGGTTTTAGATGAATCATTTGTGTCCCTATAGCTCAATTCATCATTATTCAATTAAAACCAATCTAAACCAACACATCATAAATATTAGAAGAAGTAACATTTCTTGGTCATTTACTAAGTGAATAGAAAAAACTAATATTTTTAAATCATTTATCTGTAGAGATGAAATCTTTTGGAAAAGTAATATAAAATTAAAAAAATTTGCAAGTGACCTACAAAATCAATTCTCCTAGCACGAAATCCTTTCCTCTTTGGGGATGTGAGGAACTTCTAACAGGATATACATGTGACTCGTTTATATCATGAGCTAGCACAAAAACAAAAAAAAAAGATTTTTACATTATCAATTATCAACACCAATGATAGGATAGGATGGGAAAATAGAAGAAACTTTAATTACTTTATATATATTTTTTTCATATCATTTTATTGTTTATGATATATATGAAGTGTTTGATTTTGTTGGTGTAAATCTAATGATAAGAAATTAATTCTCCATCTGACTAATTATATTCACCCCCCATGTGTACCAATAACAATCAGAAAAGTTATGCTGCCAACTAGTATTGCTAAATAATCCAAATTTTTAAAAAATTGTTTATTTAAAGTATTATCAAAGTTTTTAATGAGTTGGAAATTGACAGGGGAACAAGATGGATTAGTGATAAGACCTCTCTTTCACTTATATAATTAATTAAAATAATTAAAAAGCTTATCGATTAGGGGCTGCTAGATTAACATGTAGAATGTAGAATATAGAAAATTACTTTTTGTTTATATATTAATTATAGCTTTTTGATTTTTGTGATCCAATAAATATCATTGGTGGGCCAATTCAAGAATGGATGTTGTACTTGATGTTGATATGTCACATATAAATACAAAACTAGTATTGTTATTAATATTTTAAAGCAAAACTCTTGAGTTAAACTTGGTAAAATTGAAAACAACAACTTGTTAGGTAACCTTAATTGAATGAATATGATGTGGTAGGTTTTTTTGTCATATTCATTGACATATCATATGTAGAATGTGATCAAAGAATACTGATAATTAATTACAAAATTGAAATTTTATTAATTTGAATTGAAGTTCTTTCCTTTTTTGACCGCTAATTATTTTGCTCTAGTCCAAAAATGTCATTATTGATATTGAAATATAGAAAATGAGTTTCTCGGTAATTGACATTTTAACTTTTAGCATTTTATTGTCATAAAAGATGAAAATTTGATCACTTCTAGAAAATAATATTGTCGATATATGCAAAAAAGTAAAATAAAAAATAATGGAAAATATGTCGTTAAATTTTTAATTATACAGCAGGAAAAATGTTTCGAATAAAAAAATAAAAATACCAAGACGCATTTTAAAAACTTGACGCACGATCAACTTGGATGGTAATAGAAGAGAAATATTAATCTTTAATGATTCACCAATTTTTGTTAATCCTCAATTCGTTATTTTTTGATTAATACATTTTTTTTTCAGTAGGAAAAAAGAAGAAGAAGGGACCCTAATTCTTTTTTTTTTAACCACCAAAGGATGTAGTTTAGTGAACGAGACTATACCTCCCTTAATTAGAAGTTTCATATTCCAGTCCTGATTTTTTTTAACATTTCTTATAAATGAGGCCTAATGCAATGTGAATAGTGGAAAATAATGAAAAATCTAGATATAATTTGAAATGACTATTATTGGTTCACACAATGACAAAGAAATGTGATAAATATGAATCCATTTTGACAAGTCATATCTAGAGGTTTATTTTATTTTCTTTCCAAATAAAAGACTATATTAGTATAAGTTATTTGTTGAGAAGCACATGACATGAACCATTGTGATTAAAGCTCTCAACTAATACTTTCAAGTACAACTAATTAACTAGGTGGATGTCATGTCAGACTTCCTAATTCAACAAAATAAACAGGATTGAGTACACATAATTAATTCATCTGGTCCACTTCTAACTAATAAAAACAAATGCCACAGTTTTGTGCCATTATTTTGAGGAGTTGGCAGGACTTTTCAGTGTCCAAATTAATTGATGAACAAATCTAGGACGTATTAATTGTTTTTTTTTAAAGACAAAAGATGCACAAAACAACAAAAAACATCAAATGTCATGTCCTAACCCATTCACATGATTTCCAGAGGAAAGGCCATTGTTTATTTTGACAATGTCATGTCAGAATTATGGTATTTTTTATTTTTAATAAAATTTAAAAGAGGGCAGGATAACTAAAAATAAATATTGTTAAAAGAATGGCATAATAATGGAAATAATATGCATAGAATTAACAAATAGGTATATGGTGTGTAAAATCTCTAGTTGATTTTGTTTTTTGAAAAATAGCTATTGTAATCGAGTTTTAAGTTGAGGGAATACTAGATGTTTGGTGATTTCTCCTCGATCAAAATAATAAATAATTTAATCAATATTCTATGGATATCTTGTTCACATAAATTGCATAGTTTCATAATTAGCCATCCATGTATTACCATGTCTCCATAAGAGTTTATTAACAAAAAATACAAAATTTTTGGTCTCAACTTCAATACATAAATATATCATATAAGACTAAAATATAATTTGAAATTTCCTTTTTATACTTCTTGGTCATTATTACGGTTATTAGTGTAATTTTATGATAGTGGCTATTTTTTCAAATTATAATAGGTATCGAATCGGCTATCAGGCTGTGAGAATTTTAGGGTTCAATGGGCCAGATTCAAGGTACAACAGATACAAGTCCAATGGGCCAGATTCAAGGTATAGCAGAAACAAGTCCAATGGGCCAGAATGTATGATGTCCGAAATGACAAATAGAGTTGGTGGACTTTTTCCTACTAATTAACAAGCCCAAAGTGGAACATCAAATAGAAACTCAATAAGTATTAGATAAAATTTCAGAAATAGCAAATATAATAGTTATAATAATCCTCTATAACTATAGTTTCGATAATTGCGCTCCATAGCTATAGTTCCATTTGTTATGGAGGTTGGGGTTGTATATTTCTGTCTATTTGTATATTTCGTTTGCAAATATACAAATAGGATAAGTATATACAAATTTTGTATTTATATATTTAGGATTTTTTTCAGAATTCCGTTGGTATAGCCAATATACAAACAGAGTAATTTATTATGAATCTTTCATAAATCGTATACAAATAGCTAGGGTAGGCATATACAAAATTCTGAATTTATAGAATCAGAAATTGACTTTTCAATTCTGATCTGCTTAAAAAATTTTTAATTTTTGCCCATAAGATAGTGAACCTATCCAATTGACTAGAAATTTTGCCTTATAGGTAAAAGTTATAACTTAGGTATGTTTCCCATCAAACATAAGTTCTAACTTTTAGCTAATGTTCAGGATATTTTTAAGAGAGTGAACTTACTCAATCAACTAGAAGTTTTACCTTAGATTAGAACTTATTATGTTGCCATCAGGCATATTAAGTTCTATCAATTTGTCCATAAGGCAAACATTTAGGATGTTCCAAGACAGTGAACCTGTTCAATTCCCAGAAGTTTCATTTTACATGTAAAAGTTAGAACTTTGGCATGTTGGCTATCAAATATAAATTTTAACTTTCGCCCAAGAGATAGACATTCATGATATTTCAAGACAATGAATCCGTTCAATAGACCACAAATGTTGCCTTATAGGCAAACGTTAAACTTGCATGATAGGCAACATAAATTCTTCCCAACAATTTTTTTCTAGTAAAAGCCATTTACTAAAGATTTTATTCAAAAGGACACAAATTTAAGATCAAACGCTTTAGGAGACACTAGACGTAATTTCCTCATCATCAACTCAAGTCGATGGATTTCAAAAAGCACACAATAACCAATTGAGTTTATATTTGTAAAATGTTATTCATTTTGCATGAAGCGCGCAACAGAAAAGATTAGTGATATTTACAGATTATTAATTAGTAAATTGCATTAAATTGCAGAATCCAAAATTCTAATAAAGGGATTAAGAAAATGTCAAACTTGGAGTTGACTATTGAGCATTGACTAAATATACAAGATATGTTTGTGATAAATACAAGATTATCTCTAACATTATTAACACATACCTTGTTTAGATATTTATTGACGAGATCTAATTACAATCAATTTTTTTCCTTAAATAGTAAACACCGGTAATATAACATTTGCTATAAAAACGTAACGTTAGCAAATCCAATAATTATAACCAAAATTATATATGGCAAAGTCTTTAGAATCCTTGTGTTGTATTCTTTTTTATGTTTCCCTCATCCTTGGTAATTTAAATCTATACGTCCACTTTCTTTTGAGATACTGCTTTTTAATTTCCACTAATATTTTATCTCTGTTAGAATTTGAATTTGATTTCACCGAACTATTTCATTGACTACTAGACAACAACAACTATGACAGCTTGATTAAGTATTTTTTTTTTTTTTTTGCAGTTGATGAAAATATTGGGAGAGTGGAAGGGAAAATTTGTTACAAAGAGGTGCATGAGATAATTTGCAAGAATGATGATCCAGAACCAGATTGCTTGCCTGCATGTAAACATTTATTTGGAGGTGGAAATGGAGCAACTTGTACACCTCAATATAATGGACCTAGCATTTGTGCTTGTGTATATCAATGTTGAATAAATATTTATTAATTAAATACTCCTATTTTGGTCCTTTAAATATATGTCATGATGCAACTTTTGATTGTGACGAAAAAGGGTAAAAAAAATATCCTTATATTATGGAAAATTGAATAAAAATGTTATTCGTTAGTGGTTCAATTAAAAATGCATTATTGTTTCGGTCAAAAAATCCCCCACCATTAATATTTTTTTGTCAAAAATCCCCTTTTCTTATAAACTTATTATTTCATTTCTTTTTTGAACACATTATACTTATAATAAAATATTATTTTGGAAGCACTTTTTTCTATTTTTCTCTCTCTCTTAAACTATCTTTAGCTAAAATAAAAGTGATTTTTTTTCTTAATCTCTTTTTATCAATTAAAATAGAAATACTGCATATAGTACTTTTTAAATCGATAATATAGGTCAGATATATAAGATTATGATAATTTTATCATTAATTTTCACAAAAGTAACAATTAAAAAGAAAACTCCTAATAAAATAAAACTTATTTTTATTTCTCAATCTTTTCGTAAGTGAAGTAGGATAAACAATTATTACTATCTTTCTTGATTTCAAAGGTGATGTACAAAAGAATTGACGATAACTCAATTTGAAGCAATGTAATAATCTTTCGTATTTTATGGCATTATAGTTGTGATATCTAAGATTTATATTAACGAGTTCTCATTTTTCTTCAATTCGAAAAATATATTAATTTTTTTTATCGTTATCTAAATTAAAATTATTGATGAAGTATTATGATCTTATATATAAAAGAAAATCAATGATGGATCAGTTTGCAACAAATTTTAAACTGACAGAAAATAAACTGCAATCACAATAAAATAAGAAGAAACATAACTTTATTGATAAATATGCGGGTAGAATTCTGTTCCTCCCTTGAATCTACTCTCCTAAGATATATTCATGATTCGAGGGCCGATAGTGGCGTATTTCTCGAACTAGGATGATTTAGATTTGATCTCTATATGAATCTTTCATGACTTTTGTGGAATATTCGAGAT
Organism: Solanum verrucosum; assembly: GCF_900185275.1. Taxonomy (NCBI): domain Eukaryota; kingdom Viridiplantae; phylum Streptophyta; class Magnoliopsida; order Solanales; family Solanaceae; genus Solanum; species Solanum verrucosum. Next base: position 3,569,630 of record NW_026020332.1, read on the forward strand.
CTTGATCTTTTAAATTACCTAAGACTTTATGGGATATTTTGAGATGCCTCTTAAGAGAATTGTGTACCCTTTATATAGTCATAAACTAGGGTTTAGGGTTGAGTAGCCTCCAAGAATTCTAATTGAAACTGAACATACCTTCCAGAGTCCCAATTCGAATTGAACACGTCTTGTACAGTCCGCAAAATTTAAATGTCTACAAATGCCCCCTCTTCAAGGCTTGTTGGAGTATAGACTCGATGATTCTCAAAGACGAGGCTTGAAGCACTCATTCTTCCACCTTTCCAGCTTCAGATTTTCAGATTTGATTTAAGAGATGAAGGGCAGATTTGGTCCCATTGGGCGTGCCAATTTGTTTGCCACAAATTTAAACATATGGAAAATAAATAAACCACACAAATAAAATATGAAGAAACATAACTTTATTGATAAATATTCAGGTACAATTCTGTTCCTCCCTTGATTCTACTCTCCTAAGATTTATCCATGATTCGAGGGCCGTTAGTGGCGTATTTCTCGAACTAGGATTATTTATATTTGACCTATATGAATACTCCATCAATTTGCGGAATATTCAAGATCTTGATCTTTAAAATTACCCACGAGTTTATGAGATATTTTGAGATGTCTTTTAAGGGAATTTAGTATCCTTTATATAGGCATAAACTAGGGTTTAGGGTTGAGTAGCCTCCAAATATTCTAATTGAAACTGCACACACAATCTAGAGTCTCAATTCGAATTGAACACATCTTGTACAGTCTGCAAAATTTCAATGTCTACAGGATCATAATATTTTTACTAGGAAAATAATTTATTTTTAAAAGATAAGAACAATTTATTTATTAGAAAAAAAAAACATTTTTCAGCTAAAGTAATAATAAAGATATTTTAAAATCAAATTATAAACAAATGACATTTTATTCTATTTCATATAGTTTAAGATATTTTGATCATTTTCTATTGATAATAAGCTAAATAATAGGCACATAAGACGTGCCAGCAAATGGAAAATGAGAGCAAGAATGGGTGAGCAAAATTGCACAAAACACTACGTAAACTAGCTAGACATCGGAGCCTGTGCTAGCACGGGCCCAATATGTATCATTTTTTGTTTAAATTTATATGACAAAGACAAAATTAAAGAGTTAATCAAACTTTAATATTAATTTAAAATAGTTTAATTTTTAATTATTGTTAACTATGGTAAAAAAAAAATTCTATGTCTTTTAAAATAGTTGTATGCTTTGTAATATCTTTTACGCAATTTTGAAATAATAAAGGTTATTTCTTCTTTCTCAATTTATGTGGTACTAATAAAATTTCGAGATTCAATCAATTTTTTTGTCTTTAAAATATTCTATTGTTAATTACTGTAAATTATTGTGCTTTCTAAGTAATTTTCAAATAATATATATTATTTCATTTGTCCAATTTATGTGTCACCGATAAAATTTGAAGAGTTAATCAGATCTTTTACATATTTTTATATCTTTTGAATATCTAAGTAAATAATTATTGTGATTTATAATATTTTATACAATTATTTAAAAAAATTAAACAACAAACAAAACAAATTCATCATAGGAAAATTACCAAAGCATCCTTGAATACATCAATAATGGGTCCCACTTTTTGTTTAAAAAAATATGCATATTGGGAGGATATTTTTGTCCAAAGTGGAAATAGAATAAGTATAAAACATTAAAGTCTTCTAAAATTTTAAATTGTTAATTCTTATTGTATGATTTGTAATATTTTTACGTCATTTTCAAATAATAGAGGTCATTTCTTCTTTCTCAATTTATGTAGTACTAAATTTTTTTTGAGATTCAATCAATTTTTTGTCTTTGAAATATTTTTAGCTGTTAATTACTGTAATTTATAGTACTTTCTAAGAAATTTTCAAACAATATATATTATTTCATTTGTCCCAATTTATGTGTCATCGGTAAAATTTGAAGAGTCAATCAGATCTTTTATATATTTTTATATCATTTAAATATTTAAGTAATTAATTATCGTGATTCATAATATTTTATACAATTATTTAGTATAGTAAAATAAATTTAAAAGAAACAAACAAAACGAATTCATCATAGGAAATTACCAAAGCATCCTTCAATACATCAATAATGGGTCCGACTTTTTGTTTTTAAGAAATTGCACATTCGAAGGATATTTTTGTCCAAAGTGGAAATATTGTGTAAAAAATGTGTATTTATTGTGATTTTGAATGTTTTGTGGGGTAATAGGACGCACGCAAAGTTAAGGTGTTTTTTTGAAAGTCTGGGACAACTTCAACTATCACTTAATGTTTTTTTCTCAAAATCTAATTTACTTTCGTAAACTATGTGTCAGATCAAAATCAGATTAACAAATTCAAAAGGAATGAGTAATAAATAGCTCATACAATGACATATTTATTATTTAGTCATATTTATTATTTAACTAAATAATAAATATGTAACTAAAAATGTTGTTAGCTTTTGGTTGAAAGCTAACAAGATAGTTACAATGTAACTAAATACTTTATATATATATTTGCATTGTGGCTTATTATATATACTAGTGAGAAAATCCCGGGCGATGCCCGGGCCCAACATGAGCAAAGTATTATTGTAAATTTGTAAAAGGAGATACAATATGTTATTCTTAGGTTGATTTGTAGATTGGGTTGGGTGCATTTTCTTCACTAATTACGTTTAGTTGAAGTACAATGAAATGCCGTGTAATCGTCTTCATCACAGCTATAACATGTTCTCAGAGTGTTATCCACAGAGTTAAAGTACCTGAAATCAAAAGATGAAGCAAAAATTAGTTTGGTTTGGAAGGCACAAGGTGTACTACAATGTGCATATATGATGATATCTTTTGGGTAAATTTTTATTGTAGTTGACTCCAAGTGAGGTAGAAGTGAACGGACTGTTATAATGGTATAAGTTTAGTCGTATTTCTCTTATTCTCTACATTACCTGCACGTCGAAGGAATGATGCTTTGTCTATTCTCAAGCATTCTAAGATTCTCGATGCCCACCTAGAAGGGTCAATTCAAGCAGCGCTGTAGTAACTCCAGCCTCAATCCTTGCTCGTCTATCTCCATATGACATGAATCGAGTTTCTGAGACCAATTTTCCTTGGTTGACAAATTCTGCTAGCTGATAGAGGATGAAGTCAATCACGCGATGAATAAATTTCATCAGGTAATACCATAGAACTCGAAATACATATAATAAGAATAACTATGTTTCAATCCCAAACTCAAGTTGGGGTCGGTCATATGAATCCCGACTTAGCATATAACTCCATTTTAGAATATTTCAGGCTAATATTATACAAAAATTAGAACATTAATATAAATTTGAAGAATGTGTCTATATTTTGTACTGGTATATATCTTGACTTCGGACAACAATATAGCCTACAAGACTGACTTATAACTTCCACATTGAATGCCATGTTTGTTTAGTTGATCCAGTAAAATGTAGAATCTTGAAGGAGAAATCTTCACTGATCTTAAAATCTGATATCTCGAAACAAAACCATTGTAACAGACTCAGCACTTATTTGAGATGAGGAAGAAGGTTAACGAAGTAAAGAAAAATAAAAACGATCGTGATCCAACTTCATGTTCTTACAGAATTTAGAAAAACATTGCTACATGTCATATCGAAAAGGATCAATAGCATCAGTTTGTGGCAATTGGGGAAGAATTTTGATTTCTGAAAAAGTTATCAAATCCAAACACCATTGAAACAGAGAGCGTGAATTGCATATGTTTTAATAAACGAAGAATTACTAAAAATTGATCAGATAACCCAATAAGTATAATTTTGCTTAAGGAGTTTCCAGTGCTTTGACAGCAAGATGTTGCAACGGCAACCTACTTCGCAAACAACTTCTTTACATCAGTAATTCATTCCAACTGGAGATCTGAACTATTTTTGGTATTGCACTCATAATATTTTGGCATGGAAAACTAAGTCCTAAAACTACAAGGACCACACTACATCCAAAAGAATAATAAACTACAGGAATTCATGCTCCTACATAATTTTTCAGCACTTAAATCACAATAGGTAGGATTGTAAAGGAATGTACATCATATTTATTGATTGCTAAATTGCCAAAAATACAAAAAGTTAATTACCTCATTTTCGTAAGAAATATTCAACCTTTTCATCAGGTACTTTTTGAAGAACAAACTGGGAACTTGTTTGTCCTTTGATTTTAAAATTTCAATTTTCATTAGAGGACATGCGATTGTAAGTAGTGATTGGTCTGATAACATCTTGATTGAACTGCAAAAGGTGGGAGCCAGAGATGTCTTAACTCACAATATTTATTTCAATATGGAGTTTTGCATCCATCCAAACCAAGCCAAGAAAGAAGGTGCGGCAATAAGCTCATTAATACATATGTAATCGATAGTAATATAACAAAACAGAGTGATGCTTTCTTTAATTCCAAATTTACTTTTTTTAAAATAGTCTAAGAGAAAACTGAATTAGCAAATGCCTGCCACAATTCATTTACCTGAAACCATAACTAATACATGGAGCAACAACTGTTAGAAGAACAGAAGAAACGAAAAGATAAAATATCCATTGTGCCGCCTGTTTATAGCAAGAAAATCAAACGTCACCAGTGGAATCCATAAAGTCACTCATGTCTAGCAATTAAACAAATTCCTAATGACCTCGATCAAAACATACACAATCCTTTTATTTTTTATTTTTTTTTAAAAAAAGAGCAGTAACAGAGTACATCAAGAAAAACAGAATTGGATTTAACAGGTTGCAACAGACTTCAAACTCGAGTCAAAACAAAGAGACCAGAGAAGATTAACGTCCACTCCTCTTGCCCGAATCCCAATCGAACCTAAGTTTATCCAAACCTCAACCATCATATACAAAACGTCAAAGTTAAACTGTTGCATTGATATATAACTTAACACTTGTAAATCTCAATCATAAAAGGGAGCCAAGCTACTGTCACAACCCGACTTAAGATAAGATGAGGATAATCCTAAATAAAGCCACATTAAGTCTCCAAATCACATGAAAGAACTTCCATCAGACATTAATCAAAAGAAAAGTAAACTAAACAACTAATCTAAGGCAAATTCCTAACAAATTGTTTTGTCCATGACTGATGGATATGAACTTTATACCTATGATTATCACGAATTGAACTATAATCAAATCGAAGCACAAATGAAAAAATCATACAAAATAATCTTATATATTTACGCAACAAAAAACCTCTGTCCATACACGATTACAAATTTAGAATTCTGATAACATGAAATGACAACAAAACAGTAATTAAATTAGTGTTTTAGGTGCGTCATCTTTTCAATCTTACGGCTGAACGATTACAAGGTTAGTTTAGCAGATTGGTTAGACAATCATACAAAACAAAATTCAAAATCGAAGATTAGTCCACTGTCAGGCTTGTTTAGTATTCTCACCTTATCCGTAACACAGTAATAAAATCTTCAAAGAAAATTACCTGTCAGTAATTTGAATTTGAAAAGAGATTAGCGTAGTCTTAAAACAAAATTTCTCTAGCCAGCATGACAGTAACATCAGTAAATACACAAAACAACATAACAAAGCAAAAATCCTAACGACGAAACCTCAACCACCTTATACAAAAGATAAAATTAAAGGGTTGCACTGATAACTCAACATTGTGAACCTTAATTATATAAAGGAATCAGGGTAAAAAAATGACCAGCTAAAGACGTAAGAAAAAATGAGGGCTATCTTAAAGTAAAAGACACATAAAAGCTACTAAACAACTAATCTAAAGGCAAATTGGCTGATAAAGTAAACCAAACAACTAATGTAAAGGCCAATTACCTACTTATGAGCAAATGAGAAAAGTATACATAATGAACTTATATGTTTAGTCAGTTAAAAGCCTCGGTTGATACCTTTACATTAGTTGTTCAGTTGATCTAGAATAAAAAAGTAGAATATTGGAGGAGAAATCTTCACCGATCTTAAAATTTGATATCTCAAAACAAAAGAATGGTGACAAATTCAACAGTCATTTGAGATGAGAAAGAAGCTCAACGAAGTAATGAAAAATAGAAACGATTGTGGTCCAACTTCATGTTCTTACAGAATTTAGCAAAAACATTACTACATATCATAAAACTCTGTTCAGAGTTAAAGGAGCATCAGCTATTGTAAGGGTTTAACACGTATTGCAATTTTTAACGTGAAATGACCAAAATGCCCGTTGGTCGGCAAGCTGGCAAGAGAACCGAGAGGTATTTGTCAAGCCGCTTATATATATATATATTAAAATGAAAATTAAAAGATTCAAACTTGAACAAATTGCTTACAAATTTCATGTGATCACAACTGTCAAAAGTATGTTAATGAGATTGTGTGCAAATAGTTCATGAAAATTAACCATTAAAGCTATTATCACGTCAACAGCTTGGAAGCTATACAGAAACTACAAAACATATCCAAAGATGAGGAGTCTTTATAGTGATGGAAACACAAACAAAATAGTGCAAAAAATTAGTTACTATTAACAGTATATAAAATTTAAACTCAAAATATAAAGGTACATGGTGTAACCTTGTACTAATCATCTAGAGTGAGCTTTCATGAATCAATACAATTGATGATGGCAGCATACAAACATCTTAACTGCCATTCCACACATTAATTAAGTCCAACATCAAATCTTGTTACCGACTTCCATAAATAACGATTATATGTCCTGTTCTCTTTCGACTTTTCCCCTTCACCTAGAAAAAAGAAAGAGACATATGACCCATAAATAACAATCATATGTTTGTTTAGACTAGGATTATAAGATAGAATAAAAATTAGGAAGCAAGGACATTAAACTTTAAACAAAACATGGAACATGCCTTTTACAACAGCTGCCCTCCCCTAATTTTATCTCAAACTGTGATCATTTAATACACCAGTCAATATAAAAAAGTAAAACAAACATCAGTAATTGATAGGTATAGTATCAAACACCCTTGGTGCACTAATGATACTGAGAATTTATTAGTAAAGATGAATGAGTAAAATAGAAGAATATGTGTAAAATACAATAGAGATCAACAACCTGAAAGATCCATTTCAAAAAGGTTGATCCTGAATTAATTAAAAGGGCACACTATGCTACCTCACCTTACGTTACAATACTTTTTTCTCTTCCTCTAGCCTCTTCTTTTAATATCAACACTCTGTTTTTTACTGTGTAAGAAAGTAAAAGCAAGGATTGAAAGTATGATAAAATTTAGAGTATTTAAACTTGGAAGGCATTAGTAAGAGCTTAGACATTAACAATTCTTTAATAAAAAATTGTGAGGTGGCCTATATATTGCAAATTATCCCTAAAATTCATAGGAAAGTTTCGTGAGGCCCTCGACATTTTAAGTATTTCTCAAGTTGTAACTTCTGAAAAGAAAAAAGGAATTTTGCTGTACGAAGTCTTATTCTCGCACTTTTTTTCTCTTATTTCAGTTACGTCATCGTTATTGAGTTCACTAACTATTGTTCTTGAACCAGTAAGGTTCAGTTGCCTTAGAGATGAATAAGACTTTATTCAGTAGCAAGTTTCAAAGGATCTAAATATTGCTAATCTCTTTTCCAACCTCCAAACACTCTTCTTGAACAATTTAAAGGATGAAATTTGTTCTAACAGACAAAAAGATAACAACAAAAACATAAATTTCCAACCAAGACTAAATCTTTTTAGAATTTTAAACACCAAAACAATTTGTAAAAATGAAATTTTCTTGCCAATCTCTCTTTTTCAACCTCTAAACACTCTAAAGCAAGGAAACAATAGCATTTACTACAAAATTCAAATGGTTGGACTGACAAATAAGTTTACTAAAGTTACTTGTTGAGTTCCTATACCAGATGTCATAACAATCAATATGAATCTATTTGGTTGTCTTTATATGTAGTTTGAGGTCAATATAATTATAACGTGATATTAAGAATATTATATAGATATTTTAAAAACAGGATAGTCTAAAATAAAGGTCAGGAATTGTCGTTATGCAACCTTTTTTTAATTTGGTAGTGTAGACTGACCTTTTACACCTTTTTTGTTAATGTGGATGGTTCAAATTTCAGCTTCTCATTTGAGAAACCAGATGCAGTAGTTGTTTCCTGCTTCTCACCTCACTGATTCCTAAAGGCTTGATCTTTTTGGAATCCCTCTCAGTAGTGCTGGGCGTAAGAGTCTGTTACTTTTGAACGTAGGAAAGAACTGACAAAGTTGTATGTGTGGTATTTGAGCTGCCCAAAGATGACTTCCTTAGCTGAATTTGAAATAGTTTATTCGACAACATCTTATGGACATGGTTAACATGCAACAATTGCTTCTGAAAAGATCATTTAGAGAATTTGTAGAAATAAGCATATATGCTAAACTATTTCTGATCAAGACAGATGGTGTTGCAACAATAGACGTGTAGAAGTAGCTAGCAGAAAAAACATGCAAAGTATTAATGATATATGTAAATAAAAGGTCACCTTAATGCAAGTTATGTCAAATATGTTTTCTGCTGTCACGGAGAATAAGTTTTCTCCCAATACACCAGAAATGGATGTTGTGGCCGAAGCAGTGCCATCAATAAGATCAATTTCAAAGATGCGCCTGAAACCATGGAAAGTTTAATATTTGTGTATAATATATGCTATATTTTTCACGAAGTATAATTTACAAGACAAAAAGATAGTATTGAGGCACTAACGTTGTCTTCCGATTACATTTTGGGTATTCAAAATCCTTTTTATCCTTTGTGCACTTCTTTTGTTTGCAGTATGAGCATTCACGCACACAAAACTCTTGCAGCTCATTTGATATTGACATTCCTTTCCTCAACATAGAAGAGTTTCATCTGTTGGAAAAATAAAAATCACATATATAATACATTCAAATTGTATACATTAGTAATCACATACACAAAATGTCTCAAATTACTCTTGAATAAATTTAAGTTGTTTCTTTGGTTTAGCCAAAGCTAGACAACCCAAGTCATGCACAAAATTATGGGTCACTCAAATACCTCCCAAAAAAATGAAACTCACAAGTAGAATATGATAATCGAAAATATAATTAAAAATATGAATATATCATTAAGTCAAAATCAATAGAACTTGAAGTTAAAACTCATACGTCTTTCATAAGTAAATTCAAAAATCCTAATTCAAGCAGCAAACCCTTGTTAAGTAAAATTAATCTATACACCAAAAATTAATAAGCATACTCTCAAATGATCAGCTCAAAGTATGTCTTAGAGAAGCTGGTGATGAAATTTCTGCCATAGGGATAACTTGTTGCCTTACAGCTGTCACAACCATGAAAGCGGCAGATGAGTTGGTTGAGGTTTTTGCTGACGTGGGACTTAAAGGCATCATTTTGTTTCCTTTTACGCTATTGTTACACAAAATAATGTATTCGGTAGGTTCTTTAAATACAAATTAAAGCTAGAGAATAATGATGTAATGTCAGTAATGACGAAAGAGGAGCTCATGCACAGAGTAATTTCAAGCCATTTAGAGAGAACGGATAAAAGTAAGTCCGATTGACAATTTTCAGAAGCTTGTAGTCCTTCTGAGATTCATTGGAGCTTCTTTCTGAATCTTGATGTTTCATTAATGCAGGTGAAGTTGAACAAGTCCTATTACAGCAAAAATTGGCTCTCGAATGGATTTATGAGAAACGAACACGTAATGGAACTTTTCTCTTACTGTAAGCTACCATTCTGAAATTCCAATCATTTGTTTGCTTTGTCCTTAGCAATGATGAGTTTATGAAATCTATGTTGCCGGTTTCTTGATCATTTGTATTCGTTAGAACAGGTTAGAGCTTCACATTGGTCGGGAAATGGAGTGATAGTCTCTTTGGATAATTCCCATTGTGAGCTAGCGTTTAAGGTTGGGTTAGGCCCCAGAGTCATATTTTCATGTGATATTAGAGCCAAAGTTCATCCTTTTTTCAGACTCATATTATGGGTTAGGCCCAGAATCATATTTTCACGTGATATTAGAGCGAATGTTCATCCTTGTTTCAGACTCATGTTATATTGTTGAATTGAACTTAATCTACAATGACAACATTGTGTAATAAATAGCTTGTATAATGTTATGTTATTTTCCAAATTACATTGATAAAAAGTTTAATGCGTTCGTACCTTGATAAGTAGACATTCCTATACTCCTCTCAAGGATTACAATAAGATCTGCATCTTTTTCCATTCGAGCCTCAATTTCATTTCCTTCTATTTCTCCAAAATCCTCTCATTGACAATGACCAAGCAATAACTCTAAAAGAATATTACTTAAACCACCACAGTGTGTATGTGTTATGATGATCCAATCAATAAAGTTCATCGTAGTACTCTAAAAAGAAACATATGAACTTGAAATTTAAATCTAACAGCTTATCAATTTATATTCAGAAAAGAAAAAAGGACAAAAACAATAACTAACAGTTGAAATCCCTTTATTTCTTTTCCTCTTTTGGATCTAATTGTTTGAAATCCTTAGAGATGCAATTTTTATCAAAGCAAACAACTAAAGTCAAATACAAACTATTTTCAGAAATATATTTATCACCATTTATCTACAAAAACTCCAAAAAGGTACAAAACTTTCTCAAATTGTGGTTATTTACTTTGATTCAGGTTTCAGAATAACTAAAAGAGCAAGAAAATAAAATTCAAACACAGAAGAAAAATCAAAACTTGAAGCACAAAACAAACGGGCAATCTAGTTATAAAATCAAACTTTCAGTAATATATTTATCATTATTTACTACAGAAACTCGAAAAAGGCACAAGGCTTTCCCTAATTGTGGCTATTTACTTCCATTCAGGTTTCAGAATAACTAAAAGAACAATAAAACAAAACTCAAAAAGAGAAGAAAGTCCGAAATTCAAGCACAAAACAAACCCCACCATCTAGTATTTTCATATCTTTTGTCAATTAAGAAAAAAAACCACAAGAAACAAAGAAAATATAGAATCCCATTTCCAAAATTGACAACACAATATTTAAATGTTATACTTACTGATTGTCACCAATGGTAATTTCTCGACACCTATTATTACCGCGACCTGCAAATTTTAGAGGACCACAACGAAGAACGATTGTCAATATATTTGTTTATAATACATAAGGAAATGTTATAAGTCTGTGTATCAGTAAACATGTATATTTCAGCATGGTAATATCTAGTAGGAACAATATACCAATTTCAGCCATAGAATCAACAGTCATATGAGCAATGCGGTGAAAGGTTGTAACATTCAGCTTGGTTGGTGGCAGAAGTGGTTTCTCAAGCTCATCAGATGGTTTGGCATGTTGAATTACCGTTTCTTTGTCAAGAACCCAATAAAATTTATGTATTGGCTTACCGTACAAAGTTGAAGAAACTTTAACTCTTGTGGTAGAGATGAGATAGGTATCCAATAGTCTAAGCTTGTCCGCATATTGTTTAATTTCATCATCATACATAACTGCCCTAATGTGGTGCTCCTGAAAGTAAAAGTTAATAGAAAATTGAGATTATACTGCTCAACAATGAAAGTAAAGACTAACTTTCTAAACAGTCACTTCTTCAAAGTTCAAACACTATGTGTGCATCAGATGTGTGCAAAAAATAAATGTGAATTGAAACCTAAGCACTTATCGATCCTTTGTTTGAAAGACATAAAACAAAATTGCACTAATTTCAGTAGAAAAATTGAGAAAAAATGCACTCAAATAACAAACCAGCACACGATTAGGCTATCAACATGGGTAAAAATAAAAGAACAATATTCATCAGCTAATGACCTACAATTTATAAGTCAAATACATAGTAGTGAATATTTTAAACTTACCTCTTCATCTTCCAAAATCATATTTTGAAATCTAAATTTCTTATAAGGACTTTCTCGCAGGCGACTCATGTCCACAATTTGAACTTTGCAAATCCAATCTTGTTGTCTATTGCTATTCGGCCGATGTTCAATCTTCGCTCCATGTTTCTACCAAATGTCTAACCTAGCAGTAGTATCTGCAAGATAAGTTTTACAAATCGTTAATATAACATCATTATTGAGTCAAAGTTCTTTCTTTTTTGTGGTTGCATGAACAATGGCGATTTAGTAGATAGAAATTACAGAATATGGATATTTCAAACCAAATTAGGAACATGCAAGAACATAATTACCCATTAACATACTGAAAAATTAGAAAATGTAATAAATACCACCTAATTTTGCCTGCTCACTAACATAATCGGAAGGTAAATAAAGAATAGTAACTCTGATTTTCTCCTACCTAGTAAAAAATCCGAAGGTGTAGTAAAAAATAGAACTCCCATTCTGATTTTCTCGTTTGATCGCAAACAAAATCCGCAGGAAAAGTTGAAAAATGCGAAGAGGAAAAACAACAAAAGGAGAAAAAATACCTGAGAAGAGAAGAATAGCAAAACAACAAAAACTTTTCTTCAAGGGAGCAGAATGAATTTGTATGTATAAATAAATATAATACAATATATATATATAAAAGTACAGCTTTCTTCTTAGAATGTAATGAGGTTTTGATAGCCAATGAAATTGGGCAAAAAGGGAAAAACTTATTACATTTTGATCAGCCTTTGGTACAATTGTTTAATGTTATATTCAATCCAATTTGAACAGCCCTTTGGTACAATTGTTTAGTGTTGTGTTGGTACAGCCAAACTGTCCTTTCTATAATAAGGGGAAAAAGAACTGGAAACAAAATACCCAATAAATTGTTACTATCAAAAATGTAAACTTGCCAAAGAAAAAAGAGAAAATTGAGAAGAAAAAGAAGGGCAACACCAATTTTCAAGCATCCATGAGTGGTTCAAACCAATTTAGGAACATGGAAGAAGTAAATTCTGCAATAGCACATTCAAAAATCAGAAAATCTAATAAATAAAGACCCAACAACCGGAAACAAATACCCATTAGGAATTGAAGGATAAAAGTATGTATTTTAGGTTAGGATTGTACAATAAACATAAATTTTGATGAGAAAAGATAGATGTGGAAAAGGGGCAAATACAGTCGCCAGTTTAAAGCTTGAAAGAGAGAGAAATGAAAAATATGTTTTGATGAAAAGGGTGAGTTGCTTTAACTTTTTTCCACGTGGATATAAAGTAGCTATAGCCAATGAAATTGGGCCAGACTAAGCTAAAATTTAAAAGGTTTTCATGGTACACTTTAGGCCCTTATTTGTACCACTATATGATGCTGTGTTAGTCCAACCCAACTCCCACTTCTTATAGAGTAATATATAATATACAACTCTCTGATATTTTATAGTTATAACATTTAGTTTTAATTAATTTATTTAACATGGAAGGACTCCACAAATAGATAAACCCAACAATTTAAATGAATGAACGTATGCAAATTAAAGAAATTTCCTTTTATCGCTAAATAACATAACTAAATAAAGTCATCAAACTTTTGCAATGAAACGAACTAAATATACATAGATGCATAGATAGGGTAGTAAAATTAAACTCAATCCACTAAATTTGTCTAATTCGTTTAAGTTTGGACAGGTTATTAATCTCCTTATTCATTAGCTCAATTCATTTCAACCCATCAAAATTGGGTTGATATATAACTCGAATTAGCTCATGAGAAATCTTGTCAAAATATTTTTAAAAACTCTATTTTTTTTAATTTGATATGTTTTATATATATATATATATATATATATATATGGGTTCCTATATATATCCATAATAAAGAAAATAATAATTTATTTAGGTATGAAAATAGTTTAAAAGAAATAGTAAAACAATTAAGTTTAATAAAAAATTAAATTGGAATGGATCTTGACCCGATATAACTCAGTCTCTGACCCGTGTTAACCAATACAAATTTAGATTAGATTAGATTGGCCCAAATTTTGACCCAACCCACTTTGTACAAACTAAATATTGCAGTTTCAATAAACGAGCTAGCAATTTCTTACCAATGATGATAGTAGGAATAAACAAAATATACACCTCCACTCAATAGATGTTGTAGTTGAATATTTGTTCTTTCTATTCTCTATTAATATAGGTCCAAAAGAACAATTTTTTAAAAAATAAATTTTCCAAATATTTACTATGTACAATAGAACTTCTCAAATATTTTTAACGACTTGCCGTGAAAGGATTTGTTTGGACTATTAACGTTTGAAGATGTGTTGTGATTTCTAAGGTTTTGTCTCGTGCAAGTCGTTATAGTGGGAGACGTATAGCAAGTGGCTTAAATTAATTTTCGTTATAGTGACAGATTCTGCAACAACCTGCCGCTATAGCAAAATTGAACCGCTATGGTGGGGTAAGTCGTAAAAAATGCAGAAAACTTTTCAAGATAGCTCATAATCAACCAAGAACGTTTTGGGGAAGTGTAGAGGCGACCTAGAGCAATTTTCATTCGTTTTCCATCGAAATCATTGGTAGAGTTCAGTAAATTACCCCCCCCAAGTTAGAAATTTGATTTTTAAGTCTTCGAATCTATGGTGATCACTTTAGCGGAGGATTCAAGTTGGTATAAAGGAAAAGTCTTGGTTTGGAATTTGGATAGAATTATCATGAAATTAGTCTGAGATTCATAATCCAGATATATTTAGGCCATTTAGGTCTGATTATGTGTTATGTTAATTAATTGTAGACCAAGAACAAGTTTGGTATTATAACAAGGGACCACTAGAGATTGGACATACATATAATCTTTCTTCTAAAAAAACTGATTCTTATATATATCTAAGTTTGGAAAATAGTTGCAAGATCAAAATCGAAAGCCCTTCTTTTATTGTTGTTCCTCCCAGATACATGACTTACATGCCTGACTTGTGAGAGGCTTAAGTTCAATAGAGCATTTCAGGCTCGATCGAGGAAGGTGATTATTATTTGATTACCATTTATGTAATATGTGCTTATTAATTGGTGCATTAGTTTCACCTATATAACATATGGCTAGGGAAAATAAAAGAAATATAATCTGACATGTCATATTGTTATTAATTACATGCGATAATGTGCTTACTTGGTGTACGAATGTGATTTGTATTTATTATGCTTATAGATGTATGATTGTTGGTTGACTCAAATATCACGGCTGATACATGATATTTCTTGGTCAGCTCGGGTACCATGCATGATACATACTAATTGTCACGACCCAGGAGTACCCCCTAGACGTAACATGGCGTACTTGGCCCCGAAGGGGTCTCATACAACCCCTTAGCATAATCATAGTCATAAGATCATAGGAAAATAGAGTGGAATTTAAAACTTTTCTTTACAATCGAAGTCTTTTATAAAAAATGATAGAGTCTATACACTGTCTCAAACCATCTAATTACTTAGAATAAAACTCTTGAATACATCTTAGGGACACGGCCCTTACAAAATTCTAAAACATAAAAGAAAGACATAAAGGACATATGGTCAAGCCCTCGAATACAATGAGGACTCACCAATCTTCTTCTTCTTGATCTACCATGGTCCTAGTTATGATTAATATCTCCAAAACCTACACTTGTAGAAAATGTAGAAAGATGGGGTTAGCACAAAAAGTACAAGTATGGAAGCCATGCAATAAAACCATTAAAACATGCATAAAAGGGACATTTCATTTGAAACCATGCTATATGCCATTTTGAACATCATCCTTGAGATAGTTAGAGAATGCATCTTATAAAGCAACTCACATACAATTCATCATAGCATAAGAAATATCATCATATTACAAACAATCTCCCACACGAGCATAGTACATATCCCAATCTTCACAAGACAGTTCAAACACATAGTCACATTCCAAGATCATCTCATCTTAATAGAACTACCACATAAGCAACCTTAAGTTATACTTGTGCAATGCAAAGGTAGGATCCCATAATCCTATCTACACTAAGTACCACTCTTAGGTCACCATCAACATACATATCTTACTTTACCTTATTCATAGCCAACATACATAAGTAAGAAGACATTCATGTTCATACCTTATAACAAGTGAAGTCAACCTTAACATCCATACTTACCTTTCATACATAATTCATAAGTCATCATAACATAAGATAACCCACACCATAACCCCTTCATAGCTCTACTTATGCAATGTATAAGTGAAGTCCCATACCCCCACTCACACTAAGTAAAGCTCATTAAGAAGTCATAAGCATAGTCCATATTCATATTCATATTCATAATTCATACAAAACATACATTCAACTCATAATCATCATATCATAAAAGAGACATACCATGCCTACTCTCAAAGTCTACTTGTGCAATGTACTAATGAAGTCCCATACCCCCATTCATACTAAGTAGAATCTCTTGAGGAACCATAGAACATGCCCATGTTCTTATCATAATTCATATTCTTATCATTTAGGGAGATTTAGCCTTAACCGACATAGACCATGTGAGCTACATGAAATCCGGTGTCTTACCCCCACACCGAAAGAGGTGTTCTACTTGCCTAAGGTAGAACTAACATAATAGCTTATAGGTGGATCCACTAGTTATATACCTATATGGGCACATAGTTATGGGGTAAGGAGATTGCTACTAGAAACCTAGACTTTCTAACGTAGAAGGTTTCCATCTCATGAGATAACATACAATAGGAAGCCGAACTTTCTAACGTAAAAGCTTCCATCTCACTTTCATATCGTCTCGGTGCTAAGCATAATTCCCTTTAAAGGTCATATTAAGTCTTTACTTAAGTTCATGGTCATAAGAGAATGCACTAGGCACTCAAACCAACATATCGTCATAATAGCTCATATATTCACTACAACATTTTATGTCTACAACCACCTTCGTAAAGTGTGGCCTAAACTATGAAAAAGTGTTGTCTTTGATAAAAGGCCACACTTTTTGACTTTAAGCCACACTTTTCCAAGGGTGGCCGAAAGAAGCGTAACCTTAGAGTTTAGGCAACCTTATCAGTTACGCTTAAAAGCGTAGCCTAAAAGGCAAAAGGTCACACTTTGATGTACCTCAGATAGCAACATTTCTATCTCATACAATTACACTTTCAAGTGTGGCCTTTGCTTCCTTATTGGCTACGATTTTAAAGTGTTGCATTTTCTATCTAATGTATGACAACACTTTGAAGTGTAGTCCTTGCCCATGTCCATACCACAATTTACAATCCTATGGCTACACTTTTAAGTGTGGTAATATTATTTTGGCTATAAAATATTTATATGCCATAATTTCTAATTAAAAAACACCAATATTGTTTTGCAATAAATAATCTCAAGCATTAAATTAGCTAATAAGTAATTCAAATATATAGATTTGCAATGAACTTCAAAAGATTGTATGTCTTGTGTACATACACATACTTATAAAGCAATATTCTAAATATGTGTACACAATAGTTCAAAAAGTACTCTTACAATAGTTCAATATATTCTAGCAATGAATATATTTCACAAAATCAAATATAATGTATTCAAACTTTTACAATAGTTCAAAAACTCTACATCATCCACTTCAATGGGATCAAATTGACTTGCAACGACCCTTCAAATATGATCACCTCCATTTCCATACACAAATCAGATTGCAGCAGTTATAGAAGAGGCAAGAAGTTCTGGATTGCAGAAGTTATAGATCAATAAATCAGATTGCAGATTGCAGCAATTATAGAGAACAACGAATCTGCAGATTGCAGCATACAGTTCCAGATTGCAAAATGCAGATTTTTTGAGTTCAGGCAGCACAGTGTATTCTAGCAGATTGCAGATTCAGTGTATTTAACTAATAAATTGATGTTTGATCTATCAATCCGTTCTCAAGATTACAAGGTCACACCAAGTTGCTGGTCAATGAACGAATGGAAATCACATATTCTAAGGACTAAAACATGGAAATCACATATATCCTTTTACCATCACATTACAAATCAAAATTTAACAGTGAAAAAACTTGCAGAATTTTGTACTCTACAAAATTCAGATATATACACACACATGTATATAAACAAACACACACACACACACACACACACATATATATAAAATCAATTCAGACACATAACATATCTTGAGCTAAGAACCATTCATGCATTCTAAGTCAATATAGTACTTATATATAAGAGCTAAGAACCATTCATGTTTTCATCTTCTGATTCCTGATAAACAAAATCAGCTCTTACAAAGGTTTAAACACGATCAGTGCTTGTATTCTCGCAAATGACACACCTAATTCTCGCAAAACAGAGTCAAATTCTCTTTAAAGCTGACTTTGAATACAAGCAGTGATCATGTTTAAGCCTTCCGATACCGCTTGAACTCTAATTCTCAAGGTGGAAAAAGGGGAAGATGACACACCTAATTCTCGCAAAACATAGTCACAATCACACAAGATTAATGCCAACTCCAAGTACACTTCAGGCCAAAGAACATGTGCAGCAGGAGAAAAATCCAAAGACACTCTAACAACTTTGGTAAATATGTTCCAAATTTACAAAAAGATAGAAACATGATGATTCAGTTGCCTACTCACATTGATCAAACTACTCCAAATCCCCAGAAAAAGGCTAATAAGGACATAGTCCCTGAACCAGCTCCCTACACTATTATCCAATCGTTTGTTGCTCGACTAAGACAAAATCAGGCTAAAAATGATATCCCTATTCACCCTGCGACTCCTATTATCACTACCAAGCAAGGACTGCCGGCTGGAGCCACAACTACACACACAAATCAACAACTATAATGATCTTGTTGTGCAGGATCAAACCAACAGTCACTAAGAACAACTAGACAAAGTTGAGGAAAATAGTTGAGAGGTTCCAGAAGAGAGAAAAGTACAATTTAAACTTACGCATGTTGATCTGTGCTCCCTTTGTTTCCATAAACAATGTTGTATTGATTCACCAGTGAATGGAAAAAAATAATATAATATTATCACTTTAAAATCTCATAGATGTAATATCTAACGTCAAAGTCAGAAAGTGTTAGATAAAACACTTTAAAATCTGTGTTATTCACATATTCAAATATAAGACTTGGGGTCTTCGACTGCTTATCTCTGACAATATCGAGTAACTTCAAAATATTAGGTTCACCACAAAGATTCTGCAGTATCTTAATCTCACGCTTGATCTGCAGTAAGCGACAATAACAGATAAGTACCAGAGCTAAATAAATGTGCAAAGATATGCTGTAATAAATAAAAGAGCATGATTCAAAGTGCCAACAAAAAGGCAAATGCACATATATATTGCATATATATGATGGTCCATCACTCATAAGTAATCAAGAGTTACTACAGTAACATATCACAACAAAAAAGTTAAGAGATACACATGAAAAAACTCATTTGGCTAAAGAATGAAAGATAAAGAAAGTCAAAACCTAGAGATATCTGATTGAACTTGAAGAATATCAATAATACATTACGTAGCTCAGAAACATAGAACTACGAAATCACAAACCCTTTTTAAAACTTGAACATTATAAGAAACTGCTCAGGATCATAGACACAATGACTTCCCAATTTGAAGAACATCAACAAGGCTTCTATACGTTTAACAACTTTGGTAGAAAAAAAACAAAAAATATTTATGCATTTAGTAATATGACATCAAGGATACTGCAACATTACTACATAATGTGGTAAATTAAGCTCCAGAAGGTGCAAGTAGCACACATTGAGGTTAAAATGAGAGGTCGCTTGAGATTGTTTGGGCATGTCGTCAACCTCAAGAGGAGCCAATCCCTGGGTGTGAAATCATGGTGAGTGGAGACCTAAAATAACATTGAAGGAAGTTCTCTTGAAAGATTTATAAGGTCTTGGAATTCCTATAGTCAACCCCAACTTGTTTGGGATTGAGGTGTAGTTGTGTGTTGTGGTATATTAATATCTAATTAGAATATCATCGACTGATATTGTTGTTAGTTCTGGTTTTGTTCATCTTAGAAAATGAGGTTTTACGAGTTTTTGTTCAGATCTTTGATGCTTCTCTTATCCAGTTGGATCAATTTCTTCTTCTTTTTTACAACGGTACTGAGGCTAGCTTGTGTGCACCTTGATAATTCCAGGGGTATCTCCTACCTCCCACCAGCACAGAAACCAAATAACGAAGAAAATAAATTGTTGTCTCCTACACTTTCTGTATTAAGCCAAACTTACTTCACATATGGAACAAAACAGAAACTAAAACCTGTAAACCAAAATAAAACACGAGTAGAGATTAATCCTTTAACTACTTTTATTCAACATCTATTACGATGTAAAAGACTCAAAGAGGGTGCCTTTCCAAAGCTTAGCAAAAACATGTGACTGAGTGATGATAATACTTCTAGATGTAAGTGGTGGATGATGTAAATCATGTCGAGTAAAAGGGGATGTCTCTAAGAGGATATTACCTAATTAGTTCACGCAACTACAAGGAAAAATAGTTAAGTCTGCAGTAAGTTCACGAAAGCTAACTTAGGGAAAGGACTACAGCTTTGAGAAGCAACTAAAAGATCTACCTGCATGCAGATAAAGAACCCTCAAAATTTATTTCTAATTATTCTAGTGCACCTTCTGTTTGGTTTCCAAGTTTGAGTGGTAGACCACAACTTTAAAAACTCATTCATGTCTTTCTTTCTCATATAAGTTGATTCCAACATCTTAAGTGAGTACTATATTTCATTATTTACCAAAAAATAAGTCTACTCTAGTTTACACTCATATAACGCACAAGCAAATGAAATGTTCTCATCCCTCAAACTGCAATAGAAGTCGTCCAACAATAGAAACTCAGGACCTCACAATGAAAAACCTTAAATTTCTATAAAGCATCAATTTCAAGAATAGATAGAAGCTTATTAATTATCATTGAATACGGACATATAAAGAAGCAAAGAAGGAAACCAACCAACCTTTTTCTTCTTCATTGGCTTAAGGATTTTGATGAAGCATTTTCATTATTAGTAGTGTGAATTCCCTCAAACACCTCGCTATACTTCCCTCTCCCAACTTTCCTTACCACCTCGTAATCATCCTTCTCCCTATACAACCAATCAACAAATAGAGAAAGCATCAATTCCGTCTAAACAGCCTTGAAAAAACATATAATAAACAAACCATGTAGGAAATGACTTGCGCCAAATTCCTTCTTTTTTAAAAGAACTAAATGTCAGCCCAAGAAATGTTGAGGAAAGGAATCTGATACCATGATAGTTAATGACACACATGAGACAGAACAAAAATGCAGTTACAACAGATTCATGAGGCTGAACCAGTCAATATTCAACTTCCAATTTCTCAAGAAGATATCAAGACAGAAGCATTAAACAGGATTATAGTTGAGTAATACACACGGGGTGGCTTTCGAAGGGTTGACAAATGATGAGAGGAAGTCACAACTAGATAAGAAAGGTCCTGGTAAACCAGTTTCTACCCCCAAAGTGCAGAGGAATTCGAAAAACCGAGTTGAAAAACCTAAAATCCAGCTTGAATGAAGAAGTGGAAGGAAGTAGAGGGAGGATATGATAAGATGTTTTAGGTACATATGTACAATTTTTATTTTTGAGAAAAAGGTGCATCCACAATGTTATAACTATTGTGATGATTAATAGATATGAACTGGTAATTAGACTTCTAAATTGGAAAGTCAAGTACCTTCTCACGGGGAGAAAGTTCATTTTTTGGATAAATGGTAGTACTATGCAAAACAAAGAAGGTTCTAGTGGGTTTTTGGTTCAACAACAGAAGTAGCACACAGTAGAATATCTCTTCGATGTATGTGGCGGATTCAAATGTTGGCTAGTTAACAAAGTTTTGCATTTAAGTGGAGGAGGACAGAGGAAGAGCCATTATCCACTAAGTTTTGGAGCTGGAAACAACAGATTTCTTAATTAACAAAAAACAACAATCACCACAGTTGGAAGTTTGTTCTTTACTTACTACAAAGCACAGGGATTTACAACACCTTTTGGGATTCAATACAAAGCCAGATTTAGGCGTTGAATTTGGTGGAAATATTGATGATTTATATCTTGGGGAATGTTAAAGCGTAGATGGGCCGGAACAATGAATAACAAGAAGGTAGTCACGTAATTCTGAAGAGCAGGAAAAGATAAACTGTAAGAATCAGAACTAGATCCCACACGAACTATACCATGACGTTAGAAAGTTAACAATTACAGGGTACAATTCAAAAGCGTAGTTGCTGGAGAAGTGATGTCCAATGATCATAAAACATTAAAATGATATACACCTGCTTTAGCTTACAGCCTTCCAGAACTATACTCTCTCTCACACACACATGTTCTGCTTGCTAGGTGCAAGAGCAATCGTTGCAGAAGGGTAAAATGTATCAGGAAATCCTCACAAAAGACTCTATAAAAACTAAAGAACCTTGATAAAATAGGAAAAAGAAAAAAGAACAATAAGAACTTGAAACTAATTGGCAAAGTACCTTTTGAGGAAAAAAGATGATATTTTTTTGTCATACGTTAGCAAATTAACCAACTTTATACCAAACAATAAAGCAAATTAGGCGCGAGCATATACATTCTGCTTCAGAAACAATTCAGAAAGGACGCATCTTTGAGACACAAATTACACTACAAGCAAGATAGTTCACACGTGCATACCCACACAAGATACTACCTTTTCCACTGTCTGCAGATTTTGCATAGTAACCATACTCAGGAATCAGGATAACCTAATAGCAAGGGTAAAACATGTAGTGCTGGATATTCTAAGGCAGGATAATCATATCGAATTGAGAGTCACAAACATACGAAAAGTTATATTTCTTCATAAAGCTTAGGATTGTGCAAAATACTAAGACATAACTGTATGAAATATGAAGAAAAGATAAATACCTTTTTATGGCGAAACTGCAATCCTTGTACAACTTCTGCATGGAATCTGACAATATATGCATATGACAGAACCTCGTAAGCGCCATTGCCTTCGACTTACAGCCATGAACCCCACACGTATTACTGATGACCACATTCCCGTTGTTCTCTCCAATTCGTAGAGTACCATCCTTATTACTCTTATCCTCATCTTCCTGAAAAATACTCATTCCAAACATCCAGCAGTACTCTCTATGGTTGAGCTTTACTTCCTCCATTAACGACCAGTAACAACCTCTGTATATACGCTGGAGTTACAGCCATGAATCTCACAGGGCAAAGAATCAACTGATGTAGGTAATAGAACTACGAGCTATACTTCCAAATATTTAAAAAATCACATCAGCAAAGACAAGAATATCAAAACCCTAAAGCTAAATATGTAACCACGCCGCAAGCAATAAACTCAGAAACCATAAATTTTGACTTTTAAAGATAAATTTTTTACCTGATAAACTCTATTCCAATAAAATTATTTCAATGTAAAGAAAATTTAAGAAATCATCTTCTTCACTGAAGCGTTTGTTCTGTTATTGAAGAAAAAAAATCAAAAAATCATCAGGCTTTGAATGTCTACGATGAACAACGAAATTTTGAAACTATTCTACAATTTGCTTTGACTAAAATTTGTAGTTTGTGCATTGATGAAGGAATACCTCACAAAAATTTGTAGTTTTGCTTTGTGAAAAATTTCAGATTTGGAGCTTCAATGAGCTGAGATGAGCCGAGCGTTCTTTCTTCATGAAATTGGGAATTTCATCAATGAGCTGAGAGCTGAGCGTTTTTTCTTCAAAAAAATTTAGATTTGGACCTTGGAATTTTATGTTTTATGACTTATTTTATTCCCAAATAACAATGTTAGCGGGCACTGGAAAATATTGGAGGGAATATATTATTTTAGTGAAAAGTTTAAGTTCACACTTGTAATGTGTTGTTTTTACAATTATAAAAATAGCATACTTTAAAAGTGTGGCCATATATGTAAATACTTGTTGCCAATTATATCATAATGTAACAACACTTATAAAGTGTAGCCTATACCATTAAAGAGTACATTGTACAAGTGTTGCCAATATTATCGAAGCCAAAAGTCAAAAATTTGGGCTACGCTTTAAAAGTGTAGTCAAAAATATTTTAGGCAACACTTTACAAGCGTTGTCTAGATTTAGTGTACCCGTAAGCCTAAAATATTGTAGTGATTCATTAAGTGAGAATGTCCTTTCACTTTAGAATCATCAACATGTGAGTAAACCTTTCACATTGTATTCGTAGTGTGTTCATGAGAATGGCCTTTCATTTAACACAACAATACTATCATACTCATAACATATCATACATAATCTTAACATATCATACATAGTCATATCATAACGTACATAGCCATATATATGTAAGGTTAGGAAAGAAGGATTTTGCATCAATACCACAATATACACAATAACTAACACCTCCACCTTTCAAGTGGATCATCATGGTCGTGTACATTTCATGCATAATAGTATGTAAAGGTGCATATGAGAACTAGCCTTTCAATTGACACCACAAATACCTCATAATCTTATTTATGCATGAAGTGTGTATAATTGTCATTCCATTAATATAACAACAACAGTATCACAATGGACACATTATACTCAAAGTGTTCATAGACATGCATATAATATAATAATCATACATACACCCCATATCTTGCATTCAAGGGTAATATTGAGTTAACACATCTAGCATTCAATACATGAAACATAGATATAGTCATAACCCAAGTACAACATTCATCCCATGCATAAACTCATATACTCATATTAGAGGTCATGTAGATGAAGTCTTCTCACAATAGGGCCATACACAATTCAACATACATAATGGCTTCCTTCTTGGAGCCTTAACACCCTTAGCTTATTCATTTTAGCTCTTTACCTTTAAGCCTTGTGAGTCCTCTTCATATTACAAGTCGTGCTCTCAAGCAATGTCTCACATGATTATTAAGTAATCCTAGTTCTCAAGGTAACCTAACCACTTGCCTCATTCTTGATCAATTATAGTCATATAGGAACATATAACCTCAATCCCAATATTACACAAACATGCTCATTCATATAATCCCTAATCAAGTTAGTTCATGTCTACAAGTTTTACTTATAAGCAATTCATGTCTAGGTGATTTAATCTAAGGCAATTCATCAAGAAGTTCACCATTCTTAGAAGGTTACATCTAAACCCACAATTTGCCTTTTTCATGACATAGCCCTAGGCCTCATCGATTCACCTTTGAATCATAGGTTAATCAAATATACATGTAGAATCATACTTAGATCATGCAATTACATCATAATTAACTCACATCAAATCAATTGGATCAACTTGTAAAACCATCTCATAATGTAAAGAAGAACAATAACTAGGATTGGGGGTCTCATGGATTCTTGAAGAATTTGAGTTAAAATCATATAAAATAAGTCTTATATTCATAAGCAAACACAATTCACCCTTTAAAAGTGACTTTGAAAGGAATTCGTGGAGTTGAGTTGAAACCCCAGCTAATTAAGTTAAAAGCTTTTGAAAGGGATCCTTGGGTGATAGCTTCCCAAGGATGAAAACTCCCATACCTTAGACATAGAATCCCATCAAATTCATATGAAGAAGCCTCCATCTCCACGCCTTAGCTTGGTCCCTTCTCTTGGTCTTCAATGGAGTTTCTAGAGAGAAGATTTTTGGAGGGGAAAGTAGTTGAGTTTTGATTTGGGGTCTTGGGATATAATGAATTAATGACTTAGTTTATGGTCTTATTAGCTTATATAGGTGATTAATTTACTAACTAACCGACCTCCTTTAACCCCTAATTAATTACCAAACATCTAACTAAAACTAAAAATCTTAAAAACTGGCAGCACCTACGCCCCTCCACTTACGAACCGTAGGTGAAGTTACTGGACGTCAATCACCTCCGTGGTTTGTACCTGAGGCTTAGCTTTGCAGGCCTTGACCTACGCCCATGACCTACGGGGAGTGAATCAATCTACTGGCAGTAGATG
Organism: Solanum verrucosum; assembly: GCF_900185275.1. Classification (NCBI taxonomy): domain Eukaryota; kingdom Viridiplantae; phylum Streptophyta; class Magnoliopsida; order Solanales; family Solanaceae; genus Solanum; species Solanum verrucosum. Next base: position 3,595,576 of record NW_026020332.1, read on the forward strand.
GCCATCGGTAGGTCACATATTTGACTGTTTTTTGTGAACTTAGGCAACCTTGGGGTTTAGGCTTTAGGGTCCCCCTCAAGGACCCTTGGTTGGTCTTTGGGGGGTCGTACCTTGACGTCTAACCCCTAAACACCTCAACCTAGGCTCGGGACATCATTTTACAACCTCAAAACCTCATGACAACTCAAAGACACACAAGTTAGGCTCTAGTTTCACCTATTCGTTTCCGTTAGACTCTAGCTTGGGCTTACTAGTTTTCCAGGTTGTTACACTAATAGTTGGCTCGGGTACCATGCATAATAAAGAATATTCATATATATAGTTGGCTCTAGTACCATGTCGGTACATTCTAACGATTGACTAAGGTACCACGCCTGATACATTGATTGTTTGTGTGTGGGTTTCGTGAATGAACCATATTGATTTGTTGCATTGTTGTTTGTCATGTTATCACATTTGTTATCTATTTTACTAAGTTGTGGTTGCTTTTCATATTTCGTATATTTGGAGCCGATAGATGATTCTATTAGTACACTGTGAATTTTGTGTACTGATGGTGTACTTGCTCTTTTGTTGTTGAGTATAAAGTATTTTGACGGTTACTTTGCAATCTAATTCTGACATTCGCGTTTCCTGAATTCAACGGTGAGTTGCTTCTTTTGGGATGCTACGGATTTCTCTTCTCTCTCTGGTCCATTTCCAGACTTAGATTGCTTTGTTCGAGGTTGAATCCTCATTTCTAGACTAGAGAGATGTTTTGGTACACGATTTTCAGTTTTTAAGGAGGTTATCTGTGAGTGATTGGTAACAATGGCTTTTTTTTATGAAACTTGTTTGAAACTTTTGAAAACAATTTCCTTATGTTGTGAAACGTTTTGCATGATATTAGATAGTGGTCCTCCCACCATAGGGGTTTAGGGTGAGTGTCTCTCATGACGATTTGGATCGTGATATTTTGCATAATTGAGTTCATCGCTAAAGTAAACTCTTAAAACTTCCTTTAAATGTAAAATCATAATTTTACTTTAGGAAATGAAAAACTTGAATCCCATTCAATTCACCTTCCAACATATGGTTTCATTTTCCTCTTGATTCATGATGCTTGTAGTTGAACGAAACCCTCATATGTCGGGATCAGTAACAAGAAGTTGTTTATACTTAATACGTTCAATTTGATCTGTATCTGTCTCAATTCGATTTCTTATTCAAGTATTTTCTTCGGCAAATTGTCCAATCCCTATATATTTTTTAATTCAATCGTAAATATTATGCCAGTCATACCTCTATTCCTTTCTCACCCTTTTAGTAGAAATGGGCCATTTCAAATAGGTTCAGAGCTCCGGCCCAAAATACGATTAATCCAGCATGGGTTACGTAAACCCTAGTAAGTTACCATATACATAGTCCACATCATTTTTCATTACATTGCATTTTCAGGATAAAATCCTTTTTATTGAGCAATCACCTAAGATAAAATCCTCTTTATTGAGCGGTCGCCTCCACTCGCTGACAAACATCTTGATGTGTGTGTCTCTTTTGTTAGAGTGACTTGTTTTTCTTAAAAAAATGTTATACTTATACAATTTCTTTTAGTTCTTAAACAGAAAGAATTTGGGAAAATTCAATTGGCTGAAGTAAATTTCTAGATTTGCAGATTTATCGACCTCAAGTTCGTACAAGGTAAATGTCTCTCTCCTGTTTTTTAATTAAATAATGTAAAAAATAAAAACAATGTACTATTAGATTTCCTAGCGTACTGGTTTGCAGTTTATTACTTTCGGCAATTTAACGGCACGAGTTCGAGCCCCCACTCTGCCTCTAAAACTTTCCAATGAACATCTAGGGTTTTTGTTTCAGGACTCTCGAAGCAGAGCCGCCCACATGAGTTCAAAATCAAATCGCAGCCGTCCTCTGGCGGCAAAGGCGATTCCTCCTCCGTCCACGCCGTTATCGGAATCCGATTACGCCTTCACCATAACCAGAACAGCAGTAGCGCAGATCTGCAGTTCAATCGGATTCACAGCGGCAGAAGGTCCTGTTCTCGGAATCCTAACAGACATCGCCGTCAGGTACCTGAGAACAATCGCTAAGTCCGCCGCGGATTCAGCCAACTCAGCATCCCGTACCCAGGCAAATCTCGTCGACACAATCGCCGCCGTGGATGAGCTGAGTTCCGTGAGTGGATTCCCCGGAGCATGGAGAGCTACCGGTTGCTTTCTCAACTCCGGCGCGGTGAAGAAACTCGATACATTTACGGAGGATTCCAAGGAAATTCCATTCGCAAAACCGTTGCCTAGGAAAATATTTTCAGTAGGAAGCAGAAAAGGTATGAGAAATGTAGGTAGTAGTAAGATTGAGTACATTGGAGGAGAGAAGAAGCATATTCCGACATGGCTACCAGTAATGCCGGTGATTGAGAATCACGAGAAGGAAACTGTTGAGAAGAGAAGAAGGGAACTTTGGGGATATTGTGCTAAAACTGAGGAACCAGAGAGGGAGAAGAAAGAGGAGAAAAAAACTGATAGTGGGGAAAAGGAAAGTAAAGGACTTGAATTGCCATTGAAGAGAGGGAAAGTGAGGTTTAAGATTGGTGGTGGTGGTGGGGTGTTAGGTGTGTGTAGAAGTGGTGGAATAGGTAAGAGAGTTTTGTGTGAGAATTGGAATTTTGATGATGAAAACTCATCAAAACAAGAGCAGCTTTGATGAGGTAATACAACAACAATAGTGATTTCGAGAGTAGAATATATGCAGATTATATCATACAGAGACTATTTCCAAAAGAAATTCGGCTCGACTTGATGAGGTAATAGAGAGGAACAAAATGAGATATGAAGAAAGAAGAGGAGTTGCTAACTATACTTGACTGTATTTTTTTTGGTTTTGAAGTTAGCAGGAATTGAACCCTTGACGTGTTGTTCGATAAAACAAAATTTTCTCCCCCTATTTGTAGACCATCTTCACTCCGGACTAAAATGGAGAGTGCAGCATCTATATTGATTATATTCTATGTAAAAGTGGTCATGAATTTCACTAGTTAATGTAACAAACAGAAACTCATTTCAGATTTTCAGTTTAAAGATGTTCATTTACTTTTATTTATCTGAATGGAGTGAGATTAGTTATGTTTTACTTAATTATGAGCTGATTTTATCCAATTAGGGGTTGTTTTGAAGGTGAATTATGCAGACATTAAGACATTAAATTTTGTATAAATAATGCTATGTTTAAGCGACTAGTTAGAATGTAAGTTATTTACATATAAAATTAATATAATGAGAAGTCGGTGTTTGTTCAAACTTTCGCGGTAGTCCATTCATTGCTTGTGTTGAATGAAAGTGAATAAAAATGTACTTTTCTTTAGTGCAGAGCCGAGTTCATGATTGTGGATTGTCCGTGTTTGTTCATACTGACTTCTATGGTAGCTCAACCATAGCTTATTCTGGATGAAAGTGAATACAAATACACCTTTCTTTAGTGCAGAGCTGAGTTCATGATTGTGAATTGTCAGTGTTTGTTCATACTGGTTTTTGCGGTAGCTCAGTCGTTGCTTGTTTTGAATGAAAGTGAATGCAAATGCACCTTTCTTTAGTGCAAAGCCAAGTTCATGATTGTGGATTGTGAATGTTTATTTCATATTGGCTTCTACGGTAGCACAATCTTTGCGTGTTCTGAATGAAAGTGAATACAAATGTATCTTTCTTTATTGCATAGTCTATGATTGTGGATTCGCACAAATTTACTTTTGATTTGAAACTTAGAAATTCGCATAACTACTATTTGTATAAGTTATGAGAATTTATAGTTATTCTATGCAGAATATAAAGTGGAATAACTAAATCTTGCATAAAATAATTAAATTCCCTCATAATTAATCTATGCATTACTAAGAGCATCTCCAACCCTACACTCTATTTTACTCTTCAAATATAGAGTTTTCTATTTTATCAGACAACCAACTCCAACTCAATTTTCTATTTTACTCTCTAAAAAATATATTTTCCTCTCTCCTCAATATTATATTTTTATTTTTATTTCATTCTTATTTTCTTATTTCATAATATAAATCCTTTATTTTTTTCCCCAAATAATTACTTTATATAACTAATTTTTCAACACATGTGTTGCACGTGATTACCAATTTAGAGAATATATGGCATAGTAAATAATATTGCTTATTTAAGCGAAGATTTGAATAATAAGTTTTGCACAAAATAATATTGCAGATTCTATTGTGAATGTTCTTTTGTTTTGAACATCAAAAAAATAAATCATGACAATTATCTAACTCTTAAGAAGTCTAATAATTTTGGAAATGGTTATTCGGAAGCATATATCTACATCACAAGAGAAATTGTTAACAAAAACAAATGTATTTAAACTACATCATGTTAACTTCTTATTTTGAAACATTACATATTAATGTATATATTAAGTAAAAAAAATATTATTATATCATCAAAATTGTTTTCCTCAAGTACTCGTGGTTATGGAATATACCTTCTTAGGATAGAACGATTTACTTCATCAGAATAGTGGTATCTCATATTTCGCTAAACTTCAAACTCACTCAACGACAATAAATCACACGAAATTTTTTAAAATGCAAGAAGAAGAAGAGCAGAAGATTAAAAAAAATTGTGGTTGAATAATGAGAGGAAGTCCCTTTATTTATAGTCAACAAAGGGTAGTATGAAAAAATGTTTTTTTGTATCTTATCTGAAAAGTCATGACATATCCGAGAAGTCACAACCCTTTGGAAAAGTCACAACTTATTGAAAAAGTCACGACTCATCGAAAAATCACAACCCTTTGAAAAAAGTCACAACTTATCGAAAAAGTCAGAACTCATCGAAAAAGTCACAACTCATCGAAAAATCACAACCCTTTGAAAAAAGTCACAACTTATCGAAAAAGTCAGAACTCATCGAAAAAGTCACAACTCTTTGGAAAAGTCACAACTCATCGAAAAATCACAACCCTTTGAAAAAAGTCAGAACTTATCGAAAAAGTCACAACTCATTGAAAAAGTCACAACCTAAGTTAAGGATATTATAGTAATTTAACATTCAAGTTAGGAGTTCATGTTTTTAAGGTAATATAGATATAGATAGATATATATTTGCATTAATGAAATATTTATCTCATAAAAATTAGTTATTAAATAAATAATAAAAATAAACTAATACATACTATGTTTATGTAATAATAACTATTTTGAAGCAAACTTCCTGACAATCTAATTCACAAAAGTAAAATTGATAAATAAAGTCATTCTTTTGTCTTGAACATCAAAAAAACAAATCATGACAATTATCTAACTCTTAAGAAGTCTAATTATTTTGGAAATAGTTATTCAGAAGCATATATCTACATTACAACTTATTGAAAAAGTCACAACTCATCGAAAAATCACAACTTATCGGAAAAGTCACAACTCATCGAAAAAGTCACAAATCTTTGGAAAAGTCACATCTCGTCGAAAAATGACAACCCTTTGAAAAAAGTCACAACTCATCAAAAAAGTCACAACCTAAGTTAGGGATATTATAGTAATTTAACATTCAAGTTAGGAGTTCATGATTTTAAAGTAATATAGATTTTCATGTGATAGAAAATTTTATTTTTTCAAATTTTTTATTTAATATAAAAATATATTTTATTCTTAATTTTTAAATAACACAAATTGTAAGAAAATATAATATAATATACAAATTATTGGACAAATTCAAATAAAAGTGAAATACAATACATAAACACTCAATTTTCAAAATTATTACGTTGCTCCCATAAATGTTCAATTAATGCATTATGGAGTTCAAAATGTGCATTTTTGTCCTTAAATTTTTTATGTCTAGCTAAAAATTATTCAAACCGGGGATTTTCATCTACCATAATTTCTGTCGTTGGAGTTGGAGCCTCTACGACATCTTGAATTGGTGCATTTTCACGTTCATCCTCAATTATCATGTTGTGCAGTATAATACATGTAGTCATTATGTTATGTATTGTATTGTTGTCTTGTATTTAAATTATCATATTATGTATTGTATTTTAAAATTAAAATTTTCATCTTATCATTTTAATTTTGTGTCTTTTTTATAGTGAAAATTAATAATTAAATCAAATTATAGTATTGACGAAAATTAGAAAAAAATAAAATACTATTAATTCGGGATGAAAGTACTAGTATATATTAAATAATATATTTTTAAAAATATTATATTACATTTTTTTTAATGAATATTAGATATTTAATTAATGACATTATATGTAAAATAATATGTTAATTAGAAATAATAATAAAGTTTTGAAAAAGTGAAATAGAGAGTGTGAATAGTAGTTCTCTATTCTCCAAATTTGGAGAACTACTATTCAACGCTCTAACTTTGAAGAATAGAGAGTGATATGGAAGTGGGTTGGAGTATCCATTCTCTATTTTACTTTCCAAATATAGAGAATGAAGAGTAAAATAGAGGAGGGTTAGAGATGGTCTAATACTTACATAACACTAACCAGTTACCAAACGAGCCGTTAGAACCTGGCTTTGGCTTTCACCAGTTACATGACTCAAATGTCCATATAAGGGTAAAGGGCAGGAATGACAATGAGGCGGTGCGGGATGGGTCAGTTTCTCCCTGTTAAAGTTTTGCTTTGTTCTACCACGTTTGTCTTGTTTAAATATAGCCTTGCCCTCTATTTAGCTTTGTTTAGCCGCGCTTCATTCAGTTCCTATTTACATATTCTTTATTTTCATTATCAAAATTTAGTATTTCTTTCTATCTAATCACTCTAACATTACATTTTCATTTCTTGTTTTAGTAATTTTTTAGATATATTAGTTGTTGATTACTTTTGTTACGGTAAAAGCAGTAGATCTATTATACTATATTTAAAGATCAATTAATTCAAACTCAAACCTTTTTTAACGCATTAATAAAAAATATCAGCAGTAAATTGTACATTAACTATGAATTAATTGAAAGTTCATGTGGCTGCTAATTACTTCAATTTACCCGTTGCAACATTAAATTGGACAAAATTTAATAGTCGCTAAAGTAGTAAGTGATAAACTATTTCTAAAAGCTCTGATCCACCCTATACCATCCCCATTTGTCATCCTTATATGAGAAAGCTTTGACCCTCCCTATCATGCCCCAATTGTCATCCCTATATGAGGGTGACATCGAGTATTACACTTTTATCGGGTGCTTCCCGTTTAATTTTTGAAAATAAAAGCTTTGACCCGCCCTATCCTGCCTCAATTGTCATCCCTATATGAGGGTGATATCGAGTACCACACTTTCATAGGGTGCCTCAGAACAATAATAGGAATAAATATTTAATGCTTGAGTACAACTGGAGCTACAAAACTCTTTCCTCTTTCTTTCATTTAGCTTGTAAACAGCCTGCTTATAGTCATTACATGAATGTAATACACCCAAGTGCATTTTAACAATCCTTTGGAAATCAATCACTTTACAATATGGTAAATGATCCAAAAGACAACATGCCCTTCTGCACAAATATTTTGGTGGGGCAAGTATCTGAGGTCCTTGTCACGTATTAAAGTTTGGCTATGTTGGCCGCCGAAGCATCTGTTGGAGCTGAATGACCTGCTGCTGTTGATCTGGTGGCAGTGCACTTAACTGCTCAGGAGTGAGACTCAGTACTTGTTGCAGCAAGGCAGACTCAACGTCCGAGGGAAGCTGTACCTGTTACATCCCATGCGATTCTAAATAAAGTATCAAATCAAAACAATAAGGGGTATTTAACATATTCACATCGAAGATTGTATGCATCGGATGTATTAGTTATGCATACTTTCAAATCAATATAGCAAGCAATAAAACAAATGGAAGTAGAAACATCTAAATTCACTTATCATTTGCAATTGATCTATCTTAAGTTCCTTCAATTGATTACAAAGAAACCTCAACACTCTAAAATTACCTGAGTAGCTTGTTTATCAGGGTTTGACATTTCTGCTGCAGCTAAAATTTGAGTCGAGCATCCTGACTGGGGCGTAGATACACTTGCATCAGGTAAGGCATAACTTATTCCATCATTTAGCCTTGTCGTTTTTGATGGCCGACTCAGAAGATCTAGATTATATGCTGCCCCTCTCTTCACCTCAGGCAAACCTGAAGGGTAAGCTGGTCTGGTAATCAAAGATGAATTATTAGGAGCCTGGGGTCGTTGAGAGTCTTTATTCGTATTATCCAAGACACCAGACACTACTGAAGGATTTCCCTGTTAATAAAAAAATAAAATTATACAAGTTCACATTGATGTCCCTTTGGAAGAAACAAACTATAACATCACTGAAGGTAAGTCTCTTGCAGAAAGATACATACTGTTCCATATAGATACTATCCTATGGACTTCCTATATTTTATTGTGTTTGGGAGACATCAAGTAAATTTTCCATGAGTAGAAAAGGGGTAAGGAGCGGAGCTTGTATTATAAAGCAACCTTTTGCATAAGATTCTAGTCATCTTCTTGTTTCATCCTAAATCTATTAAGAGAATCCAATATTTAAGCTCTCTTCCTTTCTACGGAAAATTTATTCTTTGGAAAATTACTTACTCAACCATTCAAGCATGACAATCATCCAAAGTAAGTTATATTGTCCTTATTAACTTATTTTCAAATCAATGTTCCCATAGATTTTATATTTTGCCAGCTGTGTTCGTTTGTTGCAGTTGTAGACTAACAGTAAATAAAGATATACACCTGAGAACCTTGTTCCAATGATGGGGTACGCATTGATGAAGGAGGAGGAGGATATCTTGTCTTTTCTGTCCCCAGCTGACTATTATATGTAAAATTCATGGAAGCAACTGGCCCAGCTTGTTGTAAGAAAAAAGGCTGCATTTGCTGCTTTACAGCAACAGAAGTTCCCACCTGAACTGTTGGATTAATTGACACATTGACTTGGGTTGCATTGATGGAAGGATTTCTAGAAGGCATAGGCAACTGACTTTGCAAAACTTGGTTCTGCGATTGTGCTAGTTGAGTCTGAGGCTGTGCCTGGGGGAGTAAACTAGGAGGAAGTGGGGGTAACCCAAGAAGAGACTGAGTTGACAGTTGTTGACTTTGCTGACTATCTAGAACCAATGGCTGCAGCTTAGGTGCAGCCGATTGCTGAATGTTTGGCGTCTGCAACTGCAAATTTCAAAGATTATCAGGTGTGGCTCTTTGACAAACTGATTCCTCAAAAAACAACTAAAACAGCAGCAGCAGTAGAATGCCCTAAATAAAATGAAGACGATATATGTGTGTCTGCTGATTTTCAAATAAAATTAAGAACTAGGCGATCCTTAACGTGATTCTGATACCAAAACAATAGGAATCAAACTCAAAAGAACAATAAAGGAAAGGAAACCTATATGAATTTTGAAAAGATACATTTTGACAGCTTATCTATATAAGTATATATGAGAGAGAGAGGTATTAAAACAAAGGAGCCAGTGAACGAACCATTGGTTGGGTTACCATTCCCAGTATTAGCTGTGCCTGCATTGGCAAACAAATACAAACTAGTAACTGTGTGGTTTCAATAATCATGCAATGTAAAAAGAAACAACAGTGATATTCTGATGCTGAGAACAAGTAATATGACACCCTTCATGTTGCAATAAAGCATGCTCAGCACTCCAGAAAAGAAAAACGGTTATGCAATTTGCAATGAAGAATAGATGATTGTTTTGAAGTCAGCAATAACAAAAATACTAAACAACAGCAGAAACTTGAGCATCTACCATAGGTTAATACCAGAAAAAGAGCTTTTGACAAATTTGGAATTGCTAGCAGCAATTGGCGTGTCTGTTCCTTGTTTTGTGTACACATTGCCTGTCATCAAAATTACAATAATCATGTCAAGCAGTTATCCACAAGGCTAGCATACTTGTGGGATTACACTGGGTATGTTGTCTAAGTTTGTTGCTATTTTATAATTTTGCAGCAATATTCAAGCAGAACTAGAAATATCATGAGTTGGAGACGTATGCAATCAACATCCTGACCTTGAACTCAGACATAACATCTTTCAGTTGGCTCCTAGACAATTTGGACATATGTAGTGTTAAAGGATCTATCCCAGACTGGCTGAATGAGCAACTACTCTGAGCAGCTCCAAGAGCTCCTGCCATAACGGCTGCAGCAGTCATAGCTACTGACATGCCTAATGGCTGCTGAAGTGCAGAATCCACAGGGACAGCTGGTCCCCCAATGTGTTTTTGGGGATCTGATAGACATTACCATAGAAAATGTTAGATTCTAATTTCAAAGAGAATAAAAAACAATTGATGATATGAGCCCCCCCCCCCCCCCCCTTTCTCTATTTTGCTTATTGAAAAAGAAAGGGTGAAAAGCAGAAGTGAAATTGAAACATACCAACATTCGCAGTCATACCAGGTCCGCCGCGACCCTGCCGAAAAGACAAACATGGTCAATTGAATAGATGTTATTAAAAATTAGAGAAAAGAAGCATTTGCTTTCCTTACATGCTAATTTTTTGTTCGTTTCTCTTTTCTCATTTGGTGGGGTTCAACAAAGTATTTGCTTGAGTTGGAAAAATTGACGTCCAGAAAAATAATGGTAATACGTCACAGATGAAGTTCTCTCACAATATTTATGCTTCTGCCCTTCTCTTCAAGAGGGGTTTGAATATTAAAAAGTGCTAGTTGCATCCTAATTTAGGAACAGTCTTCTGACCGGGCACAACTTTTAGGTAACAGTTGGAGTTTTGATGTATTTAAATGAAAGTGGATTTAACAATGTAGATGAAGCTAACTTTTTAGAGAATTTACATTTTAGAATAGAAGTTCGTGAAATTGCACCTTTTTTATAGCAAGAAAAATGAAAACTTAAACATTGTAGCAAATAATTCCTCATTTCAGTCAAGGAAGTATATTGCTGGCCTCCTCAGGTTTACACATTAACATGAGCAAGAGCCTTCTTTATCCAATTAATGCTGGGGGAAATTCAGTAGTTAATTATGATTTTGGGGTAAAAAACAGGACAATTTCCTGCTGCTTACTTGGGTCTACCAGTGTTTTGGACGGCGAAAGGCGATAAAAGGCAACAAGGGTCTGTCTCACCAGTCACCACAAGGCGAGGTGAGCGGCGAGGCGCTCGCCTTTTTAAAGTGCGGCACCATTTAATACCAAAAAATTAAAATATTTAATTGCATATGTAAATAATCAAAATCTCAATAGCAATAACATATTAGCAAATATTTCAATTCAAAAACTGAAAATAGATAGTACATACTAAAAGTCTAGAACTTGAATGAGAAAAAAAACATAACAAAAAGTCAAAACAAAGGTAGAAGTGATTCTAAAGTCTGAAGAAGAAGAAGGAAAAAGAACCAGAGGAAGAAGAAAAGAAGAAATATGTATTGATTTAGACTTCGGAGTTGCTGGAAAAGTCTGGCTAGTCGCCGGAGGAGTCTAGTTGAAAACCGTAAAATTACCTTTTAACTTTTAAAATCCTAAATTGGTCGCCTTTTCTTAAGAAAATACAAAAGGTGACACCTTTCTTGCCTTTCTTGCCACTTGCTCGCCTTTTGTCATCATGCTGTCGCCTTTTGAAGATTGCCTCGCCACAAAGCTAAAAGGCGATGAAGGGTCACCTCGCCTCTCTCCATTGGCGACGAGGCAATTGCCTTTCACAACATTGGGGTCTACATTTGGAGGTAAAATCATAGAGCGTCTGATGCGTGGCAAGGAGCAATAGAAGAATAGGGAGGAAGTTGGATATGTGGAAAAGCAGTACTTATCCATGGAGGAAGATTACCACTGATCAATAATGTTTTGGATAATGCCTAGGGGATTGGTCTAGTGGTAAGAACCAGCGCATGATGTTTTGAAGAGAATTCAGTGACCATTCCAATGATAACATGCTAAACACCTTCCAAACCCTGTTTGTTGGTGAAATCATGGGGAAGTAGATACCAGTTTTGAAAAATAACAAACATAAAAACATGAGGAAGTAAATGATCCAAGTTAGTTTTGGACATCATCGACTCCCTGATTCAATATAGGAGTCGCATCATACTTCTGTAATTTGAATCTTCTGTTGACTCTGTCAATGCAATTATCTTACTTCATCAAAAAGGTCTTAATTTAATTCAAAATAGAAAGTAAGACAGTTAATTCAAGATTGAAGGGCATCATAGATTCTTCCAACTGAACAAACTATATATCTGAAACTGTCATGATGAATACTTTACTTCAACAAGTTTTATGCGCTAATGACTAGTTTAGATGTCCAGATCAAGATAGGGTATCAAACAGAAAAGTTAGAGTAAGATGTGATCCCCAAAATCTACGAACGACTACGAAGAAATCGACATATGCAAGTCAGCTAGGTGAAACACTGTAGAGGCAAAAGTAGAATAAGTGAGCAAATTGCAGGTAGCTAAAATGGTTAAAGCACCAGATACCAATTTGTCATTAACCAGGATAGAAGCCAGTCACATTAATGCTGGATACCTTAAAAAAGAATAAGTTCATCACGAACCTAGTGAGATGCCAACACCACCTTCATCTCCCACAGAACCTAATGAGATGCCAACACCACCTTATATGAAATTTAAGCATCTCCACAACTCCACTAACACTGTCATGGTTTTGAAATAGCCAGACGCCAGTTGTTGAGAACCATAAAATCCAATAACTTTAATAAATATGGATATTTTGGTTGAGACAAGCAGGAAAATGGATGTTCACTCCAGGGACAAGAAATTAAAAAACAGGTAGAGAAATAAACAGTGTAGTAGTTTTTGGTAAGGAGTAATACAAAAATTGTCCAAGGATATTTAAATGTCTTACCTGTTCACGATTTCTGTCGGAATTTTTATCATTTTCAGCAAAATCAACTCTTAGCTGCCGACCATTTATCTCGTAACCCTTAAGGTTGCGGCGAGCACTTAATGCAGTCTCTTCATCCTTGTATTCGCAGAATCCATAACCTTTTGGTTTCCCAGTTTCTTTATCAATCACTAATCTGAGGAGGAAAATAGAGTGAATAGAAAGATGAGAAATGCTAGGTGGACTCATCCAAGTAAGAAAAGGAGGAGGAGGAAGAAATCAGCTCCTATCAGATGAAAAAGAGTCTCCTTCAGTCAGTCATCCTCCACATAATTCCCTCTAAACAGAATTTAAAAATCCTTGCTGGTGATAAGTTTCCGACCAGCTGCGATAAAAACTTCAAGCATTCATTTTTTATTTATTTTTTGGAACTGGACAAGCATTCATTTTTATACAAAAGATTAAATGATATTAGGTATTCTAGCTGTAGAGTTCACTTTGTCCATTAGTCACCTCAAATCCTCAATCAGCAAACTAACATCTACAGGGATGCATGACCAGAAAATCAGCATTACAAAAAACACCGAATTTGGGATGATCAAAAGGTTAAAAGAGTATTTGTTTTATCATCTTCACTATTTTCTTACAGATACTATCATGTTAGTGCACTTGTAAGTTGGAAACTTGCAAAAGGACAGTCTTTTATATCCTCCTACGGATAACAAAATCAGCTGCTTTAACTAAATAAAACAAAGATAAAGCAGTCCCTGAGTCAATTAAGGGAGAAGGCAAAGAAAATAAACTGACCTGAAGGAAACAACTGGTCCAACTTCCTCACAGATTTGCATTAGTTGCTCCTCAGTAGCATCATATGGTATATTCCCAACTACATCACCCACAAATAAATTTAAATTACGTTAATATCCTACTATCAGTACTAATATACACACAAAAGCAACCCAGTGTGTCCGATTGGTTAAAGTTCTAATCTTTTCAACTAATTAAGCAACACAGTTTGCATAATTACAATAATCCAAACAGAATTTCATAAAACTGAGAGATACAGAAAATTAGGGGGAAATGCTAACCAAAAACGCGGCGACGCTGAGAATCAGAAGTGGCCATAATTGTTATAAGTTGAAGAAGAAGGTCCAGTGAATCCTTTCCCTCTTATAATTCGTGTCTCGCACATTCCTTTTCCTTTTCAAACTGGGATTAAGCGGAGACGGCATTGCCAGAGCTCGATGAACAGAGGGCAGGAAAACGGGTCAGCCGACCCAATCACGGCAGCCCATTAATTTTACAGTACTACTGCCTCCGTCCCATTTTAATTACTTCGATGGAGACCAAGTTTAAGAAATTAAAAGGAATTTTTGAATTTTTTTTTTAAAAATATTGAATAGAAAATTACACCTTTTGGTATAGAATTGAAAAGAAGTAAGATACTTTTATATTTTAAAAAAATAAAGTGAAATAATTTTTCGAAAACATGTAAAATGTTTGTTTGTTCCTAGATTGGTACGAAAGGATAAATGCTGATACATATGTATCAAGAAACACCTTCTAACTTCAACTATAAGGTTTAAATCCCGGACTTGGAGTTGGAGGGAAATTAAAAATGGGCAACTATTGACGACCTTCTTCTTCAATGAACATTAATATACTTCAAATAAAAGAGGAAGGTTGACAAGGATCGATTGGATATAATCTCTACCCTGATAAAAATAAGAATTAGATTGTGTACATCTTACTCTTCTCAAATCTCACTTGTAAAATCACACGCATTTGTTGTTGTTGCTGTATAAGATGATTAAATTCCACGCCTTACAATCACCTCTCCATTTGCCCTTCCTCATCCCCCAATTCTTAGTAATAATATTAAGAAAAAAATATTTTAAAAAGTGCTGAAAATTTTACGAAGTTGGAAAAAAGCTTTGCTACTTGAATAAACCAGCCAAGTGCCCTAAACAAAAATATATTCTTCAGCAATGCTTAAGGGTACGTAGGGTTACCAACATATAAAATGGTCAAAGACCTAACGCAAAACCAACTGGATGAAAAATTGAATATCATTGACAAGAGTTTCTAGCATTGCAGGTCTTTTTCTTATAAAAAAGAACATATCATTAACAGCACAAAATGACCTCTCAATGGCGGCATCATATACTACGACATTTAGACCAGAATATAAAGAAGAGAAAACTCAGATCCTTTCTGCTCCAACAAACAGAAAAAAAGTGAGTAGGCTAATTAATACATACAGAACATACACCGTCTCTATTCTCACAGAACTGTAAATGCTGATATAGGACAAAGCTTTTCATACAACTATAGCATCACAATAGAAACATCCTCACTTTCCACAATTGAATCCCTTGCAAACTGAGAGAACAATGATGAGGATCAAAGCTATCAGGATACCTAACACTATCAGCTTGATTTTCATGTTTTGCAACCACATCTTCCTCCGTATTTGGGTTCCCGTGTTCCTGAAGTCCTGTGCCTGTTACAATCAAAGAAGACACTAGCATTGGTTGGTGCTTTGAACAGATGGCACAAACTTCTTTTTGGGGCAAAAGCAACATGGAAACAACAGCCACCAGAACTCTATACAATAATGATGGTTAACTACAACAAAGTTGCTGCTTAAATGAAAACTGAGGCTAATTAATATCACAACAAATCTTTTTTTTTTTTGGAGGGGGGAGGATAAGTTGTCAACTAATATTATAACGAACTGATCAATTTGACAAGGATAAATATAATATCTTTAGACGTCAGGCGGATATTGCCAACCATCAATGGTAGTCCATCTATACAGCACTAGAACACATCTCATTACAACATACAGAAAGGGGCAAGCAAACAGGTAAGCTTCTTTTACTCCTTTTTTTTTTTTTTAAATGAAGAAAGAAGTACAAGCTTAATTAACTCCTTTTGTGTAAGTTGAGGATATGAGCACCATTGTCTCCCAACATCATAGGGTTACGAAAAAGTCAGACTAATGGAAGAATAAGGTAGGCAACAATCAAGCAAATCAAAGGCGACATCATCTTGTTGACAGGGCAACCCACCTTAGCCTAAGTTAGAATCCCATGCAATGCAAAAGGTAAGGATGGTGGGTTGTTCACTTGTAGCTCACTTATAAACCACATAGTAACATTAGCTAAGAGTAACCTCAAGTTGAGATTAACATGCAAAAAGTATTAATGAAATCCTATGAAGAAAGTTTGTCCATATGAAGATTGAGCACCAGTAAGAGTCAATCCCATTCCCAAATGGTAAGATAATACAAAAAGCAAACTGTAAAATAAAATTGAAACCATCTGATTTAAATTGTTCTCAATAGAAGGATTTAAATGCAAGTTTTAAAAAAATAAATATAAAATGATAACCTGGTGATGAAGGTTCTCTGTCTTATCAACAAGAAGCTCTATCTTCTCTCCACGATCAAGAACCTAGAATTTCGAACAATGATAACATACCACATCAACTCTCATGATGTCGACCAGTAGAGCGAAAACCATAATAACACATGAAGGAAAGATTTTGAAATGAGAAAAGCATTAGACGTAATCACAATAATCATTTCTAAATGGAATTTATGATTTGATAAGTAAGAAATCCCCCTGACCGCAAGTGACGCAAAGTTCAAAACTTGGGTGGATATTGGGGCCACCCCTCTACCCTTCTCCACTTGGATATCAGGCTTTTGTTTGCAGCAGAGTTGGAACTCGTAACATGCACCAAACCCGCACATCACTTGTTGTACTGTTACCACTAGACCAACCAACACCCTTGGGAGGGGGGGGGGGGTATGTAGCTTATGGATATTAATAATGGTTAATCGTTTTTGATATAGAATCACTCTCCAGACAATCAATCCTATACTTAATACTGCCTTCTAGTTTACTGACCTATCCCGTCTACAAGAACCACTTTCTTCAACTTACAAGTTGAGAGCAATTGCTAATATAAATAATCTTTAACATTTTCCACTCTTTTTTAAATATGACAAACATTAAAACTCCAAATATATTGATGCTTCAGACCCATCCTTGTGATCACATTATAATTATAACACTATATAATTGGGTTGACAGGAGAAGACTCCCTTCAGTCTAATAGTTTATCTTGTAGTAATGCACCTAAAAATTATTCAAGTGAACTAATTAGTAAGATTGTATGTAACTATGTAATGAGTTTATATAATGCAATCTTCAATTCTAGGAAATGATGAAGATTTGAGAAGTTCACTCTTCACTGACGGAGCTTGCCTGAGATCCCATTCCGATGTAATCACTTCCCCTTTGTTAGTAAATATTCCAAAAACTCCATAATTACAAGTTCTGAGCAGGTAGTCATTCTGCATGAATTGATCAACTTGCGCTCTACAAAATATTAGTGTTCTATACAAAAAAGATTGAGCTAAGAATGTAGTGCAGTGGAATGGAGTGGAGTAAAACATCAGTAACTATGCTAATGCAAGCTAGTTAGGTTCGGCTATATGAATCCTCAATATTCATTTCCCTCCATTTAGAAGTTAGCGTAATGATCAAAGAAAAATTTACAAATTTAGCTCAAGTATTTCTACAGTTGGCAGAAGGAATCCTCAGAACAATTATGAATCACATAGTTATCCAGGATATGGGGATTCAATAACAACATCACATAAGGAAGTAAGGACTAATCAACCATCAAACGATAGATGAAGAGACATTTTACCTTCTCAATGTTTTCCATCATAACACCCTTAACTTCTGAAACCTGTGCTTTCACTTTGGCAAGTTTGCTAATTTCCTCAGGATGTTCAGCACAATACTGCATATGCTCCTTCAACTTAGGGCTGCACTTAAAAGAGTACTGCAGTTAGATGACTCAACAGAAAGCTCTGCCTTCACATACCACTAAAATAAACTTTCAATATTAAATTACCCAAATTCCTTGTTCAGGCTATTAGGAGGAGCTGTCGCAGCCTTCCCACTCCCATATTTTGACATGAAATCATCCTTAATGCGCTCCAAAAACGCTATTGGAATTTGTCTTCCAACAGACTCCTCAGCAACCACACAGTATGCTGTAAGGAGAATTATAAAATTAGCATAGGTAAGTCCACTAATCAACTAAATGCAACATTGGTATATTTCTGGAAGTGCAAGAGAGCAGAATAACAAACAATTTTCTAATATCACTCAGATTCTCCTCTCATAATAGCTATTTAATTCCATAGGTTAGACACTCAGATATGATGCTCTTCACTTGAGGGTAAATATAAAATCATCAGATCACAGTAAAGTAAGAAGCTAAGGAATTGCATTTTGGAAGGTTAAACATTCTCTTAGATATACATCTAGTCTCTTTCCAAAAAATGCTTTCCAGTTGCTAAGAATTAAGAAAAAACCAGTTTGACTAATGATGATCACAGATTTCACATTAGTGCCTTAAAGGCACTATAAGTAACTGAAAACAGTTAACAGTGCAACTAACAAAAACACAACTGGGACTTCAGTTCCCAGTGGCATGACAAGCTGTAGAAGAGAGTTGGACACAAGACGACATGGAAATTAAAAATATCAAAAAGGCAAATTAAATGATCTTGACCACCAGTCTCTTCTTTCCTCCAGTGGACAAACATAAAACATCCAAGAAATGTGATCACAGAAAAAGTGAAGCCAGTAAAATATGTGTCATCTGTGTGTGGGTAGGGGATTGGTTTTTAATCTACTACATGAACGTAGTAAACGTTTTGCTTCTCTTCACTTCCTCCCCCCCCCCCCCCTCTCTGACTCTTTTTTCCCCTTAATCTTGAAAAGATTCAATCCACCAAAATTGTTCTTCTGTGCTAATTTTAGTTTTTGGCCAGAAACCTCTTTCTCCTTATATTATTATATTATTCTAATGCAAGTGATTTCTGGATCTGTGGAGGAAAGAAGGACAAGAGAGTTTTGAAGCCGGGAAAATAAATGAAAAGAAATGATTAGTTGAGTTTGGTTTTCTTATTAGATAAAAAATATGTTATTTCAGGAGAATAAATGGAGTCTAAATTGTATTTGGCTGAATCAATCAATTGATGTTGAAGAAAAAAACTGTGTTACAGAGAGGGTGGGGTGAAGAGAAATTGTAAGGAGAATTGAGAGGGGAAAAAAAGACAGAGTGACAGGGAATGAAGATACCAAATGATGCTGGACAGTCGGGTTATTTTGGTGAAGAGACCAAGAAGTCTCTTTATTATGCAATGTAATAAGCAATTAAGGGTATTCAAGGAAAATAAAAAATGAAGACATTGCTAATCTACTACCTTGGTGCAGTAGGTTAGCAAAACCATATAGGTACTGACTACTGATTAACTCTTCCCAGTGCCCACCAAGTCTTAGACAGAGGGAAAGGAATCCCCTAGCATTTTATGTATCTGTTGCGATTTGAACCCTGCTGTCCCATCACCCATGGTTTTTATCCTAGCACAAAAATATTACCTAAAGTGATGAATTCAGATGTATTTGATTATTCAGTTTCACTTTTGCATCTCAGACCAGTATAATGAAACAGAACTCCCAGAAGATCATAAATCTGAACCAACTCTCGAATCTAGTACACTCCCTCCAAATAAGACCTCAATTGAACATTTTTTTAAACAAATTGAAACCAAGTGATGCATAACCAATCGGTACATCTTATTGCTTATCAAGCAAATATAAATGAACCGAAGTAGTAAACTCATCCAACTTCACCAACCAGTCAGAGAAGTATGAAAAGAAAGCACTAATAAGATGATAACAATTATAATTTAAAAGGAGCTATTCCACTTTACCACCAAAGAAAACTGAGAAATACCCCTTACAAGCAAAGAACAAACAGTTGACACAATCGTTCCCCTCCCAGAAAATCCTGAAGTTCACGGTAAAATGGATACACAAAACTTAATCCACAGAGGGAACTGAACTACAAATCCACTGATCCCTTTCATTTCCCCTAATTTCAGATGCAACAATAAAAAATTCGTCCTAGCACACAAAATCCGGGAACCCCCAATACAACCAGGAATTTGGGTGAACTTCACTCTCTCTACAATCAACAACATATAATGGTTCACAGTACTAGAATTAATTTTAAGATCAATTTTAATCCCAGTACTAGAGTTAAATCATCATATTTCCGGATAAAGAATACAAATTAAATGAAGTTAATACCATAAACCACGATTTTCAGAAACAAAAAACACGGAACGATAATTACTCAAAATTTCTTCGGTCCCTTTTATATCTACATCAATAGAAACAAACCCAGAAACAGAAACAAAAACATCAACAGAAAACAAGAGCTTTATGGGAAAGAGAACTGACTGAATCCATTATCAACAAGGTAGTTGAAGGTATGACCATCACAGTTATAAGTGAACTTGTTATTGGAAGCAGGCAGCTTCTGAAGACACTGATAAGCTATGGAGTTGAAGTTACCACTGAAATCTGTGTATTCAGCCAATATAACATTCCCACGACCGACAAACGCATAGATCAAAGCTTTCTGTTGACCCATTTACAACCGATTTCTTGCTTTTCCGGTGGATCGCCGATCTGGTTTTGTGGGTTTTCTTCGATTTTGCTTAGCAAGCAAACAAAGAAGAATTCAAAGGTGAGAAAAAGTGTAGACTAATGGACTCCTCTATATCCTTGTGCCCTTTTTCTCTCTCTTGATTTTTAGAGAGAGAAAGCGAGTCCACCACTATATAAGGCAAGTGACCGAAAGTAGCTCAATATTATATCGAACACCATTTTCTAATTTCTACTAAATGAAAACTTTTTTTTTTTTTTTTGCAAATAAACCATTATAAAAATGATGAAAATGTTATTATTATAAATTTAAAATAATTTTTTTACACGTAGAAGAACGAATGACAAAATAAACATGAGAAAGAAGTTTGGATTCCATTTTCGAGAAGGGTATATATATCAAATATTTTTAAAAATATTAAGTAAGAATAAAGCAAAAGAAAATTTGATCATATCAAAAGTAATGATTATAAATTAGACATATAAGCTGAAAAAGCAATAATTGATCAAACAAGGTCTTAATAAACCGACAATATTTTTAGTTTTGATCCCTATTAGAACCTAAACTTCATGGAAATTTTTTTATATGTATAGATAAATTTCTTAAATATACTGATAGAATAAATATTCATGAATAAATAAATATTTTATTGATTTTTAATTTTTTGGAATGAAAAAGTTCATCAATCCAAATAATCATTCTTTTATTTTCGTAGCGCTACAAAATCCATGACCTTCCAAAAGAAATGTATAGTCCATCCTTCGAGGAGGCTCAATGATTTAGGCTTGGGACTTTCATATTGAAGATTTCAAGTTCGAAACTTCTTGCTGTAAAGGATTCGTCTTCTAGGTCGAGCTTGTCACACGAGCTTGCTCAGTCTGGGTTAACTCTCCAGTATGGTTTGCAAGATATTGAATAAGACCAGGAGTCTGTCTCTAGGTCGAGCTCGTCACACGAGCTTGCTTAGTCTAGGTTAACTATCCAGTGTGGTTTGCAAGATATTGTATAAGACCGTGAGTTTTACCTTGTGCATCCCTAAGGATAGGGATGGCAATGGGGTGGGGTGGTGCGGGTTGAGCTTAATCCGCAAAAATTTTAATCCTCCCCGCCCCTCATAGACTCGCCCTGCATGAACCTGCCCCGCATAATTTTTTTAATATTCTCTTTTTCTAGTTATGTTTGATATTAAAAATAAAATTCATAAAAATAAATTCATTTTTTCATTAAGTTGTATTAATTTAATAGGATGGTGACTTAAAATCTTATTTTTTAGAGGTCAATTGGGAAACATGTAAGAAATTGTATTATTTTTTATTGAAGAATTTTCACTTATTATCTTGAATATTTTAGTAGTTTTAATGAAACTATCTTAATAAATAATGCTCTATCACTCTTATAACATGTAAAAAGTTAAAATTAAGTTTGAACTCACATAATCACATATACCCGAACCTCCCCCCTGCCCCACAATAATTTTTAAAAAACCTACTTCAACCCGCCCCACACAACCTTAAACCTGCCCCGCCTCATATAGCCTTAAACCCATCCCGCATCCGCCCCGCCCCATTGCCATCCCTACCTAAGGATAGTAGCTTAGAATTTCCCTTTGTCATTAAAAATTGTAAAAAGCTAGAAAAACATATTCATAATAGGAAGGCAAGGAACACTGCCTTGTTTATCATATTTTTCAAAAGGTTTCCAAGGAACAGAAAAGCTAACAAAATCACAATATCATATACCTTTACATTAACTCATTCACTGAAATAATGTTATAGATCCACTGAAGTGAAGGTTACATAATAAGAAGAAAAAAATGGGAGTAGCAAATACAAATTTGGTCTGAACAAATGGAAGGCCTTAAAATCTGAAAATTGGCTAAAACTCTAAAACCAAAAAACATAACCATACTTGGACAAGTTATTAGGCAGGATGCTGGGACAAAAATGTTCATAACTTGTACTGCAAAAATGTTCTACTCAGAGAAAGATTGCAGTTGGATTGCCTGGTGATGGTGGATTCTGCCTCACTACTGCAGCATGAGGCCCTGCTATCTCCAGGGCATCATCTATCATAGATAAGATCTCCAATTTCTCGAGACCAAGCTGTCTTTTGATCAAGTCTGAGTTCTTCTCAAGGACTTCAATCTCACCAAAAGGAAGCCTCAGGTCCAACGCTTGAACCCCAACTGACAATACTTCGTCTTTCTTGAACCTCAAGAAAGGCATACAGAGCTTTTGTATTTGTTTGAAATTGCCTTGCTGTGCAATATCACTCTTCTGCAATTCGGAGAGGATTTCTTTATCAGGTGCAAAGGAGCCGGTTGAAGTGTCAAATTTCCTCTGCAGAATCCCCAAACATTCCTTTTTCCACCCACCATACTGCTCATCCACATATATCAGCCCCACAGTAGGTTTGTTTTGGCTATTCAGATTTACATTTCCTTTCTTTGAACCAGAAACCTGCTTCTGAAGTAGCTTCCTCATCGAGATAATTGTGTCTTGCAAATATTTGTTGGCCTTCTTAAGGGTAAGATCTGGCAAATCAGCCTCAGGCCACCCAGCTTTTATGACATAACCATCCTTCTTCAGAAGCTCTCTCCAGGCATATTCAGCATAGTGTGGGCAGATTGGAGCAATAAGTCGCGTTTGAACATCCATAAATTGCCATAGCAAATCCCGGTTCATGCCTCCTGAACCACAGGAAAGCCTGTACTCATCTCTGGCAGACTGAAGATCATAAAAACCAGTTTTCAGAGCTTCCCGAAACATGTATTCACTATAGTTCTTCTCTGCAGTCCTAACTGCAATATTAATTTCATTAGCAAACACACGGTCTGCATATGTGGATGGTGGCCCATTTCTTAAAGATGGCTCTGCAGAAAGAACCTCCTGCATCCATGCTATTTCTTTTGTGAGACGTAAGATGGCAGCATTAGCTGTTTCAAAGACAAAGTTAGCATCATCCATCCCATCACCTGCATCTGCAAGAGCAAAGCGTGTTGCATCAGCTGAAAACTCTTCAATTGCCTGCCGGAGTGTTCGGAAATTTCCAGTAGACTTGGACATCTTCTCAGAGTTGAGCATTATATGCCCATTGCATCTGAATCCACGCGGCCAGTGATGT
Source organism: Solanum verrucosum (assembly GCF_900185275.1). Lineage (NCBI taxonomy): Eukaryota > Viridiplantae > Streptophyta > Magnoliopsida > Solanales > Solanaceae > Solanum > Solanum verrucosum. The sequence goes on from NW_026020332.1 coordinate 3,619,062, forward strand.
TTAGGGAACATGGCAGTGTGGTTATAGATGCAAAAGGTAAGATGATTCTGAATAAGATCCTTGCCAGAAACTCTGAGATCGAACGGATACCAGTAGTCAAATTCCTGCTTCATCTCCTTGAGAAGAGATGAAGATATAGAAGAATTTTCAGGAAAAGGTCCATTACAGAACAAGAATTCCCAGATCTCATCGGTCAGCTGCTCTGGTTTCACTGAAGAATGATCATTACCATACATGTCCCCTTTCTGCAAGAAATGTGCCAGTGTAATATGCCATATAAACTGTGGAATCAGACAAGGACTCAACTAAGAAATCCTCATCCCAAGGAATACGAGTTCCCAGCCCAAAATTGCGAGAGCAAGCCCACTGATTAAGCCAGCTAAGAGTGTGTTCAAAACCATGCCGTGTCTCATCAGAGTAGAGATTTATACTGGCCAAACACTCTTCTGCAGCTTTCCTCCATTCTGATTCTCCATAAGTGAGATACCACTGATCAGTTAAAGCCACAACACACTCATCCCCAGATCTCGACATGACCTTCTTCTCAGGTTCACTATATATCACTGCTTGATTCATCTCCAAAAGGTTGCTCCTGATCAGACCTTTTGCTTCTTGGACTTTCATACCAGCAAATTCTCCAACAATCATGGTTCCTTCGTAAAACCCACCCTTGTAAATTGTTTTCTTTGCCTCATCAAGCTTATCTCTCTCATTCTGGCTCTTGATTTTTTTTTCAATACAAATTCTCTCAGCTGACCTGTCTCCAAAATCTGGATGGTTGATAATTGGGACTATCTCAAACGGCAAGACCCACTCATCCTTCACACCAAATTTGGCCCTGAAAGCTGGCTTTGACTTCAAATCATGTAGGGCCATATAATCATCGGGGGAATCACTAGGAACACTAGTTACAATTCCTGTACCTTTTTCAGTAAGGACAGATAACATGGGCAGAGTGTATATTGTCTTATTAAATGCCAAGGGAGACCTCAGGGGCAAACCTATAAGATCTTGACCAGACAATTCAAGCAAACAACTCGGCTTCTCAGGGATCCGAGACAACCTCTGATAGGCTAGATTAAGAGCTGCCTTATAAGTCAACACAAAAACCTCGGTATCATTAATCTCAAACACCCCATATTTTCCTTCAGGCAAAACCCAAGCATTTGTTTGCCCATACATGGTCTCTGGTCTCAGTGTAGCTGCTGCGAGATATACCTTTTTCCCCTCCAGAACACTCATCTTTGGTGGAAAAGGTGGGAGAACTTCCATCTTGATAAGAGTGTACTCCTGAGGGATAACTCCTTCACCAGAAGCGCGGTCATGGTCGGCACATGGCTGACCATCTAGGGGCGAATATACGGTGTACCTGAGATCTTTAACAATTTTTCCAGACGCTTTCAGCTTCCGCATTTGCCACCGTACAAACGAATCAAAGTACGGATTCATATCAGTTGTAATAAAAGTTCTACGCCAATCACAACCCAAGCCAAACTCCTTCATATCCTCTACAGCCAGAGGTGGAAAGTATGTTAGCCAGTAATATGGGTCTGTAAACCTTGCAATTTCCTCGTCAGACAGACCATAACTCCTCATTATCTCCCACTGGCACTTAACACCCCCAGTCTTTGCAAGAACCTTTGATTTCTTTCCTTTAAAGTTTCCACCCGGCAAACCCTGATTTCCTTCAGCCACAACCTTCACTTCTGTTTCAACACTCTCCTCTTCCTTCACAACAGGAAACACGGGTGGGTTCCCAAACCTTGATATCTCCCTCGAAAGCTTATCAGCAGATGCCTTTCTGGGCATTCCTGTGCAGTGAAATGCAAAAGGCAAAAGAACCCTAGCACCTCTTAATCGGTGATATGCAGCTGCAAATTCAAGCTTTGACAATGAAAAAGCATGGCCCAAATGTAGATATCCATTCATATAAGGGAAAGGGAAGTTCCCAAAGAACTTTTCACCCACTTTAGGAGGCGATTCTTTAGGTTCAGCTCTGAAAACATCACCTTCTGTCCACCACTTATGAACCTGTTTCTCTATGTCTAACAATTGGTTCCTTCGGGCAAAACTTCTGCCACCTTCTTCTGCCATCACTTCTCTATCAGCAAACCCACAGAATCTGCATAAAATAGGAAAAATCATATCAAGAGAACATCTTCAGAATTATATCTTCACAGATCATCAAGACAATTTTGAATAGATAACGCAACATCTTTGCAAGAAATATGCACACTGGAAAAAATGTACAAAAGGAACATCATGTTCTTGTAGGAAACAAATTACACGAACCCCAAGCTAACATCGCATACACAAATAAATATGATAAACTAACATAATGGAACACTACGATAACCAAAATAAAATCTTAGGTAATAACAAGTGATCTGATACATCAATTCCATACACTTCAGAGAATGCCTGAGTCGTGAAGTGATCTAGACCGCGTCTTCCTCAGGAAGAACAATCATGGAACAGAGCAATAGTAGACCATTTACCATCTCCTTCAATAAACCAATAAATTGCTAGGAAGACACAACAACCAAACAGCTGGAACACAATGGAAAGTGGAAACTGCTTATTCTGTGATAAGGGTATTAACAGCAATCAATTATAATTCATGAAAAATGAAATTACAACCAGTACAAACATTGGATAACAGCTTGCAGAAACTTATAAGGAGAGTAGTAATTCACGCAATGTTAGAAGCATGTACAGTTTCAATTAAGGCCCTATATGCAATGGAATCAACTGAAAAAATCAGCAGAATATAATTAGAAAAAGGAAAAACTTTACAGGCCACCTCACCATAAAATGCAGCTGAAAAATCATTAGAACAATTAAGTAAACGAAATACTTCAAAAACTAATATGAACAATGAAAATAGAAGTAACTCATCAATGAACACACCCAAGATTAAGGCTTTATGATTCAATTCCGCAAAAGGATGATGGCTATGATATACTCGCTACTATAAAAGTAACTTATTCATGAACCTACCAAAGATTGGGACTTTATTATTTGTATTCAACCTAAGAATGATGGGCATTTGGAAAATGACAGAAAATCAAACATATCGATCTGATTCAAGAAAATTAGCACAATTACTAACAAAAACTACTATAATTCAAGAATTGAGAAAAAAATAGTGACAAATACGAAAAAGTTTCTTTACCTTGATTTGCTTAAATTCAAGGGGAATATAACATATGATGAAAATTGCTTAGGCTGAAGTGAATATCGTCTCAGTATATGAGACGCCACAGTGAAGAGTGAGGATCAAAGTAGAAGAATCACGTTTAATAGGGTTTTTGCATTTTCTTTCGTTTGTCTTTAGTTTTGCCACTGTAGTCTGTATATTCTAAATGGTCCCACCAAAAGTAGCATTAGCCAATTTGGCCCCACTAGATTCTGTTATCGACGGCTGCTTATTGGTTAGTTGGTTCCAAATCAATAAGATATTCGTTATTAATTTTTTGTTAATCAGTTTATAGTTCTTAATGATTTAATTTTTTATTTAATCAATAAAAATGTTCCTCTAATTTTCTTTGTTTTCTCTGATTTTCATGATTTGTTCATATATGCACTATCTTCATGCATAAAAGCCTATGTGAATTATAAGAGGAAGCAAATTCAAATAAGTTATTCCTAAAATAAAATTGTTTTCTTCCTAGTTAGGCAACAAAGTTGATGCAATAGCTTGGTAGTAAATAGTAATCTTTCAAAAAAAAATAAGGTCAGTTCACACGGATGGGTAGAACCCCGTCAAGCCAAGAATTATAAAATGGAAAAGAAAATAGAGTTCGTATTTAGAATCTAAAGCCACTATTATATAATTAGGGATAAAAAGGAAAGATTTAGTATAATCTAATTTGGGTTATTGATTTAATCATTAACTAAATCTTAGAAACAAAAATCAAAATGATAGACCAATAAGAGAAAATTACAAAATCTTTAATTTAAGATCACAAGATTCAAAAGTCTTATTTACTTTCTCAAGTCTGCATCAAGTTGAATGAACATATATACATGTACTCTTTCGTCCAAGAGTTCTAAAAACTCCCTCAAGCTCTCTCCCCTTTGCCTTTGTTTATATGGCAATACACATCATAGGACCAAACTCTTCACTGAGGTTTCTTTAACCAAACACCATTTCATCATCTGTAAACCTGAAAGAACAATAATGAATTGACTAAGAAGGAAACATCTTTAACTTGCTGGTATTATAATAGGCCACTAGTATACTATACAGTATAAGCAAAACTACAAACAACAAACTTTGTCGAGCAGAGAAACAAACAACTTGCACGACTTAAGAGGCTAATGGATCTCCATTATACATAACTGCGAGTTAGAGGTATTTATGTCATCTTAGCGCTAAGTCCTCTATAAATCATTCAACAACTATACATGCATGTTATGTTGTACTAGTTGTATTGTCAAGAATATGTGCAGCCTAAGTAGAGATTCAGGACAGACGTTCTGATGAAACACATTTTCCAATACTAGCTCCATGTAACTAGGTGATCAGCATTAGTAATGTGTAAAACATTTCCTATAAACAGTAGATTTACCTTCCATCATCATCGAACTGACAACAATTGCTCCATACTCCAGTAAAGTGGAGAAAAATGGTTGCTAAATGATCGAGATCAGAGATGCCTCAGGCTGACCAATTCAATATCAAATATGACTGTCCCCAATGTTGCGCCTTCTCCATTTGCAAGACGGGTTGGGTTGAAAATGGTAGTAAAAAGTCTTTGCCGATCGAAATACTGAAAGAGGGAGAAAATGTTTACTAACTTGAGTCCCAAATGAGATTAAAACTTTTCCTAGTCTCTTCCTAAAAAGAATTAAAAGTAATATTAATCTTGGTTTCAACACCAAATAAATACAATCAATCAATTTTAAAGACCTTTGTACTGCAGATATTATGAATGACTGAATCATCCAACCGAAAAAGGCTGGCACAGTAAGACTCTGAAATCACTTCAAGACTCTAACAAGGTCGACTACATAATCCCCAAACTAATCATGTTTGACTCGAACCCGAGAACTCTGGTTAAGGATGAAGGAGTGCTTACCACTCCACCACAACCCTTGTTGGTGTAGAATTATGATTTTATTATGTCTTAAAGAGTAACGTAATTCTTGAACAAATTTCCCTTCTGATAACTAACTATTAGAGAAGTAATACTTCTTCTTGAAAAAGTGTAACAGTTCACTCACAGAAACATACATCAAACATAAAAAGGAAATTAAAGACATGATTCCATGCCTTTTGCTTTCCAAAACCCAGGCTCAGTAGGTACCCCACAGCTTAATTTATGCAGAAAGAGCTCTAGTATTAGAAGACTAACTACACTTCCCTGCCAAATCTATCCAAAAGAATGCAATTGAGAAGTACTAAATTATGATTATAAAGGAAGAAGAGCAACTTCACACATTAGGTGGCAGGGGTTCTTGGGATGTATTCTGATATCCTTGAGATGGTGGGATAATAACTCGGCGAAGGCCGCCTACTTTCATCGATCTCACAGCAGTTTCAATCCCTGATATAACCTGCAATAAATACATAGACAAAGACATAGAATTAATTGCTACAATTTATTTTGCTATATAATTTAGTAGGTTCAGATTAGTTGAACAGATACTACTTCAAAGTAGAAAGAATTTATGTCAGAAAAACTCAAATGATGATCGAAGCAAATTGAAACAACCAAAACAAGCATAGTCAAGCACCTGCTCTGAAAGACCAAAAAAGTAAGGCAAACCAAAAAAAGGAAATATCTCGTTTGAAGGTTCACTACAATGACTGTATGAGGAAACGTATACGAGATAGGTAGAGTTGGATATTGACAACTAACATCATCTAGGGATTTTTCAATAATAAAACAAAAGTGACAAATTTTGGTACTATAGTGATAATCCAAATTACTGAAGAAGAAAAATAACATTCAACATCTTCCTTTATTATCATGTTCTCCTCTTGGATACACCTTACCTTGAACCTACATTTGAACTTTTCCATAGTTGTAGTCCTCGCCTACCCACCAATGTTCCTTCATTCCTACCTTATGCTAGATTGTCATTGTTCCTGCATGCAGTCTTGGCCCAGCACCTTCTTCCTTTCATTTTTCTAAATGCATTTACTTTTCTTATCTTCCTTTATCATTCTTGTGTCAAGCATATCAAAATAACTTTACTAAGTAGTTTGCTTCCACTGCCGTAGATGGTGCCCGAACTAAAGGTTTTCCCACTTTTGTAGGTGATGTTAGAAACTGAAGGACCACAAAGAAGAAAAAACCTTGTAACAGCAACAAAGGCATAGAATCAAGTAGTCTACTCTAGAAGCATCATTTAGTTTACTAACCAGCCTAAATGCAAACTCACTCACTTAGTGCTTTCACCAATAATCTGAAGGATGATAGCAAGAAACAATAACACAGAGGACTGCATACTCCCACATGCTGCTCACCACATTCCTACATGATAGCAAGAAACAACAACACAGAGGAATGCACATTCCTACATGCTACTTACCGTTGGTGGCAATATGCTACCTTTTCCACTCTGGTCGTCTCCCTATCAAGTCACCACCTTCCCTGATCTACTCTTAACTTTTAAAATTTGGTAAATCCTACCCCCAAAATCCCCTTACCAAGAGTCAGCAGTGACCGTTTCCTATTTTGTTTCCTTGGTAACCAAACTCCCACTCTCTTGGTTGGAAGCTGAGAGGAGCATCCTCTATTCTCCTACCATCTAGCTTGTCTTGGGCAAAATTTCAATCTTTTCAGGTTCAACAAATTACATCACGTCCTCTTTGCTCAGTTAAAAAAAAAAACTTCAATGGACAAGTGTAAAAGACAGGTTAACTCACTTTGCCCGAACCAAGGACAAAAGAGAAAGGAATTGGTTCACCAGTTTCATCCTTGTGATCATATGTTGAGTCAAAGCGCCATCCTTGCTTTGCAGCAAGCCTCCCGTAATAATGAATGGCAACCTGTCCAATTACAGTGAGAAGACAAGTACAGTTCTATGTAATGCTGATGACAATGTGCACGAACAAACATATTTCACTAAAAAAATTCCAAGAATCAATTTTTGTTACCAAAAAGTTCCTAACTTTGTACAAAAAATAGTGAACAGAAGAAGAATAAGAAAGTATCACAGGGAAAAGATAAAGAGGGGTACCACGTCACCATCAATGGGGGTTTCTCCATCACCAATACGAAGGTCCAAGGCCTTGACACCGCCCGAATTGGGTAGCTCCAAGAACTTAGGAACTTGAGGATTGGCCCAAGAAATTGAAGTAGTGGGTCCATTTCCATTAGAGAAGACAAGAGCAGAGAGTGAAATAGAAAGCGCAGATAGAGAAAAAGCTCTTCTTGATTTCTGGGTTGAAGAAGAGGAAGCTTCGATTTTGTGTGGATGAGGTATATATAGGTATGTTGGACATGGTAATGGAACTACCTTAATCATTCTCATCTTCACTGCTCTTCAAGCTTCTGGTTTTCTTTTTGTGGAGGGGAAAAGATTTCATTAATATTTTATTTATTTGTATTAAGTAAATACTTATATATATATATATATACTAGATATGAGATCCCGTGCCAGCACGGGACCCAATATATGTTACTGTTTCTGTTTTAATTTATGTGGTACATATGAAATTTGAAATTAATCAATTTTTTAGTATGTTTTTATATATTTTAAGTTGCTAATTATTTGTATTTAGAGTATGTTTTACGTAAATATATTAGAAATCACAATAATTAACAAGTTAATATAAAAAAAAACTTATAAAAAATTCATTGACTTTTGAAATTTCATTTGTATCACATAAATCAGGACCGAGTAATATATATGAAAATTACATAAAACGTACTATAACTCACAATAATTAGCAACTTAAAATATCTATATATCTATATTTCTCCCAATTTATGCGGTATAGATGAAATTTTGAAAGTTAACAAAAACTTTTTATATGTTTTGAAATATTTTAAGCTATTAATTATTATGATTTATAATACTTTTTACATAAAAAAATTATTTATATAAAGTATAAAAGAAAAAATTTAGAAAAAGGAAACATAAATGTCAGCAGGAGTCCAATCTATGTTAATTTCTATGTTTTAATTATTGTAATACCGATTGAATTTGGAGAGCCAACTAAAAATTTTGAAAGGATTTTTTTTATAAATTTTAAGTTGTTAATTATTATAATTTATAATATTTTTATTAATTTTAAACCAATATATGTTTTTCTCTGTCTCAATTACATGAGACATATGGAATTTGGAGAGTCAACTAAAATTTTTAAATATGTTAAGTTGTTAATTATTATATCTTATAGTACTATTACGTGATTTTCAAATAAAATATGTATTTTTTAATTTCAATTTATATGTCATTGATATAATTACATATATTAAGTAATGAAGAATTAATGTGTAAATTATGTGACACCTATGAATTTTGGAGTGTAAATCAAATTAGTTATATGATTTAAAAAAAAACGGTTAATTATTACAATTCATAATACTTTTTATATATTTTTTAAATGATATATATATATCTTTATGATATTGATATTAGTATTATAATAAATTAAATTTTATTATTTTAAATTTATGATCTGAATTGTCAGCCTATGTCACATTATAAAATGTTCCAAAGTAGATATCAGATTTACAAAAATGTCGATGCTAGCTAAAGTAATAAAATAACATCTAAGGGCATGAACCTATATATATGTATATATAAAGTTGAATATTGACAATTTGATGTGGCATCTCTCTATGACCAGTATTTGTATTCATATTTTTTTCCTTTTTTTGACATTTTATCTTTGTTTTGTATTTTTTATTTGTACTTAAAAAAAATGTATTTATGTCATACCCGATTAATTATGCCCTTTATAACATCCATTACACTAATATAAATTTAAGTAAATGAAAATGGAAGATGAAAAGATAAAAACTATTCATTTTTTATAACTGTTTATAATTATTTAGCCTATAAAATAAAAACAAAATAGTTGAGCATTTGTAACAAATAAGAACAAATTTCTTCACTTTGGTTCTTCTTCTTCTGACGATAATGATCAATATATGGTATCAACTTTTGTCGCTAAGATGTCCATCAAATTTCTAGGTCATGTGACTTTTTTAACAAAAGAGAAAGAGAGAATATCTCATTATTCTTGTGAAGACATTGATGTAAAGAAAGAGATTATGTAACAAAAAATTCTTTTCAAAATAAAAGACATTTTGAAAAAATGTTTATTCCTCCTACAAGGAGAGAAAATTCATTGTGATTGAGAAATTTATAAGAAGCCTGATTAGTGTTTCAAAGGGTAAGAAAAATTATTTGGAGAAAAAATCATTCTATTTATGAAATTCGTATCAAATTAGGAGGAGAACAAACAAAAATTTATTTTGTGACTTGAAAAGAGAGAAAATTAGATATTATTTCTTTCAACCTCATTATTCTTCTAATTTCTTTCTTCTTTTATTTTGTCTTGATTTTTTGTATCTTTAATTAAAGTTTTTTTTTCTTATTTATCTTTAATTAAAGTTTATATATATTTTTCTTAAAAAAGAATTTAAAAAGATGATCATATTTAGTTCCTTTCCTCATCAATGCTATTAATCTCATAATTAGTGTTATTTATATTATTTTCTTAATTACTTTTTTTTCTTTCATTTAATTATTTATTTGAAGAAATTAGTTATTATAACTTTATAAGAATTACACATGTATTTTTACATAATTGATTTGTTATTTTTAAAAATTTTGGATCATTCTTCATCTTAAAGTTTCTATCTATATGTAATAATAAAGCTAAAATAGAAAATGTGGGGTGACACCTTCTTAGCAATAGATACTTATTTATTCTGATCAATGTTTCTGACATTTTTTGTTATTTTTTCCTTAAAATAATTGTTGCCTCGATTTTTAGTTTTAGTTTTATTTTTGTAGCATTTTCTAATTTTAAAAGACTGAAAAATTTATATTGAAAATTTACAAAATATAAAAAATGATTTATTTAACTCCTATCATCATCAATATTATTATTAATTTGTTTTACTTCTTTTCTTAATCTTCATTTCATCATTAATGTAATTTATATCATTTTCTTAGATATATACATATATATATATATATATTTGTGACATTTCTTAGAAGTTAGGATTACTATTTCTATAATTTTTAAAATTTTTGAATTCTTTTGTCATACTAAATACAACATGTTTTATTATAATTACATTTAATATATTAATCAATATGTTGTACGAATGAAAAGAAAATTATCATTTCACAAAAACAAAGGTTAAAATATAATTTATTATGATTAAGGAAAGATAAAATTATTATTCCAATATCCATAAGCATATATAATACATTAAAAATTAATTGAAAAGCTGTAAATGGAAAAGGAATCACCATTTAAGGAATCATTATTTTTAATTTTTTGGATCATTTCTTCATGTAAAAGTTTCTATCCATACGTAACAATAAAGTTAAAATAGAAAATGTAGTGACACCATTCTTACTAATAGATAGTTACTTATTTTTATATTTTTTTTTTGACAATTTTGGTTATATTTTCTTTAAAATAATTATTGCCTCAATTTTTTTTTTAAGCTTTATTTTTAATTTTAAAAGATTGGAAATTTTATGTTAAAAATTTTAATAATAGAAAAAATGATTTATTTAACTTTTATCATCATCAATACTACTAATTTTTTTGACGTTTTTTCTTAATCTTCATCTTATCATTAATGTTATTTATATAATTTTGTTTAATCACTTATTTTTTCTTTTTTAACTCTTTTATATATATAAAGTTGGATATGTAAATGATGATGTGACATTTCTTAGAAGTTAAGATTACTATTTATCTAATTTCTCCATTTTTTGAGTTCTTTTGTCATACTAAATACAATATGTTTTATTATAATTACATTCAATATAGTAAACAACATGTTCTAGGAATTAAAACAAAATTATCATTTCAGAAAAATAAATATTAAATTATAATTTTATTATGATTAAGGAAAAATAAAGATATTATTTCAATATCCCATAACCACATTCAATACATTAGAAATTAATTGGATATAACTGTAAATGGAAAATGAATCACGATTTAAGGAAAATAAATGTTTGCAATACCATAATAATTAAGGAGAGAGTAAGATATTATTTTAATATCCTAATTCGGAACTTTTAATCTACTACTCAATTAAAAATAGAATGCATTTAATAACATCAAAAAGTTATTAGTTTAATATTTTTTCTCATTGTACTAATTCAATTCAATGAAACTTAATTTTAAAGATAAAATAACAGCTTCATTTTAATTGTTGTCAATATATTTGAAAAAATTATTGTGAAAAGGCTTTTCTTGCACCTTATTTTAATTTTCATATACTATTATTATTTTTTCTGTCATTTTTCAATGAATTTTATTTCAATTTAAAATTTAATGTTTATTCTTAAAACTCTGACGGTACAAATGAAGGTGGAGTAAAATATAATAAATGATGATTCTTTTACTAAATAAGAAGATATAACGAAATTGAAAGGGTGACGTTTTTTTTTTTGTAAATGGATAGGAAATTCTATTAAGGTATCTTTATGTCATTATTCAATATATTTTAAATATAAATTTCATTTGTTGATGCATTTGTTTAGTACTCCCTCTGTCCCTAATTACTTGTTTACTTTTCCTTTTATAGTTGTCTCTAATTACTTGTCCATTTTGACAAATCAAGAAAGAATATTTTTTTACCTATTATACCCTCAATTAAATGAGCAATTACTTTGAAAATTGCAGAACTTTTTATCTACTTCATAATTAATAGGGGTAAAATGATAAACTGACTATGTCATTAATTGATTTCTTAATAAATGCGTAAATTTAAAAGTGGAGAAGTAATTAGGGACAGAGAGAGTATTACAGTCTTATTTGACATTATGAGATATTTCTTAGACATTTAAGGAGAATGGTAGACCGAAATATATATTATATATTAAAGGATGAACTTCATGCAATGGAAGAATTTGTTATTAGCAAATATATTTTAACTTATTTGATAAAAAATATATTCTTCCTCATTTAATAGATGTAAAATTTGTGAAGCTTTATTTTTTTTCACAATCTTCATATTATTAAGACAAATAATAATATTACAATTAAACAACAAAGTAAATATAAAATTAAAAAAAATTATTTAATTTAAATGATCGCGCGAAGTGCGGCCAAGTTCTCTAATTTAAAACGAAAAAGTAAAATTTAAATGGGTCTACTATAGAATTCCTAGAAATCCAACTTGAAAAATTATGCTAAAAATGGAAAATAAAAAGTGAAATAAATTTAATTGAGAGTTATCCTTCGTCTGTCCCATTTTATGTGAGACTTTTTATTTTTTGAGAATCAAATAGTTTAAGTTTAACCATAAATTTGCGTATGATATCTTCATTTTTTTTTTTAAATTTGGACAAATTAGATAAATAGTAATGTTAGCTTCTAAGAAATGTGACATCATCATTTACATATCCAACTTTTATATATATAAAAAAAGAGTTAAAAAAGAAAAAATAAGTGATTTAAGAAAATTATATAAATAACATTAATGATGAGATGAAGATTAAGAAAAAACGTCAAATAAATTAGTTGTATCGATGATGATAAAAGTTAAATAAATCATTTTTTCTATTATTTAAATTTTTAACATAAAATTTCCAATGTTTTAAAATTAAAAATAAATGTTAAAAATTAAAAAAAAAATGGAGGCAATAATTATTTTATTAAAGAAAAATATGTGTAGAAAAAGTAGAAGTAGATGAAGCCAAATGAGTAATAATAATAATTCTAATAAGGACTAATGAGTAATAATAATAATTCTAATAAGGACTAATGAGTAATAATAATAATTCTAATAAGGACTAATGAGCAATAATAATAATTGCAATGTTAGTCCTTGGTGTTAGTCCTTCTATTAATGTACAATTATTTTTGCACATTGTACAACTAATTAATGCATTGAAAAGTTAATGTACAAAATTGTATGCATGTTGTACAAGAGTATTAATGCAATGTTGGTCCTTTCCAACTCTCACTTCTAAATAAGAAGTAATATATATATATATTATCTGAGTTAGTTTTACGGAGTAAATTTTTTCTATTTTTGGTCATATTTAAAAGTTATATTTAATATACTATCAAGAACATATTTTAGGTTAGAATAATAATAATAATAATACTAAGTCATTACTCTTTTAAGAAAAAAATTGTCATTAACTATAATATCTATCGGAGTAGGGCGGTTCAAAATCGAACCATAATCGATAATTTGAATAAAAGTTATTGATTTATCGATAATAAGTTATTGGTTTACCGATTTCAATAAGGTTTTGTTTATTTTTGTTATCAAGTTATCAGTTCTTAACGGTTTGAACTTTTTTCTTAACGTGTTAATTGATAACATGATAGTAAATTAAAGAATTATATTTACTTCATTTGGCATATGACTTAGATTTTAGTTTCATACTTTTAATTCTGATAGCCTCAAACTCTTTGATTATTCTACAATACATCGGTGCCTGTTTTGAGCAAGATGCAACTTGTCAACTCATGTGCACAATTTTGATTTGTCACTTTGTTTTAAAGTAATTTTTAACGTTTTTTTTTGTGTGTGTCAAATCTTAACGGTTAAACCGATAACAATAACTAATAAGTCAAACTGATAAACTTCAAAATTGAACCGACTGATACGTAACCCCGTACGAGGGGAGTCAGGGTACTAAGAAAAATAATTATCTACCTCCATGACGTAAGAATAAGACTTTTAATACTCTATTTCAAGTCCCATTTTATAAAACGACACTTGATATTATTGTTGTTGTGAACTTATAGATAAAGTAGACATCCCATCTAAATTGACTTAATAAATATATAAAAAAACTTAAATTAATAGAAAAACTCGATTAAAGATAAGATAACTTTTAGCGAGAATTTATCAAAAATAAAAATTATAAATAAAACTAAAAAGTGTTGATATTATTAACAAGAACTACATGAATTTATCAAAATAAAAATTATAAATCAAACTAAAATGCAAAGATGAAGTTGATATTATTAACAAAAACTACATGAATTTATCAAAAGAAAAGTTATAAATCAAACTAAAATGTAAAGATGAAGTTGATATTATTAACAAGAACTACTTGAAGTTTATCAAAATAAAGGTTATAATTCAAACTAAGTTGTAAATATGAAATTGACATTATTAATAAGAACTGAACTGTAGTTTTTTTTTTTTTTTTTTATCGAGGCAAAAAGGTTTTAATAAGAACAAAAAAATGCGACCGCCGTCTGTGGGGATCGAACCCACGACCACGTGGTTAAAAGCCACGCGCTCTACCACTGAGCTAAGACGGCTTACGTTTATAATTTTATAAAAAACTTTTAACTGATAACTGCTCCAGGTAGTAGTCTCTGGTTACTACTCGATTCTTCCACAGCCTTAACCCAAAAATTTCCAGAAGTTATATTTTTCCTTCTCCGCCACCATTGGCAAAAAAGCTTAACTTTGCTTTTTCTCGAAAAAGTATTAAAGAGCAGAAGAGAAGGTTGATTGGAAAATAACAAAATACCCTCTTTTTTCTGTCTCACTCTTCAGTACTAGTATTTCAGTACAAGTAGTAGTTATAAAGAATGGCGGCGCCAAAGGAACAAATAATGGATGTGAGGTCGGTGGTGGAAGCAGTTGCAGCAGGCGGAGATGATGTTGAGATTGATACCCCACTTTATGTGGTTGAAAGCCTCTGTATGCGATGTGGTGAAAATGTATGTGCTTCTTGAATCTTTTTGTTTTTTCTGTTTTCCATCCTTACTTGAGGAACAAAGTTTATCTTTTTTTTATTTGTTAGAACTTGTACTATAGAAAAGATGGAAACTTTGCTTTAGCTGAAGAATGTACAAGTTTTGTTGGTTAATTTACTTTTACTGAGTGTGTATGCTATGAAGTTACAATTTTGATGAGATGTTGTGTTTCTTAAGTCTTTTTTCTTTGGGTGTTAGTCGGGGTAAGGACAAGTTATAGCTTTTTTCTTCTTGAAAATTGCTGTAGAAGAGTTCTAAAAGTGTAGTAGCATGAAAGTGTGCTGAATTGAAGAACTCACATGCTTTGGTTAGTCTCTTTATTTCTTATACATAGTATTTATCTGAGTATTTTCTATAAAGCTAGCTTTTTTGGTTATAAATTGTGGTGCATTAAACTCCCTTTCCCCCTTTTCAATTTTTGTTAGAGCTACATTGGTGGGAAATCTATTGGGTTCTTGGGCTTTATTGCTTTTGGGTTTTGTATGGAAACTATCAGCAGGATACGACTCTTTGTGTAATGGTCTTATTGTTTCTTTTGACAGGGTACAACAAGGTTACTCTTAACACTAATTCCACATTTTAGAAAGGTACGCCGCTTCCTTGCTCTTTGCTTATAGTTCTAAGCAAAGAGTTGTGTACAATTTTGTTTTTTCAACCCAAACCAGAGTTTTGATTAATCAATATTTCTATTTTGACAAGCATAATACAAATAATAAGATAATTCTGGTCAGAAAGACAACTCTTATTGTCTAGTATTGTTGCATTTCCCAGAATTTAGATCAAATCCTAATCAGGCAATATTTTGACCAGAATTATGTTTGACATTTGAAAATTAAAAGAACTGCATGATGTGGGATAGGAGTCCTAGCTTCTTGAAAATTTTGAAAAAGATAAGCGTGTGAGAAACCTCGTTTTCATTTGTGTATGACCAATGTTGTCACACTCTCTGTTTTGCATCAATGATCGTCATTCTAAAGGGAATCTTAATCTTCTTACAGATATTATTGTCAGCATTTGACTGTCCACATTGTGGTGAAAGGTAAGGCATTTCATCTCCAAAGACACTGGAAAATGGAGTAACTTATCAATTACCTACCTTACCTTATTTTCCTGCCCTTTTCATTTCCCTTCTAAAGAAATAATGAAGTGGAGTTCGCTGGAGAGATTCAGCCTCGAGGATGTTGCTATAGCTTGTGTGTTCCATCGGGTGATAAAAAGGTATTTTCTCTAATACATCTGTTGGCATTGCTATATGCTGTTAGATGAAGCACTAGGTTGCTATATACAATTTACTACAATAGTTTTACTACATCTTTCAATGAACCCAGACTATCTTTTCTCCAAGAAGTTCTCGGGTTGTTATTAAAGTGGAATAATGTCTTGTTGTTTCTATGCGGTGCGTAATTGCATACTTATCATGATTCTTTTTTACTCATTTCGTGAGGAAAAAGATATCTTGCCAATGTTAGTGAGGTAGTAGGCTGCTTTATGCATATTTTTGTGAAATGAAGAATTTTGTGCATCCAGGAGTTGTTTTAAGGTAATGATAATTTTGAATTAACTCTTTGCGAATGTTGACTTACTGGTATTCTGAAACTGCAGTTGCTCAACAGAACAGTTGTGAAGGCTGAGAGTGCTACCATCAAGGTACTCTATTAAACACTCTTGTTATTTTGTTAGGAGTCTCACCTAAACCTATTAAATCTCCATGTTTGATGTCGTTGTATTCATGAGATACAAGAATAGAAGATAATGTGTATTTAGATGGATGCTTGTACTTCTTAGTGAAGGATCAACAAATTTTGACTAAGGTCCTAAGCGAGCTACTTTTTCTAGAGTTACACTTATACATATATTTATTTCTTGATTGCTACATCTTTGCTTTTATGGTATTCAATATTCATTATCTTACTAATTTATGGTTGTGCTGTGCAGATACCCGAACTAGATTTTGAGATCCCCCCTGAGGCTCAGCGTGGATCATTGTCAACGGTATCTGCCTTTTTACTAGCTTGCCTTTCAAAAAATTATCCTTGTGATTAAATGGTTTGTTTATGCCTTCATCTCAATGTTCCACTAATGAAATTTTAGGCACGAGTAGTTCAGAAACCTTCAACCTTGTCATCAAAATTTTCTTTTACATTCTGATGTGGTGTGTGTTAGGATTTGGAATTTATGGTTTTATGGGAGATTCAAAAATAAAAAGGATGTAGGAGCAGTAGTTTTTTGTTCTCCCAGCTGCAAATAAAGAAAATTTTAGAAAGGGAAAAAGAATACTCAATTGCTTGCCTCTTGTTCTAATAAATATCTCTGTGCTACATTACAGATAGAAGGCATACTGGTTCGAGCTGCCGACGGTTTGGAGGCTCTTCAAGATGAACGGAAGGTGGAGTGTTTCTCTTGGTTTAGAGGCTCTCTTGCATTGGTCTTGTCTTTTTCTCTATATTTTCTCAGTCTGATATTTCCTTCTACGGCGCTTGCAGAAAGTGGATCCGAAGATGGCTGAAGCAATAGATCAGTTCTTGATAAAACTGAGAGCATGTGCTTCAGGAGATTCATCCTTTACTTTTATTCTTGATGATCCTGCTGGTAACAGCTTCATTGACAACCCGTAAGAGACTCATTTTTTTTACAATAGAAATGTTATGACTTCTTCTGTTGCCCTATCTGTATATTGGAGTGCTTCATGCCTGAAACAGAAAAAAATATTATTGTGCAATCATATGATTTATCATGGTAACATCAGCAGCATGCTGGACACTGTTACCTGAAATTTTGAACTTTTCGGGGATGGATGAGTAGAACTAAAATACTTTTGGAGTTTGAATTTGGAACCAGTCGTTAATCTTCCGAAAAGGAAATCGCATTACTAAATGTGTATATGTAGGCATAACATATGCCATTAATACAGATCAAGAAATGCTCACAATAAAGTGTTAGAAGAATATTAGAACACAAAAACGACTTAAAGATTTGATTTGAGTAGTGGCATATTGCTGTCTCTTTTTTCCTTTCTGATCATGGTTTTTGAGTGCAAAGAGGTTTCTTTGCTCTGTGTGTTTTGATTAGTGATTTAGTGTATTTAAGATTTTATCTTGTCCTTCAAATAACAAAGTTTTTATTCAACTCACATAAAATTGGGAAGTGAAGTACCGAGTACATTGTACAGTAGTGTGTAAAGCAAATGTTCAAACTGGGGGTAACACCACTCTACATAATAAAAATTATGTAGATAATTAGGACCGTACTTGCTAGATGATAGACTTGTTCAAGTGGTACTGCTATTGGTATCCCGTATCGGACTAATTGTCTCGGATACAACAACTAAAACTAGCCTTCTTTCTTCATTGGTGAATACAGGGTAGGAAAAGTAGCAATGATGAAAATGATGTATTGAAGGGGAAACAAAATAATCTTCCTATAAGAATTGTTGAAAACATACTGTTAGAACGGATGTTATAGGAAGGATAACTCTTATCAAATAGGCGGAGCCAAATTCAAAATTCTGCATGTGGACCTTAATCACTTAAAATATGGAGGTTTCAGGTGCAACAATTACGCTTAATAACTTCTTCATCTAAAAGTCTGAATTAAGAACTTCTTCATCTAAAAGTCTGAGTTAAGTTGTAATGTGGCTGATCTTTTGCTACTACTTTTCTGAAGGCATCTTTGTCTGGATAAAAATCCTTTTCTTTATTGGTAAACAAGAAACAGAATTGTGCGTAGCTTGGTTTATGCAGACTGTCTTTGTTCATAAATCAATCAATCAATTAACTATGGCTCAATGCAGGTTGACTATATGAATCCTCAGTATCCAATCTGCTCTTTTCATGTCCAATTCTCAAAACTCTGTTTGTTAATTTGACGGCAAAAAAAGTATAAGTTAGGTCCATTTCACTTCAAAAGCGTCTTTTTTTTGAGATAAGGGTAACTTTGTCTTGGGTGATGAGTTGGAAACTTACATCCTACAGGGTGGTGGGCTCACCCTCAAAAAGCCATACAGAATTACAAGTTTCCTTTAAAATCGACCATCTCTATGCTTTCCCCTACCAACTCTTGCTTACACCAAAAAAATAAAAGACTTGAGCATTTCATTTCTATCTTCTGAAAACTATCATTTTGTCCTTCAAAACACCTAGCATTCCTTTTGTATGTGATATATAAAACGTATGAGTAGTAGGCTTACTTTAGCTACTCTCTGTTTTATTATTGTAAACCGTATGCTCAGGTGAATGCATACATGACAGGTTAGCTCCATCTCCTGATCCCTCATTGACAATCACATTCTATGAGCGAACTCCTGAACAGCAGGCAGCTTTAGGGTATCTTGCTGACCCATCACAGCTGGGAGGACAAAGTGATGAGGTATCCAGTGAGGGGATAAATGATGTTCCTCATCGACTGCTAAATGAACCACATGGATCAGTTGGAGCAAGAGCGGGACGTCAGGCTATTGCTCAGGGTAACAGTGCAGA
This sequence comes from Solanum verrucosum, assembly GCF_900185275.1. Lineage (NCBI taxonomy): Eukaryota > Viridiplantae > Streptophyta > Magnoliopsida > Solanales > Solanaceae > Solanum > Solanum verrucosum. The sequence continues at coordinate 3,638,436 of NW_026020332.1, forward strand.
AATGGCTGAAGCTCTATTTCGATATTCAGCTCCTGAAGAGGTACGTCCTCCTGCTGGGGTTTCTTACATATATCTGTCCCTTTTAAACTTTCTTTCTGATTGCTTGTTCTTTTTGACAGGTGATGGTGTTTCCATCAACTTGTGGAGCATGCATGGTGAAGTGTGACTGTAAAATGTTTGTTACCAGTATCCTTTTCTACATTTACACAATAGAAAACCTCATTTCTGCATTCCTCCCCATACAGCCCCTTGCTGCGAAATAGAAGGGATTACTAATAGTTGCAATTGTTGCCCCTCATTTATTATATTTGTTACAAATTTGTTTTGTTCTATGAGGACATCTTCTTCTAATTAAACATGAGAATTTGTAATCATTGACAATTGTATAAGCTTAATTATAAAATGTACTAGCTTATGATTTTCATTTCTTGGAGGATCCCTATACATCTCTGTTATTAAATCTCCGTAACAGGGACATCCTAGAACAATTAAAAGAATCTGGATAGGATTGTGAGCTTCTTTTCAGTGATTAGATGCAAGTAAAGAGAATTGGCCCCATTTTATTAGTTTTTTTTTTCTATACATAACTTCTTCTTTTTTACAAAGGTAACAGTTTTCTGTACATAACTTTTACCATCTGGTATTGTGTTGTTTTGTGTAATTTGGTTTGATTAATTTATCTTTGTGATTTAGCATTTTCTATAAGAATTGCTACTGTCATCTGCTGCAAGCTATTCTGCTTCTATGGTATTGTTGAACTTGACCACTTAAAGATATTCCATACTTTCAAGAAGTAATAGTTATGGCATCCTCTTGTGATGCTTGTGGTTATCGCAACTCTGAGGTAATCTCTGTCATGTACTAGAAGAGAATAGCTTCTGGAATTTTTGTTAATGAGATTATGCCCGTCTTTGCAGCTGAAACCTGGTGGTCCTATATCTGAAAAGGGAAAGAAAATTACACTTCATGTGGAAAACATTAAAGATCTAAGCCGTGATGTGATTAAGGTATAACTCTCCAGCCTATATTTGGCAGAAATACTAGCTAATTATCTTTATTTTTATTTATTTTTGTTGATCATTCATTTGTTACCTTTCTCCAAAAAAAAAACAAAAACTTTTTTGTTTACTCTGTTATATTTGACTTAAGAAGCACATTTGCGTACTGCTTTCACATGTGACATGTACTTCTCAAACTTTGAAGATCACTATCTGTGAAAGCAAAGTTGTGCACGGATGTAAATATTCAGCATGTAGGCATGAACGCCAAGATTTTACTTTTTTTGTCTGGAAGTTGGGACCCTTTTGTTATATTTCTTTCCCTTGTGGATTTGTAAATACAGCATTTGAGAACATGCTTGAAGAACAAACACGACACCGTATCTGCAAATGGAATACGTTTCATGCTTATAACCCAAGATTATATTACTTAGTTTTAGAGTTTTACAAGTAAAAAGCGAAAGAATAACATGATGGGTGGCAAAGAAAAAACTAATTTGTACTTTGATGTAAAAGTGGCCTACTAGTGAATCTGAATCAGTATATGGACTTCTTAGACCTTGTTAGGAAGGAGAGTGTAGTAGGCTGTGCTTTATTCTCTGTATTTTGCTCCTTTCTGTACCATCTTGGTACTGCTTAAATAAAACTTTAAACTTGTCAAAAAAAAAAAAACAAAGAAAAACTAATGAACAAACAGTATCAACTTCCAACATTCCAACATTTCAACATCAGATCAGAGAGTTATTTTTTCAAGACCAAAAAAAAGACTAGCAAAGCACCACAACATCTAAGGGTAAGGGTGTGAAGTGGTCAATGAAGTGGGTGAAAAACTTGATGAGCAGGTTTCAAATCCCAACAGAGATAAAAACAGGTGATTTCTTCCCATCTGCCTAAACTTTGGTGGCAGATTATCTGGTGTTTGTGGTGGTTGGAGGTTGCAGGTAGGGTTATTCAGGATTTTTTGTCCATTTCCTTTCTCCTTATATTAGTGGTTTTGTTGTGAATATTGTGCTTTAATACTGGTTTGATTCAACCGAGACGCTCATAGTTTAATAAAAAGAATAAGAAGAGGACAGACAGCATCAAGATCATGTTCAAGAGCAGGCATCTTCTTCTGATGCATAAAAAAAATAAAATTGAAGAAGCACAACTTCTTTAACAAGTTCTACTTGACAGTATCATACTTCTACTATGCAGTACCTTCATTACAACTGTTGAGACCTAATTATCTTGAATCTGCTTGATATCACACATATTACAAATAGGAAAATAGTTTTTTTTTAATGGCTTGGAGCCATTTAACTGTTTCACCCACTTTGTTTGTTTGCATTCCTGACCCAAATTGTTGTTTTATATTTACCAGTCGGATAGTGCTGGAGTAGAAATTCCCGAGCTTGAGTTGGAGCTTACTAGTGGCACTTTGGGTGGAATGGTGACGACAGTTGAGGGTTTAATCACAAAGATCAGCGAAAGTGAGTATCTTGTTTTACCTACTTTGTCAAAAAAAAAAGTATCTTGTTTTCTCCTCCTTTTCCTTGTTTCTGTTTCTTGGATGATAATCTGTGGATGCATATTCAGTGCATCGATTATTTCAGTGAGGCATACTTGAATTTTCAAGCTCATCCAAAGGTCGAGCTTCAATTGAACTACTGTGAATCTACAGTCGTCGTATTTAAGTCTCTTGACATGTTTCTGATTTCTTCTTTTGTTTATTTTGTGTCTGTTAACTGAATGATTTCTTGTCTCAAATGGCATTTGTATAATCAATATCTCAACTCTTGAGATGTGCAAATACTCTATATTAGTTCACATGAACTACTGAATCGTCTTTTTCAATCTGAATGAACCTTATTCTTTTGTGGTATCTGCATTTGGTCTTTTTTAATTTGTCATTTAAACTTCTTCTTAAGTGAACCTTTTGTTTTAATGTAGGTCTTGAGAGAATACATGGATTCACATTTGGTGACAGTCTTGAGGAAGACAGGAAGAGCAAGTGGTTGGATTTCCGAGCAAGACTAGACAAGGTAAATGTGGAGAGATACCTCTTACTTGCTATATCATATATTGTTTAATCTTATATGTGATTTCTCCGTTAAGAGTTTCATTTCTATTCAAGATTATGAGATGTGAATCACCTGATTCTACGAAAATGTTTGTGGAAAATAATTACACCAGCATTCCCCAATTACCCCTAACCTTCTTCAGAGGAGCTATTTTAGGTGGTTATAACCATTTTTGGTACCATGACCGAGATGTAAAGATACAATCCGTATTTTCAAATACAAGTCTCCTTTTAACTTCCTCCATGTAATTCCATTCCAAATTTATTTATTTAATATATTTTTTGTTTTTCATTTCAAACATTCCACAGCTTTTGAGCTTGAAACAACCGTGGACATTGATCATCGATGATGCACTTGCAAATTCTTTTGTTGCACCTGCGACTGATGATCTCAAGGATGACAAACAGTTGAGATGTAAGTCATTTTTGCACTTAAGTACGCTCTTACCTTCTTCAGACCCCTTGCACTGGGTGTGGTGTTGTTAAAGAAGAAACCCGAAGTTTGTGGATCTTTTGCTTTCCCTCTTTTACACAAACCTCCTTTAATTGACAATAAGCGTGTTAAATTTTGCTCATTTGTGAACATATTTCACCAGTTGAAGAGTACGTTAGATCGTGGGACCAAAACGAGGAGTTGGGTCTTAATGACATGGACACCACCTCGGCCGATGCTGCTTACAGTTCAGCAGATGCTGCACCCAGCAAGAGTGCTGGCGATTGATAATTTTGTGTATTCATTTATATTGCTCTGGATTTAAAATTTAATGCACCTTGATTAGATTTTGTGCTTTTTAGCTTCATAGATGTAAAATTATTCCCAAGCGATTGTTCCCTTTTTGCCTTTGGACATGTACACCTCGTTCCAGCAGTGTTGATTATGAATCATGAATTATTATATACTGATTTCTTGTATTAAACGTTAAATTTAATATTGGCCTAAATAATTTTGCAAGAAACAAAGCTTTACACTGTAGAAGGGTTTTCCAACCATAAAAAGTTGCCAAAGCTGCAGCATGCCTCCATGGTGCCTTGCAAGTATTGTACTATACTAAAATAGTAAATATTCATATCAGAGTGTACTTTTTTCCTTCCAAAATAAGTGCTATATTTAATTTGGACACATCTCTTAAAAAATTATTCATTTCTAAAAAATAAGGAGTAATTTTACTAAATTATATTTTGATCAAAGAAAAGCTAATTCATAAGTTTTAGCAATGCAAGTAAAGGTAATTTTGAAAAAAATAAGATTAAGTTCTTCAAATTTTATAACACTACTTATTTTCAAATAAAATGAAAAAATAGAAAAAGTATGTTACCAGTGAAAAAGAGACAAAGATAAGGGTACGTGTCACTGTTTTATTCGTTATGGCACGTAGATAGCACACTTTTTTTTTTTTTTTTTTTTTTGTGAACTCACCAAAATTGTGCATCTGAATCACGTTTTTTCCACATCCTTCCCATTGGAGCCAAAAAGAAGAAGAAGAAGAAGATAGTAATAAATAAAACTAAAAATAACAACAATTAAAATATTAGGTGTATTTCAATTGATTTCTTTGGCTTAGGAAAAGTTGAAAATGATAAATTCTGTTATATAGTGAAGAATATATCTTCAGTCACATAATTATAGATAAGCTATATTTGTGTTATCAAAAATATTTACCCATTATAATGTGTCTTATTGCATAAAAATCAAAATGGTTGTTGATTGACAAATTCATCTTTTAGTATTTGTTTCTTAAAAAACAATTTATTATTACAATTCATTCGATTATCATATAAAGCAGATGATGGTTTAATTTTTTTACATTATAATACCATTGAATTCTCAATCCTTTGAATTAGAATTAGTAAGTTTTATTTCTCAATGGGGCACTGGGGAGACAACTATTAGATTTGTTCCCCAAAGTAAAAAAAATTAAATTGTTACAAGGTACAATTAGCTACTGGGAAAGGTAAAAGTAAAACTAGCTAAATTGATTCCTTCACTACAAAAGCATCCAAAGGAAATATCTCAAAATCTTCATTTTTTAATTCTTCACTAATCAATATCATCTAATATGGTGAAGTGGATAAGTTACTCCTCCGTTAATCAGAGATTGGTAGAAAACGCTCCCTCTAAGCCCTACACTGTGCGAATTTGAAATAATCGGCTCTAATATTAGTAACAGAAAATATCATCTCTACTGCTAGCTTGGTATATAGTCCAATAATTATTGTATGTCAAGAGTGGGCCACTACTTGTCTTTCATTCCATGTTTTTCTTAATATTTTGTACTATCTACTACTACATATTTCTTTGAGTTTCCAACCACTATTGGAACTCAAAAAAAACAAGGTGAAAATGGGCATGACCGTAGCAACTCCATTGCTTTTGTGTGCTTTCTTTATCTTTATCCTGCAGGTTTGGTTCTTGCTTCTATTAACCTCTCTATAGTATTTCTCACTTCTTGCATATTCTTTACTATGGATTTTAGTTTATACTGATTTTGACTTAAGGCATCATGATCATAGATTAGTGTAAAACAGAAATATTGACTTAATTTTGCAGCTTCAGGGATTATGCCTGAGCAAAGTCAAGGTTTCTTTTTTTTTTTTGGTTCAATACCAGTCCTCTGTATTACAATACTAAAAAAGACAGTTCGGTGCATGAAGCATCGTGTTCATGTAGCAGCCCAGGAGGTGCTGCACTCCTATTGGTGTAATGTAGGTTGCCTACCCTTGATCCATGACTGGTTTTACGGCTTGAACCTCTGATCTATAGCTGACATGGAGACAATTTTAGGCTCTCCTTCTCCTCTTATATAAAACTATAATTGAATAAATGTGATTACATGTAACATTTATGACTAATTGGTAGCTGATTAGTTGTAAGACAAGACTTACTTCCATAATTCACTGCAGGCTTTGTGGCTGTGTGCTTAATGAATCTGAGTATTATGACTAGGAAATTAAACTAACCTAGAGTGAGAACAGTTTTCTGCTGTGATATTTGATTGAAAGCTGGCCAGTAGGAGAAATAGGAAAAGGGGAAAAAATAGAAGAAATAAGTGGACTATGTTTTTTTTAACCCTTTCCTAGGAGCTCCCACCTTTTTGCTCCCTTGGTGACTCGAACTCACAACCTTCGGGTTGGAAGTGATGGGTACTTACTATCCGAGTAGCACCCTCTTGTCGTGGACTATGTCCAAGTTCTGCTTGCTCAGCTAAAGAGATAGTGTATGAAGCTTTTGCAAGCCTATTCTCAAAAAGTTTTTATCTTTTAGTGTTGTTCATTGATGAATACAATTGCTAGATCTATCATTTGTTCTTATGGAAATAAAAGCAGGTTTTTGCAGAGAAGCCAATATCTGAAGCTAAAGGTGAATCCGTAATCCTTCAGGTATATTCTTCTTTTCATGATTCATGTTATAGCTTACTGTCCTTGCTCCTTCAATTTTAAAACTCAGAGAGATTTTTGGATGATCATATAGGAATCAATCATCAAAGAGGTGAATGAAAATGCTAAAGCTGGATGGAAAGCTGCATTCAACCCTCGGTTCTCGAATTTCACAGTAAGATCTTTATATATTTATAACTAGTAACAGTTTTAGAGGGATATCTCATCCTTCATGGCTCCTATTTTCACAGGTTTCTCAATTTAAGCGCCTGCTCGGAGTTAAGCCCCCAAGAGAGGGTGATCTTAAGAGCATCCCTATTTTAACTCATCCAAAACTTAAAAATTTACCAAAAGAGTTCGATGCACGAACAGCTTGGCCTCAATGTAGCACAATTGGAAGAATTCTTGGTCAGTTTCTTCATCTTATTGTTTGGTCCTTCTATGCTATATTCTGATTAGTACAATGCTGATGTTTTCTGTACCTTACATTGCAGATCAGGTGACTGCTCTTGCTTACTATTTATTCTCACTCTTGAAAATGCTAAATGCCCTTTCCAGATTCTATAGTGGTCTTATCCTTTATATTCCAGGGACATTGCGGTTCTTGTTGGGCTTTTGGCGCTGTTGAATCACTTTCTGACCGTTTCTGTATTCATTATGGCTTGGTAAATTCATGTTAATCAAAGAAACACTTGCAAGGTTTCATTACAACGATGATCTTTGATGATTTGCTTTTGATGTGTGATGTAGAATATATCTCTATCCGTAAATGATGTAATAGCATGCTGTGGCTTTTCTTGTGGGAATGGCTGTGATGGTGGATCTCCCATAAGAGCATGGCATTACTTTATCCGCAAGGGTGTGGTCTCAGAAAAGGTAAATAATATTCTTTTCGACTTAGTCACCTCAGAGGGATATGCTCAACGACTCATACGTTAGTAAAACTTGTTCTTGCAGTGTGACCCTTACTTCGATAATATTGGATGTTCCCACCCTGGTTGTGAACCTACATATCCCACCCCACAGTGCAACAGGAAGTGTGTTAAGGAGAATCTACTCTGGAGTAAGTCCAAGCATTTCGGTGTGAATGCATACATGATCAGCTCCGATCCATACAGTATCATGACAGAAGTTTACAAGAATGGACCAGTTGAGGTTGCTTTAAATGTTTATGAGGTAAGAATGAATGATAAGTATTTGTATATTCTGTGAACATTGTGTGGTATTTACTGGCGAAATACTTTTAGGTACAATGTAGATTGCTTAGCACAGAGCAGTAACATAAGTTACTTGGTTATGTAAGGGTTAATATTTTCCTTTCCTAGAATAAGGATTAATTTGTTGAAGTTTTTCGTCGATCACAGGATTTTGCTCACTACAAGTCAGGAGTTTACAAGCACGTAACAGGGGAGTATATCGGAGGCCATGCTGTTAAGCTCATCGGATGGGGAACTAGTGAGGAAGGAGAGGACTATTGGGTATGTTGTAACTATTAGTATCTACTTAAGATTATGTCAACTTATCAATAGTTAATCATCATCTTCTTCTTTTTTTCTGCAGCTTCTTGTGAATTCTTGGAACAAAGGCTGGGGTGATGTATGTCCTTATTGAGTTTATATGGTTGATTTCTCAGATGGTCACTCAACTAATTCTTATAATCTCATATGAAAGCGACTTCTTGAGATAATAGCGGCTAGTTGAGTGACTATATGAGAAATCAACTCCCAATTTACATGAGCGAAAAAGTTAGTAGTATTATATTTCTATAAGCTTTTTGCTTAAGTGTATTTGTGTGTGTATATGCCAGGATGGGTACTTCAAGATCAGAAGAGGAACAAATGAGTGTGACATTGAATCTAATGTAGTTGCAGGATTGCCTTCAGCAAGAAATCTAAATGTGGAACTTGATGATGATTTCCTTAATGTATCAATGTAAAATGCTACTTCATCAACAGGACGCTAAATAATACTACTACCAAAGTCTATGCAATTTATGAAGTCCTTTGGTAGTGTGTATAAGAATTATGTTGAATATGATGTATTAGTAATGTTTACATTAATAATGATAGTATTAGTTATGATTGTATTGGTTATGATAAGATTATTTTTGGTGCATTTAAAATAACATGCATTGTATACTTTCTAAAATAAATTATTTGTGTACAAAAATACCATCCACAAACATGGTAGAAAGGACATGGAAAAAGTTTTGAGAGACAAATAAAGTATTGAATTAGTTATACATAGGGTGGAAAAATGTACTATGAAACATGATCCTAATAATATACATATTGTTAATGCATGCATTATTTTTTCTAATGTATTTTACCAAATGACACCTAAATTGCATTTTCATCTTGTGGATTTAATTAGATGTACAATTCAAAGTTTCCACTATAAATTACTTGAATCTAGATTAAGTCAGGCCTCAATAATGTGGATATTTGTCTATCTTGTGAGAAATTCAAAAAACATAATTGTTCCTTTATTGAGTAACATTTAATAAGGAAAATTTTAGTATCTCAGTTGCTTAGTTACATAAATTTATCTTATTGATGAGTGTACGATTCTCTACCTTATAATCACCCCCTTATTTTTCCTTCCTAGCCCTAATTTTTCTTTTTAAAGAAAGGGGAACATCCGATGCAACACCTCTATAAATAAGTTTTCCTACAAAAAGATTTAGCTCTTTATAGAATCTACAGTTAAATTAGACAAAAGGTGCTCACCGTAAGATATGATATTTATTTAGATCTTTCTCAATCAATCAAAAGAAAGAGGAAAAGAAAAAAAAACATTACTGGTGGGAAAAGAGATGAAAAGTAAGGGTGATAATTTGATAGAAAAATAACATTTTAAATTATTGATAGAAATTTAATGAAATATGACAATTAATTTAACACGATAGAAGTAGTTTTTTTTTTTTTACACACTTTGTGGAGGAAAATTGTACACCTGACTAAACAAAAAGAAAATCTAAACAAAAAATTAGTTTGAATTTTACTTTGTAATATCTCTGGCTTTGGATGAAACGTGACTTAATCAAATTCTATTATGATTCTGTCACTCACAATTACATATTGGTCCAAAACTAGTGTTATCCCTTACAATTTCACGATATTGATTGATTTGGAATAATTTAATTATACTTCAATAATACAATATCACTCCAATTTTCAAATTAATTTTTACGTTTCATTTACTTTCTCAAATTGTTTATCCAGCTTGTTACTGCAATTAAATTAAATATGAATATCGACTGTGGTTGCACATGTAAAGTCTGTTTCCTCGAGCAATCTGACATGGAGACTTCAAAATTTCTATAAAAAAAATAATATATTTTAACTTATAAGATTTTTATTATATAAAGAATTTTTTTAGAGTCATTTGGTAGCTAGTTAAAATTATACAGGTATTAGTAATATAGAGATTAGTTGTGAAAGAATTTATGTATATACGGGTATTCATTAGGCAAAGATTAGTTATATATGTATGAGTTATTTCATTTTATATCGTGCATTATACAATTCATAATAAATTTCTAAATTATCAACCAAACATCGTATTCACATGAATAACTTATTTCTTATTCCCGTAGGGTGGGGCAGTATTGCTTGTGATATAGTCCAACTGGAATACCTAACATACCAAGTTGAACTAGACTTTTGGGAAAGGTAAAACACTCAAAATTCTTTAATCCAAAAAAATATCTTATAAAACCAACCACAAGTAGACATCATCTTCTTGTTTTATAAAGCCATTTTTTAAATATATTGTCAGAGAATGGGCCAATAAAATTGGTTGTTATTCTCTTTATCTTTTTTTCCTCTTTATTTTATAAATACCTTTGAGATTCCTCCATTTCCACAACACAATTTGAAAGCTTTAAAGAAAAAAAAAAGATGGCCTTGACTTTGAAGTCTTTAATAACTCCTTTGCTTTTGGGTGCTTTCTTTATCCTGATCTTACAGGTTTGTTTCTTCAATTTTAATGAACATGTCTATAGTACTATCTTTTATGATCTTTTTTGGATTGTTCTTGCTTATTAAATTGATGGTCTTGTTTAGATCAGAGACGTAGCTAGAAGTTTGAGTTTATTGGATTTTTAGATAAATCATTTGAACTAGATTGAATGAATTTTTCATAAACAACATACTAGTGTGATTCCACGAGTAGAGTCTGGGGAGAGTAGGATAAGATAAGATGTAAGCAGAGCTTACTTTGACCTTTGTGTCATTTGTGGGATAGAAAGACTGTTTCCAATAGACCCTCGGGGCCATGGTTTAGATGGTCTAGATTGTTAGTTTTTGATGATTACATGGAGTAGCCTTTTGCTATTTCTTGAGAAAGATCATAGATTGTTGAGTATTTTGGACTTCATATGCTTTAGTTCAACTTTGACTTGAAATGAACATAAATGAATTTTTATGATTTTCTGATTACATAATGGAAAAAAAAGAAAGTAAAGACATGTTTTTGCTGCTTCAGCATATGGTTTGATGAGAAATTCTTATGTATTAGTTAACTTACATGTTCCTATATAAGTCTTTATACATAAACATACACTCAAACTTGGTCCCAGCAAGTAAGCCCTATAACCTCGAGTATGTACATCTGGACACCTCAACTCGTCTCCAATGCGTTAGTTGAAAACTCCAACTTACAAAATGATCACTTGGACACCTCCAAAACTCATGTGTCATGTCAGATGTCCATGAGACGCAATGGGTACGAGTTGGACTGTTTTGTTGCCAATTGAGACCAAGTTGAGTTGTCTAATATGCACTTTCAAATTGGAGTGTTCACTTGTCAGCTGAGGCCGTGTTTGAGTGTCTGTTTATATATTATGTCTTCTATATATACATGAGTCTACATGAGAGGAAGTAGAAGAGAAGAAATAGTTGACTAGTTACAACTTCTGCTTGCTCTATATTTCGTCATAATTTCCCCATGTTGTAGTGTTTTAGTTGTATGATGTATTAGCTACATATTTTTGTCAAAAAGAAATATTCAGGCTAAGAGTATTGTAATGCTGTCTTCTTTGAAAGCAGGTTGCTGCAGAGAAGCCAATATCTGAAGCTAAACTTGAATCTGCAATCCTTCAAGTATGCTCTTTTGTTCATGATTCAAGAAGATGTTATTGTCATTGTGCTCAGGTTGAATTTAAAATTGAGACACCTTAATTTTTGGATGATAATGTAGGACTCGATCGTCAAACAAGTCAATGAGAATGCCGAAGCTGGATGGAAAGCTGCATTCAACCCTCAATTATCGAATTTCACGGTGAGACCATCATATAGCTAAATACTAAAACTTCTAAACGCTAACAGTGTAAAAGTAAGATAACTACCCCTAATTTCCTGTAAAAAGTGGGATCAGTAACCTTGAACATATGACATGTTAACCAGTGACAGTTGCATTTTCTTTTAGTGGGATGTTTCATACTTCCCCATTCGATTTTGCAGCTATACACCGAAAACATGCATTTATAATTATGTCGATACTTGGTTGTCACAGGTTTCCCAATTTAAGCGCCTTCTTGGAGTTAAGCCTGCAAGAGAAGGTGATTTGGAGGGAATTCCTGTTCTAACTCATCCAAGACTTAAGGAGTTGCCAAAAGAGTTTGATGCACGAAAGGCTTGGCCTCAATGCAGCACAATTGGAAAAATTCTGGGTCAGTCATTTCACTTCCTTGCTCCGTCCTTCCTAGCTATAATTCTATAATAGAGATTCTAATGTTTTTCATCTTTGCACATCAATCACCGGGACAAATTTGCATCACAGATCAGGTGATTTTCTGCTACTGGTCTAGTTTCTTTCTATTAAATGTGCTAAATGGCACATTGTAGGTTCTCTCTAGTGATCTAATCCTATATTTTTCAGGGACATTGCGGTTCTTGTTGGGCTTTTGGTGCTGTTGAGTCGCTGTCTGATCGTTTCTGTATCCATTATAATTTGGTAAGTTCTGTTGAACTATGTGACTACCTAATTTAAACTGTTAGAAATGATACATTTCACGAGCCTAATTCAACACGCCCTCTCATGTGTGAGCCTAATTCTATGTCATGACTATGAGCCAAGCACGTAACCACCACCTCATCTTAGCACACAAACTTGTTTAGTTTGACTGTAGTTACAGTTACTGATGTTAACTTTTAATGTGTAATGCAGAGTATCTCTCTGTCTGTAAATGATCTGTTAGCGTGCTGTGGCTTTTTATGCGGGAGTGGTTGTGATGGTGGATATCCTATAGCAGCATGGCGATACTTTAAACGTAGGGGAGTGGTCACAGAAGAGGTAAATGGTGACTTATTGTCACCTCAGTGAAATTACAGCTTTCTGTAAAACACCTAGAGTAGTATGGCTCTTTACGATCAATCACTAACAAATTGAGCATATGCTGGCAGTGTGATCCTTACTTCGACACTACTGGATGTTCCCACCCTGGTTGTGAACCGCTCTACCCCACTCCAAAATGTCATAGGAAGTGTGTCAAGGGGAACGAGTTATGGAGGAAATCAAAGCATTACGGTGTCAATGCATACAGGGTCAGCCATGATCCCCAGAGTATCATGGCGGAAGTTTACAAAAATGGACCAGTTGAGGTCTCTTTTACTGTCTACGAGGTAACAAGGAGAAGGATAATGTCATACAGTTCTCAAACAACACATTGTCTAAGCTTAAATAACCTTTGTTGTCTCTTTTTACTAGCAGCACTTCCCGGTACTGAATAACTTGAAACTTTTCGTCAATCACAGGATTTTGCTCACTACAAATCAGGAGTTTACAAGCATGTAACAGGGGGAAACATGGGAGGCCACGCTGTTAAGCTTATCGGATGGGGAACTAGTGAGCAAGGAGAGGACTATTGGGTACGTTGATGTGTTCTAGTTATCATCTTCTATTTACTATCTAAAACCATACTTCATTTTGTCAAAAATTTAATAACCTTCTTTATATCTTCTTGCAGCTCATTGTTAATTCTTGGAATAGAGGCTGGGGTGAAGTATGTTATATCCTTGATTTTCTCCTTATGCTCTCACCACTTCTTGTTGAACATGCACTAACACACACATATCTATACAACTTTTAACTTATATATACTGACAACGTAAATAGTATATCCACCGGTTAAAGCAAGTTATTTATTACAAATCATACATTGTCAGTGCAAATAAGTTCAACTCTATCTCTCCATGATGACAGGATGGATACTTCAAGATCAGAAGAGGAACAAATGAGTGTGGCATTGAACATAATGTGGTTGCAGGATTGCCTTCAGCAAGAAATTTGAATGTGGAACTTGGTGATGCTGTCCTTGATGCCTCAATGTAAAATTGATATTTCTTCAACAAGTACATAACATAATAATACTAGCAATATGATACTGGGGACAAGAAAAACCTTATGAATTGCATATTTATCTTGTTGATTTAATCTGTATAATTCATAATTAATACTTGTTCTAATAGTCACTTTTCACTTTTCAATTTTATGACTTAAAGAATACTTTTGTTTGTTGCACTTACTCCCTCAGTTTCAATTAGTTCCTATTTGACATGGAGTTCAAGAAAATAAAGAAGACTTTTAAATTTTGTGATCTTGAATCGGGGTGGATCTAGGGGTTGTCATGGTGTTCGCCTGAACCCCCTCAACAAAAATTACACGGTATATGTAGGGTAATTATTTTTAAAGTGTTTATGTATATATATAGATTTTGAATGTCGTGGACACAAGACTAGAGATTGGATAAGTAGTTAAGAGAATTCAAAATTCACTTTGAGGTTGTGTGAACCTAAATTTAATTGGGGCATCCACCTAAGAGCTTTTTAAATAAAAATTAAAAAAACACAGCTCAACACCAAAATCGATAGAGTTATGCACAACTCGTTTAAATATGACTCGGATGAAAGTTGAATATACTCTTTTCATTTTGTATTACTTGATCCCTATTGACCGAACACACTCCTTGAGAAAATTTTAATTAGAATTGTGTTTTACTAAACTAACTTTACTAATATACTTTGGAACTCTAAATTTAACTACTACTATTTTATATGTAGTTATTTATACCAAGGATAATATGACAAAAAAGTAAAAAAAAATCTCTTTAAATTGTTAAAATGTACCTTAAACGCATTTGCGAATGCATTTTTATCTAATATTCATAAAAACCATGCAAAAAACCTCCAAAGGTAGCTTTTCAAGACCTTAATTAGTGTCTATTTATTTATTTTAATTAGACACCCTTTTTGAGTGGAAAAAGATGACAACATTTTTCTTTTCATGATTGTCAGTTTATTCGTTTATATATTTATTCAATAAATATAGTTGACAAATTAGAAATTTATTCTTCTTATACTTTCATTTGTTTACTATACTAAAAATAATTGTCATTTTTACTTGATCAATTTGAAAAATCATGAGAAAATTTGTCACTTTCTCAATGCATTTTAAAAACATTGAGTTTATCATGATTAAAAGAAAATATTAATAAAATTATCATTCTATTTATTATTCTTTACAAGATGCGTCAAGTGAGTTGAGAATGAATAAGTAAATATGTATAGAGAGAGTACTATAATTTTGTTTTTAGATAATTTCCTCGAGAATTATATATTACTCCATCTATCTCCAATAATTTGTCATAATTTCTAAAAATAATTATCTCAAACTATTTATTATTTACTACAAATCATACATAGTCGATGCATGTAAGTTAAAGCTCTATCGGCTTAAGTCATCCACGACCCCTTAAAGTTGTCCGCATAATTCACTTGGACACCTGAACTAAGACTTGTACCTATTGAACACCTAAATTGTTCAAGGCATGTACCTATTAAACACAAAGCGCTGATGTGGCAAAATAAGTATATCTCACTGGTGATGAGTGTGTGAATACATATTTTTTTAAAGTAAATTTGTACCTACTTTCTTGACACTTGCATGCATTGACTAAATAAATGAAAAATTAATTTAATTAAACATTAATCTTTTAATTCATAAAAAAAAAAAAAACCAACCTCACACCCATGTACAAGTCTTCTTCTTCTTCTTCTACCCATCATTTTCAAGACTTCAAATTTCTCTTGTCTTTTGTTTTGGCATTTTTTTTTCTTCATTTTTGGTAAACAAACTGCCTGCTAAATTTGCAAACAAACTTCCTGTTGAATTTGCAAGAAGAAGAAAAAAAATCGATCATTGGAGTTAAAAAGTCGACCAATATTTGTGCATCTTTATTTTCAATAACTCCGATCGAGCAACCATCACCATTCATTAAATTTATTAAAAATGTTATAATTTTTTTTGCTATAATTCTGATTTCTCTTCGTTTTCAATTTTGAAATAATTTATCGATGTCGATTATTCTTATTTTGAGTAACACGGGAAGAAAAAGAAAGAGGAAAGGATTTGGTGGGTGTATTCAGGAAGGGGTGGGGGAGATATTTTTTTTCGTTATCGCCGGAGAAATCGATGGTGAATGGCGATGGCGGAGTGACAGAGAAGAAGACGAAGGAGAAAGGGCAATGGGTTAGATGGGGTGGGGGGCTAGGTGGGAGTGGGGGAGAATTTTTTTTTGTCAATTTAATTTTCTATATTATTAAAGGCTGAAAATTATTTTTTATTTTTCAAAATTAAAATTATGGGCCATATGCCGCGTGTCCTAATTTTATTTGTGATTTTGTCAAGATAATGTGTGTAAATTACACGCACAATATTTTTAATGCTAGTTGTCATTTTATGTTCAATAGATAAATATTTGTTAATATTAAAGTGTCTAATAGGTAAGAATTTCAATTGAGGTGTCTAAATGAATTATGCGGACAACTTTAAGGGATCGCAGATGACTTAAGCCAAGCTCTATCTCTCCGTGATGACATGATGGATACTTCAAGATCAGAAAGAGGAACAAATGAGTGTGGCATTGAACTTAGTGTGGTTGCAGGATTGCCTTCAGCAAGAAATTTGAATGTAGAACTTGATGATGCTTTCCTTGATGCCTCAATGTAAATTGCTATTTAATTAGTTTCAGTTTGACACGGAATTTTAAAAAATATTTTTTTTTTTAAAAAATATTGTGGTCTTAAATCAAAGACATGTAATATGATAAAATATTATTTAATTTTGTAATCATAAACATGTCACATGATAAGTTAGCATTAAAGAGTTACTACAACTTTACTAAGAAAGGTGTTTGTTGAGTAAGACCAACTTTTGAGCCCAAGCCCCCTGATATAGAGATATTGTAGTATACTACTAGGGATAACTTGTGCTCTTATTCTTGAGTCAAAAGTAGGGAAGAGACACTCAATCAAGCGATAGGGGCAGAGACTTTACTTCGCTAGGACGGAGTAGCTGTCGATTGAGGATTGACCAAGGGCCCTTTTTTCTTTTATAAGGGAAGAGATGATTGGGCGCTTGAGTGTTTTTTTCTCGTATTTATTAGGATTTTTCTTGAGTTTGAAATAAGGAGCAAGAAAGAAAAAGTAGCAGTTACGACTTATGCGTTAACACACCCCTTTTCTTGTCAGAGTGTTATTGTGCAATCTTAAAAAATTATTCTTTTCAAAATGAATTAAAAAATAATAAGACGGATAAGTTAAAACGGA
Source organism: Solanum verrucosum (assembly GCF_900185275.1). Taxonomy (NCBI): domain Eukaryota; kingdom Viridiplantae; phylum Streptophyta; class Magnoliopsida; order Solanales; family Solanaceae; genus Solanum; species Solanum verrucosum. Next base: position 3,655,481 of record NW_026020332.1, read on the forward strand.
TGAAGTAATAAATAAGTTTGGGGACTTAGCTAGGAGCTGAAAACAGTGGGCATGCCTGCCATGCCATCCCATCAAATCCAATACCATACTAGTTGTCCACACGCCACTTTAAGTTACATAATTTTCTATTAAAACTTTGGCCTAAAGTCACTCGTATAAATAGAAAAGATAAGATGTTTATTAAGATTATAACATATGAATATAATTATGTAACTTTGAGTCATGTATTTAGTAGTTTAATCATGAACATAATATAAAAAATTAATTTATTTGTGGTGTAAATTGTTTTTAATAAGAAATTGATTGAGTGATTTTATTGATATAAAGACCTAAATTGAGTGATTTTATTGATACAAAATAAATATTAGTGACTTTGCTAGATAAAATTCTAAAGTTGAGTGACATTTTAAGATATTAACTCATGAATAGATATAAGTATATAATATATATTAAGTTATTATATTAAAATCTAAATATTGTATTAGTAAGAACTTTTATTTCTCAATGTAAACTAAACTAATCTAGTACCTTTCCAACATATTATTACTAAATTCTTTTAATAATATTATATTTTTCTATTCAAGTTGGAAAGATATACGTATATATCCATAAGACCCATTACGTTATCTTTCATATTTATTTATTTCATAAAAAAACAAGAATTGAAATTACGGCCAATTCTTCCAAATAATGGTAAACAAACAAGTGGATAGTTCATTTCAAATTAAAAATAACTTGAGGGATTTTTATTTTAATATTTTTTTTACAAACAGATGATAAGAGATAAAAATGATGAATTAAATAATGACATGTGTAATTTAAATCTAAAAATGTTTTTTAAAAATGAAATTCTAAAAAATAACTATTTTAGTCTATTTTAAAAAAAAACTAACTAAAAAATTATAAACGATTTTTCTAAAAAAAGCCACCTACACACCCACGCCACCAGTCCTCTTCGTCAAATCATGTACTATCATGTTCCCCGACGGTATCGTGATCACAATGAGTAAGCCTTGCCTCTTTGCCCCAAGTAGTATGACATGGTTGCGCACCCAAGCTAAAAATTAATTCCCCTTTCAACCGAATAACATCAAAAGTATTCACTCATTCCATTCATTTTCTTTCCATTACTAATCATTTATTACAATTATATGAAAAATAGTTAACTTTTACCGGAAAAAAATGTTATCTTCATTAAAAAAATGGAGTTATGCCGGAAAATATGAAACTTAGGTCTATGTAATAACTAAAAAATAAAAGAAGGAAAAAATCAAAAAGAGTTGGAGAGAGTGAGAGAAAGAATGAGAGAGGTGGAAGGGGTGTGGGTGAAGGAGATTATGAAAAGAGGGGGTGGGGGGAAGAAGACGACTTTTCTTCTTCTTTTTTCATTTCTTTTTGTTAATTAATTTTAAAAAATATTAGCAGTATAAGTTGGAAAATAAATAAAAAATAAAAAATCAATTGTTTAACGCGTTTAAGGAGGGTGGAACACACTTTTTTAGTCATGTCAACATTTTGTGTTTAATAGAAATGACTTTTGAATAAATAAGATAACAATAGGCACAAACCTTAATTGAAGTGTTTAAGTGAAATATGCGAGATACATTTGAGTGGCTTGTGGATCACTTAGGCCTTACCTTTAAAATGACAAAATTAGTACACTCTTATATCCAATAAAAAAATTACACGTGTTCCTCAACTAAACATTTTCCAGACCTAGGGACTGAACATTAATTAATCCAATTATTTAATTCAAAATATCTTAGAAGGGAGCAATAATATAATCTTATTTTTAATACGTCAAGAAAGAGGGCCAATAATTCATTCATCTTTTTCCTGTATCTATAAATATAAATATATATTTTCTGGAGTTCCTTCATTTTTAAACCACCATTGCAGAACCCCAAAAATATGAAGCACATAACCATTTTTTTTGCTTTTGGTTGCTTTTAATTCCCACAGTGTGGAAAGGGGGAGGGGGATGGATGGTGTAATGGTATTTTGTGTATATGGTTTTTCACATACCATAAACTTTAAAGGTGTATATGAATGAAGCGCCAATAGATGATAATCTACCACAGTAGATATTTTCATATTTCTAAGATTACATAAAGGTAGAAAGATGTTTCTTAGCAAGTAATTGTTCAATTTGAATCAATTGCCCAGGTCCTAACTCCTAAGAAAGTAATTGTCTAATTAAACCATGCGGAGACAAATCCTAGTTTGCCATGAGCTTCTGCAAGGCCACTGTTTATTCTGTGCTGGTTCATATTCACACTTTAAGTTCCTTGATTATAAAATGTTGAGTGGGAATTGTCAAATGGTACCAGAGCCTGAACTTGATGCTATCTTGCTCTTAACTTATTTATATTTGGATGCTGATGAATAATTTGTGAGTGGTAAGGGACAGGCGTAAACATTCAGACTTAGCACATATAGTTGCATCTATTGTCTATTGCCAAACGCAGAAAATGAAAACATTTGTTTTTATATTTACAACTAACTTTTTAATATGATGTACCAAATCAATTTATCAACTTAGGTCGAAGTAAATATAGTTTTCTTTCCAGTCCTAGTTCTCTTGCAGCTAAATGCATGCAAAACAATATACACTTGCAGTACAAGTGTAGATTTTGCAACAATGGTTGTGTGTGTTTCACGAGTAGAAGAAAGAAAAAAGTATATGGGTCAAATTAATGAGAAAATTCATGGCATGTTATGACTGGAAATTAAAGAAAACTAGAAATGCGAAACAGCATTTTGCTGCTATGTTGAGTTTGTAAGTGGGAAATTGAAGACTTCACCTCCAGACTTCCCCCATTTTGCTAAGAAATAGAAAAGGGGAAATGGTGGAGGAGAAGCGTTGCTGCTTGAGCCAAAATTACATGGTCGAGTTCTTAATCTCTTTCATATTCTCAATGTTGCTTTCGACATTACAGCGGCTAGGATGTTAGGGATTCAATTTAAGAGCATTTAGAAGTTGACAGTCTGAATTGTGGATGTTTTAGGTCCAATTATTGCGAAAGCTTAGTCTTGGTTGGTTAAAGTACCATATGCTGAAGCCTATACCCGAAGTTATTTAATCTTCCTATAGTCCATTGTTGAATACATAATTTCTTTTTTGAACGGCAAGCAGGTTGTTGCAGAAAATCCAATATCCCAAGCTAAAGCGGAATCTGCAATCCTTCAGGTATGATTTCCTTCATCATAGAGAAGATATGTCATTGTACTCTGATCAAACTAAAGGTCACAGATTCTTTTTGAATGGTCGTACAGGACTCAATCGTTAAACAGGTTAATGAAAATGAAAAAGCTGGATGGAGAGCTGCACTGAACCCTCAATTCTTGAATTTCACGGTGAGATTTCCATAAAGCTGTATATTTGTTTTGGACAAACTTAGGTGCACTTTCTTTGTGCAATGCCACATCCTTCAGCTCTCCTTTTATGAGTGCATGTACCCTTCATTCACAGGTTTCCCAATTTAAGCGCCTTCTTGGAGTTAAGCCCACAAGAAAGGGTGATTTGAAGGGTATCCCTATTTTAACTCATCCAGAACTTTTGAAGTTACCCCAAGAGTTTGATGCACGAGTGGCTTGGCCTCAGTGTAGCACTATTGGGAGAATTCTTGGTTAGTTTCTTCTCTTTTGTCCTTGGTTTAGTGCTGTAGTTCTATAGAATGGTGCTAATGCTTTCCATCTTTTGATGTCATGCACCGGTACTGTTTTGCGACGCAGATCAGGTGATTTGTCTTGGTTCTAATTTCACTCATTTGTCTTTCCTCCTGAATTTGCAAATTGCTCTTTCCTGGTATTCTAACAATCTGATCGTTTGTATTTCAGGGACATTGTGGTTCTTGTTGGGCTTTTGGTGCTGCTGAGTCGTTGTCTGATCGTTTCTGTATTCATTATGGCTTGGTAAATTCATTCCTTCATGCAGAAACTTCCAAGTTTATTCTAGTTATGGTTGCTAATGATTCAATTTTTATGTGTGAGGCAGAATATCTCTCTGTCAGCAAATGATATCGTAGCATGCTGTGGCTATTTATGTGGGGATGGTTGTGATGGTGGATATCCATTAGAAGCTTAGAAATACTTTGTTCGCAAGGGTGTGGTCACTGAAGAGGTATACTGTTTTGTTATACACTTATTGTACTTCAGAGGGATCACATCTTTCAGATATTGTGGGATTCTTATACCGATCTGAAAAAAGATTGTGGATCATTATGCTCGACTAATAAAATTTTTCCTGTCAGTGTGACCCTTACTTTGATAATAAGGGATGTTCCCACCCTGGATGTGAACCTACATATCGCACTCCACAGTGCAAGAGGAAGTGTGTTAAAGAGAATCTACTCTGGAATAAATCCAAGCATTTTGGCGTCAATGCATACCTGATCAACTCCGATCCGTACAGTATCATGACAGAAGTTTACAAGAATGGACCAGTTGAGGTTTCTTTTACTGTTTACGAGGTAAGAATGATTGAGGAAGAGAGTAAAGTTCTGATCCTGAATTTTTGGGTACAATTTATAGTATATGATATGAAGTTGAATGTTGCATGAACCTGATAAACAACAACAATAACAACTATGCCTTAATCCGACACAACAATCGAACAGCAGTTCTCTATCTACCCCGTGATATTGTTAACCTTGGACGGCTTATTTCACGCTAACTCTAATGAACTTTGAGAAACTTTAGTTAAATATTACAAAATACCCTTTTCTAATTTTTAAAATATGATTCCCTTACAAATCATATGTGAGGACAATAATAATGCTTGGCTGAATTAATTAGCAAAATATAATTGGAATTACTTTCTTTTGATGGTTAACTGTCAAATAATTGTTGGTAATCTGTTCGACAGAGTTCAAAATAATTGTTGATCACCAACTCTACCCTTCTGAATTCTAGTGTTACCATCTACTATGTTTGTGGAAATATTGTGCCAATTAGTGATCTGTAGAGGTTTATGTTCCAGGATAATTATGTCCATGACAGTAATGAAGTACCAGTTAGAAAGTCCAATGATCTGCTTAAATGCATCTAAAGGTCATTGTTTAGACGCACTAATTTCTCAGTCTGGAAATATTTGTGCCATTTGTGCATAATTGTACTGTTTGTCAATTGGTGCATACTTAAGTAGTAGACCGCTTATTTTGTTCTTGCATTTACCCTCAGCATGGTGTCCTTGTGAATGCATCCTCTTTTCTGGTGAAATTGAAATTTGCCGCTTGGATTAGTTTCTTTACTCTTTCTGTTATCTTCTCCTATTTTTACCTGTGACCTCCCTGTACTGAATGACAAACTGTTTCTCGAGCACAGGATTTCGCTCACTACAAGTCTGGAGTTTACAAACACACAAATGGTGAGGAAATGGGAGGCCATGCTGTTAAGCTCATTGGATGGGGAACCTCTGAGGATGGAGAGGACTATTGGGTTTGTTGACATCTTCTAATTGTGCCATTATGATCTTCAAATCATTTCGTCCTTTCTAAATTTGATCATCTTTTTTGGCTTTGCAGCTCCTTGCCAATCAATGGAACAGAGGCTGGGGTGACGTATGTCTTGATCCAACCCTTTTTCTTTAAACATTTTACTTGATCAAAGATAGTTCCTCCTTCTACGAGAATATTAGAAGTTGTTGAACCATTGGTTTACCCTTTCTTAATAGGATTTTACACACTTGATTCATAATGTTCAACATCTGTCGCTAATACTTTTGTACATGTGCATTCTTGGGTGATTGCATCTTTCCTACTTCTTGAACATGTGCTAATTAAGCAGCGTGTACATCCTTATGATGTTCTTCTCAAATGTATATGTGTCTTCATGGCAGGATGGCTACTTCAAGATCAGAAGAGGAACAAACGAGTGTGGCATTGAAGAAGAAGTGGTTGCAGGAATGCCTTCACCCAAAAACCTGAACGTGGAACTTGATGTCTCTGATGCTTTCCTCGACGCCTCAATGTGATTGCTAATTCTTCAACTAAACACTAAATAGGATTCGAGTTTCTGAAGACTTGGGGAATAATAACATTTTAAGTTTCATATTCTTCCCCTCTTAAGTTATCTGCAACATTTGTAATCTGCAATTGTTCCACAATCTTATCTATCTTTAGAAGTGTTTTTCTTATCTGTTATGTATTTCTTCACAAATACTCTGTCAATCTTGACAACGTTAAAAACATTATCATATATTGTACTTGATATTATCAATGAAATGTACTTAGACTGTTGTTGTCGTTGTTGTGATCAAACTTGCGCTTCATGTGAAGTTCTCTCTTTTTACTGTTTACGTTACCAAAACTTTATTGGATAAATAGAATAAATTGCACCTAAGTGTACAGGACTTTTTGTTATTACATCAAACTTTTATATTTTATAAAAACACCTATTTTTATTTATTTATAGTTTTGGACTAAAGTTCATTTCTAGTTTGTTAGTACAAAATTTATGCTGTTATATACATATTTTATAGTACAATTTTTATCTGAACGTGTTTTCCAAAGTCATTTTCAATTACAAATAGTAATAGTAATTTTTCGTATAGAAATCAATGATATTTCCCTTTTGTTTTCTTTCTCTTTATTCAAATTCATATTAATTATATTCGTTGTCATGAATTCTCAAGGAACATTTTGACTTTTTTATTTTTCTTTGTCAATCTTTTTTTTTTTTGGAAAATGAATGATAATACAAGTTAGGAAAAAAAAAACATAGATACACAATTTAAGATATCATAATCTCTGAAACTTCCTATCAGTTAAAAAATATTACAAAAATTTCCCTTTCACATACATCCCTATCCCTTCTCGAATTCATCCATGCCCTCTCGGATATATCCATATCCTCTCGAATACATTCATATCCGCTCTCGAATACATCCCTCATGTTAAGTAATGTATCATGTGCATTGTATCGCATAACAAATAATGTATTTGAGAGCATTGAAAAATCCAGAGATTTTTGTAATTGGGGAAACTTTTGAGATAAGATGTAATTAGCTCCAAATATATGAGATTTGTGTATTTTATACTACTCCATCCATTCCTATTTATATGTCACCAATCTAGATTTTACGTCCCTTAAAAAGAAGGAGAATCTTTGCATATAACCACTCAAAAATAGTTTAATTATGCTTCATAACTATAGTTTGCTAATTATGATTCACACCTACATGTTATAGGGAGGAGAGAGGTGAGCAAAAAGGCAGAGAGTGGAGAGAGGTGAATTGTATTTGTATATATGTAACTACTATGTATATTTATCAATGATTGTATTTGTATATCTGCATACATTTTGAATTCGTATACAATTGAATTGAGTTAAACCATTTGTATTTGTATATCCAATCTCTCTCTCTCTCGCTTTATACAAACACAAATTATACATTTGTATTTGCATAATTTGTGTTTGTATAAAGCGAGAGAGAGAAAGGCAAAAGAGAATTGGGTAGAGAAACTTTTGTATTTGTATAATTATAAGTGTATAGGGTGGAGAGATATGCATTTGTATATCCAGTCTCTCTCGCTTTATACAAATACAAACCAAATTATACATTTGTGTTTGTATAAAGTGAAAAAGAGATTGAGAGAAGAAAATCGAGAGAGAGATTGACAGGGAGAGGCGAGAGAGAGGAAGAGATGAGAGATGCGAGAGAGAGGAGTGTAATTATAGCTAGAAGTAAGTTTTGAATTATAATTAATGCAAACTAGATCTATGTTAACTAATTAACTAGTATATATTTGCTTAATCGTGTAATTTTCCCTAAAATAAAACGAGGTAAGTACCATTGTATCTATATTTAGTAATCAAATTTTTAATAAGTGAACACATAAATTAATTTATTTTGATTAATTAAATTGGATAAATCATTTAATTTAAAGGCAATTTTTTTTTTCGAACTGTCCAATTACAAGGCGAAGTCCACTGAACTGTGTCTCTTCATTTTTCCCATTTTCATAGCTGCAAAAGCGGAAAGTCTACTGGTTGGAAGGCCAAAATGAGGATGGAAAGCAGTGAAGAAGAAGATGATTTCCCATGTATTGAAAGTGTTACTCCTCAGTCCAAGATAGACTCAATTTACCAGTCCAAGACTGAAAAGGTACTATCTTTTGCATTTTCTCTACGTTCTTTTCACCCACATTTTGTTTCATTAACTCAGAAAATAGCGTGATAGCAAATTCAACTGCTCTTATTTGTTGTTGGGGTTTGATCAATTTTTGGAATCAAGTTTGGAACTTTTCATCTGGATGTTCTTTATTTTTGGAGTTGTAGTTCAATTTCGTTTGCTGGGTTTTAGCTTCAAGTGCTGGAAGTAAAATTTTTGGTACTAGATGAAATGTGGAAGTGTGTTTGTTCATTACTTGAAGTTTGATCTGTTTTCTGAGCTAAATTTGTGAGTTTTTCTAGGTGGGATTTTTTTTTTTTGGGAATTTTTATTTAGTTTGGTTTCTTGAGGTATCCCTTTTTACAGTAAAAGAAACAAACCTAGTTTTACATGCGGAAGAGACACTAAGCTTTAGTTCTTCCATGTTGTGAATAGTTAAGTGGATGTTCCTTATTTTGGGAGTTCAAATGCAACTGGTTTCCTAAGTTATTATTTCAAGTGCTGGGAGTAAAATGTTAGTGCTTTGGTGAAAGTATTTGGCATAGGTCTTCCTGAAGTGTGTCTGCCTTAAACTTGGTTATATGCTAGGAAACACATATCATGCAGGAACAAGAGCTAGTTTCTTTTGTTCATGAATTTTTGTTGGTGACGATGCGTGTGATTTTTGAGGGAGAACTGGGCTTAAAACTTGCTACAATTGTTGTTTTTTCTGTTCTGCATGACTTGTTCTTGGATCTGATTATTGGAAGTAGGGAAGCTATCTGTTTCATCTATATGTGGATGGATAATAGTATTTATGAGCTACATAGAGTAGTTGAATTAATCATGTGTGATGGGGCTGTTAAGCATTTTTGGATGTTAGTTAATTATGTATAGCTTCTCTATGCATCGAAGATGCTCTTCCATATAACAGGGGATTTTTTTGCTTTAGACTAGTAAAATTTCCACATCTATGTACTAGTTTACTGATGTATTAATGTGCCAGTAGTGCCTTCTTTCATTTTATTAATGTTGATTCAGTAAATTTCTTCAAATCATCTTCCTAGTGGATAATACTTAGTGTAATCTCACTGATATAGTTTGACATGAATCTTGACAATTTGAGTACATTTATGAGGACGTTATCTAGAAATGAGTATATTTACGAGGACTTTGAATTCAGAATACTGTCTGTTCTTGGTCTTGACCAGAATAATTCCAAACTGTAGTTGAGAGTTAAAATCAGCAAATGTAGTGGATCATACCAGAATGTTGCAACCAGCCTTAGGGTAAAGGATAAAATAGGGAGAATGGTTGGCGATGTGGTGAGTAGACGTGAGGAATTATGATCAAATAAGAGGAGTTGGAAAAGAAGGCAAGGGAGTTTTAAAAACCTGCTTTGTTAACAAGTGCAAGGTAAAATTAGTTTTTTCCCAAATAAAAGATTTTAGGAAGAAAGCTAATGGATGCCCCTTTTTGTTCATAAGGGGATGACCTAGAGGTTGTGTCATGGGAGTAACAACCTAGAAATCTCATGTCCAAATCCCACTACAATACTTGGTGTGAGCCTATATACTCCAGCCTTGGTGGGCAGAATTTCCTTGACAACATGTCCTGATGCTAACACTAACCATATCCATAAAGAATATATTATTGGACATACAAAATAATTGCTTATTTTATTGTAGGTAGACTAAGGTTCCTGTATTTGAGCTTCTCTTGTATTTATCTTCAACCAATTCAATAAGAGTTCTTCCCTATTTATCTTTGATAACATCCCTTAACTTTTTGTGGAGATATGTTGGCTGCAATAATCGAACTTGATTTCTGTTATGTCGATATTAGGAATTCTGTATACCATGAATAGATAGGAAACAATTGGAAGTACGAACATCTGTAAGTGCTTGTTATGTGCCAAACTATTACCTTTTTTTATTTCCCAAAAATGCATACCCAATTTCTTTTAAGTGCTTGTTCCGTTTCTTTTTGGTTAATTTTTCAATATATCACAGATAAAAGTAGTCTTCATCTTTCCCACTATTTTTGGAGTGCTTGCTGATTTTGCCAGTTTTTGTCTTTCTTATGAGTTCCCCAGTTTATTGTTCTGAGTTGTGCAGGGAATTAGGAAAATCTGTTTTGAGCTTTTGGATTTGAAGGATGCGGTGGAGAACCTGTGTGGTAATACTCGAACAAAGTGCCTGGCCTTCTTGAGGTATTGGCTGATGAAACTCTTTTACTAGACCAAAAGAAAGTGGAAGAGAATTTTGTTCAATGCTACATTTTCATAAACATTTTTCCTGCTTTTTCTATGGAAACTGTTGTTACCAGTCTGTTAAAAACTTAAATTTCTAAGGGCACAATGGCAAAACTTAAATGAGAAAATGTGTATCATTGACAAATACAGGTTCTACTACCTCAAAGAGATGTGATATAATTTGTACAGAAGGTGGCATCCCTTCACAGCTAGGAGACCATGAGAACTATCTGGTAGTCTATGTATTTGGACTCATACTAAAGTCTGATGTTGAGTTCATGTCGATAGCAAATGGACACATGTCCTATTTCTAGAAGAACCAAAATTCAACCCAACTGTGTCCACTTTTTATGAGTTGCCTCTTGATGTTCTAGTCTCTGATACTGAGAATCCTTCCTCAGAACTGTAGACGGAACCCAACGTGTCTTTCCATCTATATGGTTGTGGTGGGAGGGGGGGTGCGGCTTCGGTTGTGGGGAAATGGTAAGAAGTAGAAAGGTTTGGAGAGACACATCCTTTAAACAGTTGGTTTATAAGCACAGCATTATAAGATATCTAATATTTATCTGGAAAAGTGCAATTTATCCCCTGTTTTATGCTTCCTTTTTTGGGTACCCTTCTATATTATCTGATTGCTTTTTGTTTGTTATATTTTTTAAAAAAACATTCAAAGAAGGATAATAAGAGTTAATTTAACAGAATAGCAGTCAGATTTATTAAAATATAATGGTTCCATTATCTATTTGATCAGAAGTCCTAACATCAATACTGAACGCTTTACGTGCATAATCAGGTAGAGGAACTGAAAGCAGAGATAGCATGTGATAAAGGGACGACTTGCTCTTGCATCTTTTTGTGAAATAGGAGAATAATCATCATCACATTGCTCTTCTTATATTCCTAATTATTATATGAGAGCTTTTTTATTGGAGAAGGCTACAAGACATAGTTCCTTATCGACAAAAACATGAGAGATGAAAAAACACATTGAAAGAAAGTTTATTGACTGTTCAACTTACTATCTCTAGATAAAAAGGTAGATGGTGTTAATAATCTCCATAAATTTAGCTAGACCGATTACTTGCATCTAGTCTTTTTGAACTTTGCATATCCAGATGTTCTTTTTGTCATTACTGCCTACTTTTTGCATCAGGCTGCTTTATGTAGTTTTTTGTACCTATCACCTTCAGTTTAATCTCCTGATCTATGTTAAGTGTCCTTCATTCGCCTTGATGTACCCATGCCAAACGGGTGCAACTTGGATATGGGTCCTTTGTGCAAATTCTTTAAAGTATACTGGATTATTGGCCAAATCATAGACACATTGGATACTTATATACACTCTTATCACACAACCTTAAATGAACTCATGTAATGGTACGTGACCCCTCTATGTGCAAAGGTCAACTTCTAATCTGTTATTGTCATTGTAGATTGTCTGAGGAAGTTGTGGAAACAGAACACGAGCTCAATGAGCTTAGAAAGCATATATCCGCACAGGGTATTCTTGTTCAAGATCTCATGAATGGTGTATGCAGAGAATTGGATGAATGGAGCCGAACTAGTGGTGATGTCCAAGAAGCTAATGAAAGTTCTCAAAGCTCTGATTATGGTGATACTTTCATGAATGACATGGAAGATGAAAACATGTTATTTTTGGAGAATATTGACGTTCTTCTGGCTGAGCACAAGATTGAGGAGGTAATAGAGGCAATAGATGCTAAAGAAAGAAGTCATCCTGAGCTGAAAAGTTCAGGAGACACTTCATCTACTGAACCATCATCTTTTAAATCTGCTTTGTCTAAAAGAAAAAAGATGCTCGAGAATCAGCTGGTTGAGATCACTGAACGACCTTCAATTGGCATTGTTGAACTTAAGAAAGCCTTGTCTGCTTTGCTCAAGCTTGGAAAAGGTTCTTTGGCACATCAGCTACTTGTTAATTCGTACAGATCTCGTCTTCGGAAAAGTATTGAGGCTTTCCTTCCCCTTTGTCCCTGTTATCCCGAGACTTACTCAGCCACACTGTCTAACCTTGTATTCTCTACCATTTCTTTGACTACTAAGGAATCTGGTGCAATGTTTGGTGACAATCCTGTTTATAGCAACAGAATTATCCAGTGGGCAGAAAGGGAAATTGAATACTTTGTGCGGTTGGTTAAAGAACACGCACCGCCTTCTGATGGAGCTCCTGCTTTACATGCAGCAAGTGTTTGTGTTCAAGCCAGTCTTAACCACTGTAATGCCTTGGAGAAACAGGGCCTTAAACTGTCAAAATTACTCTTGGTGCTTTTGCACCCATATATGGAAGAAGTCCTCGAGTTGAACTATATACGAGCCAGGAAAGCGGTTCTTGATTTTGCTTCAAGTGATGAAGGGAAACCATTGTCACCTCGGTTTGCATCTCCTTTATCTACATTTGCAACTACATCTGATACTTTGCTTGTTGAAAGTGGAATGAGATTCATATATATAGTCAAAGTAAGGTCTTAATCCTTATTTATTAATGTTTGGTTATCTGATTGCTCAAGTGTTATTACTGTATCCCTCAAACTTCAAATGACTTTGATTCATGAAGTGCACAGTGCAGATTTAAATCCCCCCTTTTCTTTTTTTTTATAATAAATTCCCCTCGATAAAGACCTCCCTCACCTTGTTATAGTTGTTATGCAAGTTCTTTTACATAACTTGGCTTATAGGTGTGCAAGTATTCTTGCAAGAACTCTAACCATTTATTTTTTTTGAAAATTGGTAATTCGGCAAGAACTCTAACCAATTTGTAACCTATAATGTTGTTTTTGATAGACCTCTATGATTGGCCTTTCTAGACACAACTGAATCTGTTGAGAGACTGGAAGATTATATCTAGATACTTTATTCTCTTCTCTCTTGCTCTGCATCCTCCACACACATGCGCACACACTTGTATATTCAACTACCAGATTCATTAGCAGAAATAGAAAGAACCTTGGGGGTTAAAGTGTGCCTCCTTGGTCCAAGAAAAGAAATATTTCTTGAGCAGAAAATAGTATAAAAACATGAAAGTGCCACTCCGTCAAAGGACCTTTTCTGCTTTGCCAATGAAGAAGGAGAAAAAGAAGCTGTCTTGTATGTAACACACTTATTGCTGCATATTCAGCATGGTGGCATAACTACCATTTACAATAGTGCAGTATATGAATATGTGTGTCTGCGTGTGTATATTACATAAATGCACTGTTCTCTTTCTGCTGGATTCTGCTAGCTGCAATTTTAGGACAACCTTCAATGCGGTGCCACTTAAATAGATGTCTCAAGTAGTTGTCGTTGCTCAAGTAGGAGCACCCATAGATGTTTGAGATTGCTATGAACTGCAACATGTAGAAAAAAAAAAGAGACAAGAACAATACCACTGCATCAGATGTCTGTTTCTTGTAATGATGGCTTAATAACAGTTTGATCCAACTTTGGCCTCCTCTGCAGGAAATAGTGGAGAAGCTCACCCAGTTAGTCATTCTACACTTTGGAGCTAACATATTGACCAGAATTTCACATCTTTTTGACAAGTATGTGGATTCATTGATTAAAGCCCTACCTGGTCTTTCCGAGGATGATAATCTCACTGAGCTGAAAGAACCTGTTCCTTTTAGAGCTGAAACAGACTCTCAGCAGCTTGCACTATTGGGAACTGCATTTACCATTGCTGAGGAACTATTGCCTATGGTTGTATCTAGAATTTGGAATGTTCTTAATGAAAGCAAGGAAGCGGGGTCTGAAAATATGATGCCTGCCGCAAACAATACCGTAGAACTCAAGGACTGGAGGCGTCAACTTCAGCATTCACTAGACAAACTCAGAGATAATTTCTGTCGACAATATGTTGTTAATTTCATATACTCAAGAGATGGTGATGCACGATTAGATGCTCAGATTTATTTGAGTGGTGTCGGACAAGATACAATTTGGGACACTGATCCGCTACCTTCATTGCCATTTCAGGTACTGTAATCCTTGTGTCCTAGTTTCCAAAACGATCCTTACTTATTGGTGCTATGAATAGCACACCCTAGTTAATTCTTTTACCTGTCTTAGTTTGTTCTCTTCTTTTCCCCATTCACAAAAAAGGGTCCAAGATTAATTAAGTTTTCCTTTTTGTGAATTGGGTGACTGAATGTGTAATATTCCTTTATCCAACCCTTTCATGTAACTAAAAGGTGATAAATCTTCAAACCTGTAGGCATTATTTGGTAAGCTGCAGCAATTAGCAACTGTGGCAGGAGATGTTCTTCTAGGAAGAGAGAAGATACAGAAGGTTTTGCTTGCCAGACTGACAGAGACTGTGGTAATGTGGTTGTCTGATGAACAAGAATTTTGGAGTGTTCTAGAGGATGATTCAGCTCCTCTGCAGCCGCTGGGTTTGCAGCAGGTATTTTGTTATATCTACTACCCTGTCTTTAGTTGTACTACTTGAATATAATAGAGTATTAGCACAATTTCATTTTACTTTTTCACCTTATCACCTGTTTTGCATGCTACCCGGATTTTCATTCAATTTGGGATAGTGTTTAGGAGCTGTTATAGCTTTGTTTAATTTTTTTTTTTTGAGAATTGATAAACATTGTATTCTTCAGCATTAAGGATATGCTGGGGACCTTTAGAAAATCAGAAAAGAACAAAAAGCATAATACTTACAAGGATCCTAAGAATTCTAAAAGTTGATCTGAATCCTCTAATCCTATCTCTTTACACAAAAAATATAGAGATACAATGCAAATTCCATTTAACCTTGTGAATGGAATTGGATATATCTTCAAAATTCATACTATTCCTCTCCTTCCACACTGTCCACCAAATGCAATGTGGTATCAAATTCCACCAGGTCTTCTGTCTCTTGCTACCTCCTCTCCTGATCCAACAACTAAGTAAATCAGGTGTATGTTCGAGCATAGTCCATTTCACTTCTGAAAAGTTGAGAAACATGGACCATATTTGTGCTGTGAAAGTACAGTGTAAGAATAGGTGACTGTTAGTTTCCCCTGTCTTCCCACATAAAGAGCACCACGGAAGTATGATCTTTCTTTTCTTCCTCAAGACTTCATGTGTCAAGCATGCCTTTCTAATGACCAACCAAGTAAAACATTTAACTTTTGTTGGTGCTACAGTCCTCTAGATATTTTTCGATGAGCTTCGGTATCTGCTACTTTGCGAGGTGCACTCCTTTTTATATGCCCTTCCAACTGTGAAGATCCCATCCTTGCTATGTGACCATCTAACAACATCATTGGCAGTATTGGTGCCTGCAAAATCCCCCATTTCCTCCAACAGTTTGGCTACTCTCTCTATTTCCCAATCATTTAGAAGTCTTCTGAAATAGAGATTCCAACCTTGTACTGTCCAACAATCACTGATCATTGCCTCAGAATTGGTGCACAAAATAAATAGATGACGAAACATGTCTTTTAGGGGGGTTTGTTTGATCCATACATCCCACCAGAATCTAGTTCTCTTTCCATCCCCCACCTTGATATGTAAATTTGCTTCTAACTTGGGCCATAAGTTTCTAATAGCTCTCCAAACCCCCGCTCCATAAGCATCCGTGCTTATGTTACTACACCAGAATCCATCCTCCCCATATTTACATTTAATCAAATCTTTCCACAAAGCTTGCCTCTCTTCAGTGTATCTCCACAACCATTTCATCAAAAGACTGTTGTTATGCTTCCTCAAATCTATGATGCCCAAGCCACCTTTATCTTTTCTATGCAAAACTGTCGCCCACTTGACCAAATTGTATCCTTTGTTCTCTATGCAACCATGCCAAAGGAAATCTCTCCTAAGTTTGTCCAATTTCTTAGCCACTTTTGCCGGTATAGTGAAAAGAGACATAACATATGTTGGGATAGAATCTAGAACAAAGTTGATAAGAATGTGTCTACCACCAAAAGAAATGTATTGAGCCTTCCATCTGGCTAGTCTTTTTTCAGTCTTCTCGACTATGCTGCCCCATATCTTCAAATCTTTGTGTGTATTACCTAGAGGCATACCCAAATAAGTTGTGGGCAATTTTCCCACTCCGCAGCCCAAAATGTCAGCTAGGCTTTGGATGTTTGTCACATCCTCAATAGGATATATACTGCTCTTTCCCCAGTTAACTTTCAAACCTGTACAAGCTTCAAAAAACAACAAAATTAGTTTGATGAATCTAAATTGCTCCTCCTGTGGCTCACAGAAAATCACGGTGTCATCTGTATAAAGTAGATGGCAAATCTCTTTAATATCACCATTGTTTCCACTAATCTGGAAACCTCTAATCCACCTGTTTTGAGTAGCAATCCTTATCAAACTATCAAATCCCTCCATTACGAGGATAAATAAAAAGGGTGAAAGAGGATCACCCTGCCTGATTCCCCTTCCTGAAGAGAAAAAACCCACCGGTTCTCCATTTACAAGAATGGAGAATCTCACAGTGCTTATGCAAAATTTTATCCATCCCACCCATCTTTCTCCAAAACCCATTTGTCTCAAGGTGTTTTGTAGGAAACCCCAATTTACATGATCGTATGCTTTTTCAATGTCCAGCTTGCACATTACCCTTGGAATGTTTCCTTTCAATCTGGAGTCAACACACTCACTTGCAATGAGAGCTGCATCCATTATTTGTCTTCCTTTAATAAATGCCATTTGGTTTTTGTTGACAAGCTTATCAATCACTCTTTTCAGCCTTTCTGCCAGTAGTTTTGCTATCACCTTGTAAACTCCAGTAATCAGACTTATTGGTCTGAAGTCTTTTAGTTCAGCAGCACTGGCTTTCTTGGGGATGAGTGCTACAAAAGTAGCATTAAAGCTCTTCTTAGTAATCTGTCTAGCATGGAATTCTTGTATAGCCTTTATAATATTCTCTTTTAGGATCTCCCAGAAAGACAAGTAAAAGGACATGGGGAAACCATCAGGTCCAGGTGCTTTCTCCATGGCACAAAGCTTTAAGCAGCCTAAGATCTCGTCCTCCTCAAAAGGACCCTCTAGTTCTATCTGCTCCTCCACACTAATGGTTGTGATCCCTTGTAATTGTAGCTCAGGCCTTCACTCCTCTGGTTCTGTGTACAAATTTTGGTAGAAGCTTTTGATGGTCTCTTTAATGACAGAGAGGTCATTAGTATTGCATCCATCCACCAGTAGAGACTCAATGGAACTATACCTTTTATGAGAAGTAGTTACTCTGTGAAAAAACTTAGTATTTTTATCCCCCTGCTTTAGCCACTGGATTCTTGATCTTTGCCTCCATCTTATTTCTTCATTCTTAGCTACTTGCTCATAAGTGATAGCCAAATTTGTTTTTTTGTTGGATCTCCTCCTCTGTGAGCACCCTTTGTTCCTGTACAGCTTCCCATTTGGCTAGCTCCTCCATAATCTCCTCCTTTTGTGCTTTACAATTATTTCTATTATTCTTACTCCATTCCTTCATCTTTCCTTTCAAAAGTTTCAGCTTTTCTGCCAAAACAAAACTTTGGGTTCCAGTTATTACAAAAGATTGCCACCATAATTTCACCTCTTCCTTGAATCCTTCTACTCTCATCCACCAATTTTCGAATTTGAAGTAGGACTTCTTGAAATTCAGATTCCCACATGTCAGTAGGATTGGGTTGTGGTCAGATCCCAACTTTGGCATTGTGGATTGCTTGATAAAAGTGAACTGCTCCTCCCATTGTGAGCTATAGAGAAATCTATCAATTCTGGAAGCTGTTTGGTGTCCTTCCCCTCTTCTCCAGGTGTAAGACCCTCCAAATAAAAGAGGGTCTATTAATTCCAATTCATCAATGCATTCAGAAAATTCAGTCATAGCACCATTAATCCTAGGGCAATTGGATCTTTTTGCCGGGTATCTAATAATATTGAAGTTCCCCCCTACTACCCAAGGACCTTCACACAGACTTCTCATAGCACCCAGCTTACTCCACAGTTCTCTCCTCTCTATTTTCTTGCACTTAGCATAAACTGCTGTCAGAAACCAGGAAAATTCTTGATTCTGGTTTGAAAATTTACAAGAAATGCATTGTGATCCTGCTTCCACCAGAACCCCCTCTCATATTCTTTTATCCCACATAATTAAAATACCTCCACTAGACCCTTGTGCCTCTACATGAAGTTCACTCAACCATCTGTTGTTCCAAATGCTGTGAATTAAACTACTAATATTGTCCGTTAGTTTAGTCTCCAAAAGAATATAGACATTTGCCCCCCATTGATTAATCAAGTTTCTGACTAAATCCCTCTTCCCTTTGTTGTTTAACCTCCTTACATTCCAAGAAATTATTTTTACCATCATTGTTCCACAATTGATAATCTCCTCCCTCTACTCCTAGGCTCCTCCTCTTTGAATTTCATATTGAAAATGAGATTCCTCAACTCTTTAGGCACTGATTGGTTGGTTGTGTTGCTATTATTGTCTCTGTTGCATTGTTCCTCCCCTATGGTTTTTTGCCCCATTCTACTTATTAATGAGAAGAATTCTCTTTCATATCCCTCTGTACACACCCCAAATATTTGGCTTAATTTGACTAAATTTATGTGAAATCTCAGCGTTGCTTGAGACTCAAAACCCTCCTCAGATATACTGTCATCAATTGCTAAGGGCCTGGGTTCGTGCAAAAACTCCATCTGCTCTCCCGGCAATTCCATCGACTCATCACCTTCAAAACTTTCCACCTCCATGTTGTGTATCTCCTTACCCCTTGTCTTGTCATTCTTAGAGGAGTTCACGATCTGCATTGAGTCCTTTGGCATGCGTAAAAATTCTCCTCCCATCTGCAACAGAATATATTGTATAGCTCTATTGCAGATTAAAGGTCAAAACTGTTTAGAAATTCCTGGATGGACAATTTAAAAGGATACATAGTTGGGCATAGGACGGCCGTTTGTGTGCTACCTCTTTCTAAAAGTAACTCTCCGGGTATCTGGGTGTTTGAAAATAAGGGTATCTTGTTCCTTGTCATAAGAAAGAAAATGAAGGTATCTTATTACTTCCTCAGCCCAATCGGCATAAGATGTTAATTGGTTTTAGAGTTTAAGAGCTTAAGGTATTTTCTCATTAGCCGTTAACTTGATGAAATTCCAAAAAGATACCTTAGTCTTTGACCGGACTAAGTCATACTAACATTCATTTGCGATATTCAACGTGAAATGCTCTCTTGTTAAGCAAATATTTTGATGTTCTATATTTGAGTTATGATAAAACCCTCTTTGCATCTTGATATCAACTTTTTGTTTGACAGTTAATTCTTGACATGCACTTCACTGTTGAAATTGCACGATTCGCGGGTTATCCATCAAGGCACGTGCATCAAATATCATCAGACATAATTGCACGTGCAGTCAGGACGTTTTCTGCCAGGGGCATAGATCCACAAAGGTATATATACCTCATTCACCTATCTTGCTACTTTTCATCTTCTTTATGTGTGAGCCTCATTAATGAAAGTGTCTTTCTTATCAGTGCCCTACCCGAGGACGAATGGTTCACCGAAACTGCTAAAGGAGCCATAAACAAGCTTCTCCTAGGTGGTTCTGGATCAGATACATCTGAGATTGATGATGAACACATCATTATGCATGATGAAGGGATGTCGGACTCTGATGGATCACCTTCTTCCCTGTCAAGTGCAGATAGTTCTGAGTCATTTGCCTCAGCAGAAATGGGTGATTTGGATAGCCCTGTGTATTTATCTGATCCTGAGAGTTAAACAATACTGTCTAGTTACTTCAAGTGAATTATTGCATTTAGAAGTTGTATCTGTTGCAAGTACATGTGTTTGGTTCTGTTGTATCCAAATAGTAGCTAATGTTATCAATTAATTATGGAGTAGTAGGCATTAAAGGGTTATTTGCTGCAAGATTCTGTTATGAAGAATTAGCTAGTTCCTTTTACAACACTCTATTACTTTTTCGTATTTGTTTAGATTATATATAAGATACTTTTGGACAAGAGATGAGATTTTCACAAACGAAACTTAAAAAATAAAAAAATAAAGCACAAAAAATGTTAAAGAGAGATTCAATGTCTAGTATATATAGCATGGCTTCACCACTGCTCTTGGGATGATAGCTCTGCTTACCAAACGAAAAAAAAAAAAGGTAAGAAAATCACTTATGTGTAATAAAACATTTTCTATCGTACAAACCACACCCTAACATTGCTTTTCTGTTTCAAATTGAAGTGGGCTATAAACAATATTTCTTCCGTCTAAATTTATGAATTAGTTTGCTATGGCATAAAGTTTAAGAAAGAATTTTTTTTTTTGAAATTTGTGTTCTAAAATAAGTTATAGCAAACATAAACATATGAACTTTAAACAATTATACAAATTACATTATATAAATTATATTATACAAAATCTGAAAACTACACGTTTATACAAACTTTAAAAAGTTATACACAAAAAGATTGAAGGTATATGATGACAAAACTGAAAAACCAAAGGAAATCATTGTCATATACAAATACAAACCATCGTATACAAATACAAATCATACAAAGAATTGTTAGTTGCGAATTATACATATACAAACGTGACTAATTATACAAACTCGAAGTCAACCCATGTAATCAATGGTTAATGTTAATCGCGAGTGATAATTATAACAAACTATAGTCATGATTAGCAATTAAATAGTATAAATTTGCTTAACTGCAGAGTGGTTGGGTCCAAAAGTGCCCCACCGAAGCCCATGTAGACAAAAGAAATCCAGAAAAAAAAAGGAAAGTGAGGAATCGGTGTTCATCCATCACCCTAGCAGCAACCTCACTTCCGATCTCTATCTTCAACACAAACACAAATTTTTGAATTTGAGCGACTCACTTCTTCAACACAAAAGTCGCTGAATGGAAGCATTTAAGGCTTGAAAAGTCCCCTCCTCACCCTTTGTTTCTTTATCCTCGAGCTCAGAAAAGCACTGCATAAGGATCTAGAGCATCAGGTAAGCCTACATTTCAAGAGAATTGCTTCAGCAGAAATGCTTTGTTCTTCATAGGTCGTTTGCGCTACCTGTGTTTTCAGTGAAGCTTGGATAGTGTATTGTGTCATGACTTTGAAATCTATTTTGACACCTTGTAACTCTCATGTTTGGATAATCGCCTTGGCCCTCTGTGGTAACAGTATGAAATTGTTTGTTGTTAATACCTGCAATGAAGATATGGTTCAGTCAAAAAATCAGCTAACATATTCCCTTCTCTGTGTACCTGTGCGTGCAACACCTCCTCTGTATGCTCTCTCACCATCCCTTGGATTCTCCTTATATCAACTACAATAGCCCAAGGAATTTCCCAAATCCCATCTATGATCTTCTTACCAATAAGTGAATCTGGAAGCAAATTATTGGTCATGCAATATTCTACCCAAAGGTTTCACTTCTGCCTCAAGTGCAGATCCTACCAATACCTTGTTCACTTCTGCATACATGAAATAATACAAAATGCAGAGACAATGAAGTCCATAGTATCCTTGTAAACACTATCACTGTTGCATTTAAATTTACCTTCCTCGGGGAGCTTCCAATTAACATTTTTGCTAGAGATTAGAGGAATGTAATTATCAAATGCTTTTACAATTAACGGCCAAAACATAGGAATTTTATCTAGCCAGGGATATCTGTATGCTGCCAACAGATGTAGATTCCTGTTAATTTTAGCAATCATAGAGAATTTCGACATTTTCCCTCCATGTGTAATTTTATTCCTTCTTTTCCAAATTTGCCATATTATGAACACAGGAACAGCTCTGAATAAAGGCTTAAGCTTTGGTACACCCTTTAGGGTTCTTTTGATACTTGTTACCAGTTCAACCGAGCAATGGCGAGAAGTAACAACGGAATTTCAGGCACAATTGATCTAACCGGCAATCTTTTGCCGGAGAAGGTGGTGGAACTCACCGGAAAAGTGCACCAGCTGCCGTGCTGTATCAAGTTCAATGGTCCTTCTGATGTTTCACAGTTCTTTAAACCCAAATCCACCGGTATAATTATTCTATTTATGCAAGTCAAGTTCATACTCTACTTCAATTTTTGGTTTTGGGTATTAAAAACGTAGTTTTTGAAAGAACTTTGCTTTTATTTATTTAATCACTCTACTTGAATTTGTGAATGAAATGAAGGTGTAATTGTTGATGGGTTAAGTGTGGAGGAAGCTCATTTTAGAGGAAGGAAGCTTCAGGGTACTACTGTTGTAGTTCCTCATGGCTATTCTGGTAAACTAATTTATTTTCTTTTAATAATGGTGTTGGACGGGCTTGTCTATTACTTCCTCTGATTTAATTTGTTTTTGGTTTTGACTTGACACGAAATTTGAGAATGTAAATAAGTTTTTTGACTGCGTCAAGTGAGATAATCTTCAACGGAATTAAGTTTGATAGTCACCAAATTAGTGATACTAGGTACGGTCAAAGCCGCGGCAGAGTGGAAGGGAGATGGAACTGTTGGTTCTATTGTTCCACTGCAAGGTGGGAGCGGAGGTAGGCCAATCTGGCCTATAGAAGAACCTAGCAGAATGCTTGGCCCAACAGTGTGGAGAGGAAGAGAATGAGAAAAAGAAGGCAAAGGAGGAATTGAAAAGGATGAAGTAGACGATCCCAACAAAACAACAGATTTAGATTGAGTAGATATAATATCTGTTGTAGAAGAAGGAAACGAGACCTCTGAAGAAGAGGAAACAAGTGGTACGAAGTGATAAAAGGCTCAATAAGCCGCTGGTCCATCTCTATTCATATATACATAATGAATACAAAGGGGATATTGGTAAGGGTAAATGGGTAATAGGTAACCTAGTACAACACAAAAGGAAAGTAGGATAAATAAATTGAAATGGAGGAGTAAAATAATATTGTGCATACAGTATGGTCAGAAATTAAGCAAAGGGAACCATAATTCAAAGCTAAATACTCAGATCCCAAGTGATGGATCAAAGTCTCAATACTTGCTGCTTGGATAATAACCATCAATGACTACATTGTGCTCTTGGTGAGTGGCTGCACATACAACTGTGCTTTATATGCTGTAGGACTGAGGAAACATTGTTATGTTGATATTATTTCCCATCCAGCATGATTGATTTTGGAGGCTTCATAACTGGATGGCTCAAACACCGATTGTTATGAACTTTATGAGAATCACATGCCAAAAGCTAGTTGTTGAGGTGGCAGAGTCTAATACCATGTAATCACAGTGAAATCCTGTATAAATGGCATGTGATTGAATTCTCACACCTGCAACTAGGATTATAATCGCGTGATTTTCTAATTTTTCTTTTGGCGTGTGGGGTTGAGGGAGGGGCAAGGCGAAGGGGAACAACTAGACTGGTGAACTGTTTGCTTGTTTCATCTTTCAAGAGTTTATCCTAGCTTGTTTACATGGATTGTAGTTTGGCTTCCAACTTTTGATGATTTCACAGAAATTTTGGTTAAGCTTTTGGTTTCATTAGACACTTATGTCATCTTGGAACAATTGTCTGGAAGGAAAATGTCCAGACAAATAAAGATAAATGTTTTTGGAATGATAGTCTATTGTCTTACAGCTTTTGTATTGGACTGGAAGTACTAGTCTCTCCATCCCGATTTTGATAGCTCAATTCTGAGATACGTAAGTCTAAATATGTATCATCACATGTATTGCTGTTTCCAGTTGTATTGTCTTTTTCTGTTTTTTGTTTCTTGAACTTCATAGAGTAAAATTACTTACATCACTTATCTGCCACCTAAAGTTGTACGATTATTGTAGTTCAAATTTATATTGGGACCTCTTAATCTACTTAACTTTGTGTTATTTGAAACCATTTTTCTTGCTTCTTCAGGGTTTGTCTTGGGAAAGAAAATGCCTGTTGAGAAAAGAAAAAGGTCCGAGGAAGATTTAAGTTGCTGGGAGATGAAGGCAAAGTTCCAAAACATAACATTGTGGAACCATGATTCTCTTCCCTCAGAAAATGATGCTTCCTTGCGTGCCTTCCACCTATTTTCTGTTGCAACAGCAGTATGTTTCTTCTTGATCCTAGTTATCTGGAGATGCCTTTCCTGCTATTTATCTGTTTGATTTTCTGTTAAGTTGCTAAAGCAAGTGTTCATATGAAAGCTGCTCCTTAGACAACAACAGTTTCTACCGACTATGGTACCTGCTTTGACATGACACCCTGGCTGCCTAAAATGTTTTTCAGATTGTGGCTTTTATGACCAAACATGCATCATCGAGTCAGCTATTTTACCTCTCCAAAGTTTGACTACTTTTTTAATCCATCTTACTTGGTTTTGTTGGGAGGAGTATCTTGTATGAACCAAGTCCAGCCCAATGTGGATACCAGGGTCGCAAAAGTAGTTATTGGGCTGACAAGAGCTATTGGGCCTAGAACAAGCAATAGGGTCAGGTTAATTTTGGATCCGGGTTGAGAAGTGGGCATGGGAACAGTTCCATCAAAAAGGGTAGTGGTATGTGATTCAAGGATTATGCAAATTGTTGAGTAAAGAGTCTGATTCTCTCATCTCCATTCTTAGTCGAGCTTCTCATCCCCTTCTATCTATCTCTATGTTTTCTGATCTTCTTCCCCTTCGGTTAACCTTCTCAGTTTAGATTTAAGGACGTTAGTTGTTATTAGCTTGTTGTTTCCATTTCTCAATTGTATTTTGTGTTCTTCAGCGATTATAATACATATCATTGTTGTGTTGGTAACTTGAGTTGTAACAGTATCAAATAAGCACCAGTAGTCTCAAATCTGCGACCAAATATTTGGCTAATTTTGGTTCTCTTTAGTTGTCTTTCCTCTGATAAATGCTTATGAACGCTACTGTTGTAAAATGAGGATATAGAGGAAATCAATGTAGGAGCTGCAATTAAAATGGTCTGGATGCATTTATATGGACTCTTTATCATTGTTACATGCTTATTTATGCTGCTTTGAGTACCTAGCGATGTAGTCTATATTAAACTTGTGTTTCATCAATGCAGCTGCACCAACCAGTCAGTCTTGAAGACCTGGAAGCTGCATCAATCGATCAAGAACTAGAGCTATAAATTGGCAATATGAGGATATAACCTCCACAATGAGCAGTACATTTCGAGCTCGTTTATGCTCTTTCCCAGTTCATGGACAGCGTTCTTCATTATATATCTATAGTATCAGGACTCCATTTATCATGTGTCTAACATGTACAAGCGCTAACATATTAACACATGTATTTCGTATATCTCAAAAAATTCCCTTCGTTTCTGCAAGATTGTACATTCTCGAGGTATAGTCTTAGATTTATACCCATTTTATGTGACCTAACAAGTAGTACCTGGTTTTCTTACTTAGTTTTAAGTGTTCAGTAAGTAGACAAAAAATATTTGTACACCAGTATATTCAAATACTATGAAGGATGGTGTGGTGAGGATGTAGGATATAAGGGATGGGGTCATGTGTTAAGAGTGTAGGGAGCAGACTACCAATGTGATGTGAATGTCACTAGGGAAGTAATTATTCTTATTTTTAATATTTTGACCAACCAAATATAACGATATTAGAAAACATTCTTTATAATATGGTTTCCTAAGCACACCCTATGTGTATATAAGAAAAATATGGGTTTCCAGCATTTACTCATATTTAGGGAGCAAAATAGAGTGACGAACCAGCTGGCTAAAGGGTACATTGTTAAGTTTTTAATAGGCCAAGATTTTTGGTATTTTTTTCAGTGATTGCAACATCTGCAATTTGGGCAGATACTATAGGAACTATGTTTACAGAATTTGCAGTTTGTAATAGTATTCATTAATAGATTAATAGATTTGTTTGGTTATGTTAAATCGAAATGCTATACTCTCTCATTTATCATTTATTTTTAATTATACAAATATTTATGACTTATTTTAGACCTCAAGTTCGAATAGATTTCCTATTATTCTTTGTGCCTAGTCAGCATAAATTGGTTATTTTAATGAGCAAAACAATTCCTTATCAAACAAGCTGGAATAGCTCAGTTGGTTAGAGCGTGTGGCTGTTAACCACAAGGTCGGAGGTTCAAGCCCTCCTTCTAGCGTCCAAATTTATCATTTTTATATTAGTTCTTTACATAATTTATTTGATTTTAAATCTTAATTTATGTTTGATAGACTCTCTTGGCTCAAATAAAATATTTTAAAGTAGTTTTTAAAAAAAAGAAGGAAATAAAGTAGATATGTTGATTGATAAGAAAAACATTACATAACATTTAGAAAAGAAAACAATAAATATATAATCAAAGCACAAATAACGCAAATGATTAATAAATCGAAGTAGCAATGATATGAATAATATATTATAAGAACTAACAGTAAATATGAAGGAAGGCATCATGAAGTATTTGGTGTTCTATGTCAAATAACAAAGTGCATCAACTTTTGCTTTCATGAACACGTTTTGATCTCTAGAATTATATATCATCTTTAAACCACTAATCTAAATATTGTTCTTGTGTTCATTGAACAATATCTAATATTGTAAAGCAACTCCATATTCTTTTTTTTTTCATTATTAAAAAAACATTACCTTTAATTCAACTAATTTAATAAGAGGAATTTTGGCCCTTTAATTTGGTCAAATTTAACTTGGGCCCTTCGCTATATTATGCTCTCTGTCGGCTTAGTTATAAAATTGATTATTTGCCTCATGTGACCAAGTCGGATTCCATAAATATAAATAAGTAAACATAGTTAAAGCAAAAAAGTGAATTTTAAAAAAAACCATTACGTATTGGATTAAGTAGAAAAGTCAAATTTGGACTACATATTAATTAACTCGAGGTAGGGGCGAACCGAAAATCGAACCAAACCGCAAACCGAGTCAAACCGAAAAAGAAACTCGACTAGTGGTTTGGTTTGACTTGGTTTGGTATTGGAAAAAAAAACTCGACTATATTTGAGTTGGTTTGGTTTTAACTAAAGAAAATCAACCCGAGACCAAATCAACCCGACATTATATATATAATTTTAAAATTTTATTTTATACATAAAAATATTTACTTTGATATATTTTTTAAATATTTCTTATACTTTTTCATAGTTTTTATCTTTTTAATATATTATTTCAAGTTTGAAACTTAGAATTATGAATGGTTCAATAAAGATTATAGTCCACATATGTTGGTAATTATAATAAAGCTTAAATCAAAATTAAATTAATACTAATGCAAAAAGAAAATCAATTCAACACTAAAAATGACAATAATATTGAATATTTGTTCTTTAGTTTTGCATTGGTTTAGACAATTAAAATACATAATCTAATTTTAATTTCCTTTAATATTTAGTCATGTAACTAATACTTATTGAACTTGTTTTAGCATGATTTAGTACTTTTAAATTATGATCATTTTACTTATGACTTGTTAATTTGCAATATTTGTTTTACGTGATTTCATTATTATTATTTTTGTTGGATATTTTAGTGTCATTCATCATATCATATTTTGTGTTTCTTTTTAAGAAACACCTTAGATAGTTGTATTTTGGTAGGACTAAAGAAATATTTGAAGTACAAGTAAATTATATGTTTGTATGAATACTTTATCGAAAAAACCCCAAAAACCGAAAAGCTATTTGATTAATGAGTTTGTTTTAGTACATATTATTTGAGATTTAGAGTAAAAGCTATTGATTTCGGTTGAACTCGTATCCAACTAGCTACTAGCTCCGCCCATACACTCTAATTAGTTCATATTTGCATTGAGTAATCCAATAATGAATAACTAAAATATTTCCTTAAAAAAATATAAAATTTTCACGAAATATCTTATTTGGACAGTGCTATTTACCAGATACGCAACATGATTAAAGTTTCAGATATGCATTTTTGTTTAACGATAACTTAGGTCTTAGCTATGGCCTTAGGTCATCTATCATGTGACATTATTCCTTTTGGCCTTTTACGTAACTTTCCTTCTGGCATTATACTTATGTTCGAGTTTATGTTTTTCTCTTAAAAAATTTAATAGTGTTATTTTCATTGCTTGCAGGGTTATATAGTTTATCCGAAAGCTCTTAATATTGTTTGGGAAAACGATAGATGCTTTTGGAAGTTACCCAAATACGAGTAAGAATTAATTGGTGTACAAAATCTAAGTTGTAGAAATTAAATGTGTGCTACTACCTTACAAGTAAAGCGGCTGACATTGTTATTAAATTTATTTGCATTGCAGAAAAAATGGGGCAGAACTTATACAAATAAATTGGCTGAAGGTGACTGGTTGCATTGACAATATTAATGTAGCCAAGAAAACATCATTTGATGTTGGATTTACCGTGTCACTAATGACAGATGCGTTCGGTTGGAGCGATTCGCCAATTTATCTTACGGCGAAATGGGAAATAACTAATGGCGGATCCAAGATTTTCACGAAGTGGGTTCAAGATATAAAAAATAAAACTAAAATGTGGCAACAGGCGAGGATTCGACCTTGGGTTGGCTGGGAAAATTGAACCCTTTTCACCACTCTGCCAAGTGTCACACTTGTGTTAGTGGGTTCAAAAGTTAATATATACATATAAAATTTTAAAAATTGATCAAATATATATATATATATATATATATATATATATATATATATATATATACGATGTTATTTTTCAACGAAGTGGGTTCATATGAACCCACTTGACCCTTTGTAGGTCCACCCCTGGAGATAACACTCCATGGAGAAAGGTGAATTTGACAAGTGAGATAAATAACAAAAGAATGATATAAAAAACTATTACGATAACAAAAGGAATGGGAAACAATATCGATAAAATTTATTTTGAGTTGTATGAAGTTTGGAACAAAAAATGGAAATGAGGTCTCAAAATTCATTCCGTAAACTTGAAGAGATTTAGCTAGATATTGATTTAGCTATACTACAAGAAAATTGTAAGACAAAAATAATTAGTCGATAATTGTCCTATCATGAATGAAACTCGTATGTTGAACTCAATTATAACTTTAATTAAGTTGATTTACGTTTGTTCTTTTATTTGTTTCAAGTTTTTCCTCTTTTCCCCCCTCCTAATAACTATATTACATATATTCAATTTAACTAGTTTCGCTGGAAAAAGTTTAAAATACTCATCGCAACAAATAAATAATTTTACGCTAATAATATAATTGTCTTTATATTATTAGTAGCAATAATATAATATGTGTATTTATAACCAACACTTAATGTTGTTAAAGACTTTAGCAACTTTGAATACAATGATATTAATTATGAATACAATATTGTTAATTATGAAAATTATACCAAAAATATTGTCAATTGACGTAATCAATAATTTAAAATATTTAAGAAAAAAAATATAATTAAAGGATTATAATTTTCTTGAGTGTCCTCTAAGTAATTTACCCCTCATTAATTTCAGAATTTTAGTGAATTCAAATGTATATGGCGGAACAAATTACACACTAGACACTTGATTCAGTGGTTCAATTTGCATCACTACATCCCTCAATAACTATGAAATACTCATTGTTATGCAAAACATAATCATCTTAGATGTTTTAAATACCCTAAAATCCATTTCATTGTCATCTAGTGAATTTTGTCAAAACTATTTGTTTTCCGACTTAATTTACTTATTGGCCAAGTAATATTATATATACAATATACAATTCATTAATTAGGTATGTCAAACCTCCCAACACTCTAATATAATTCAATTGAGACTTAATTTGACCATTAATTTTTACAAAAATATATAATATGAATTAATTAAAATTCTTGCGACTTTAAAATTCAAATATTTAATATTTTTAAATAGTGCATTGACATAATGAAATTGAGACAAAACTAGCTAGACTACTCCACTGTTCTTGTATTCATTGAACAATCATATATACTTGCTTTGCTTTGGAATATAAAGGGAAATCCACATTCATTTTTTTCGTTATTTAAACATTGCTTTAATGCAACTAATTTAATGGGAGGAATTTTGACCCTTTTTGGTCAAACTTAGGCCCTTCCTTTATAACTTTGTGACAGTTGATAAAAAGGGGAATGAAAAGAAGTTTTAAAAGTGCAATATATGAATTACTACCCCTCCGTCTCATTTTATATGTCATTCCTTTCTATAAATAGCTGGACCACAATACTTGTCATTTTATAAAAATTATGCATAAATTACCATATTTTACCTATTATACCCTTGATAGAGTAGTTAATTAATCTTAAAAATGTACTCATCATTTATTATAAAATTGACTTAAGAAAACATTAAATAAGGGTAGAAGGGTAAAGTTACATCATTTCTTAATACAAGTGCAAAGTAAAAAGGTGACATATAAAATGGGACGGAGGGAGTAATATTTTAGCAATGAAAACGATATAATATAGTACTCTAATATTCTTACCGCATCATGAGAATATTTATTCGAGATTTATCAATTTGGAATCAATCTCTATCTTCATGCATTCAACTTTTGACAACTAATTATAGTTAAGATGTCGACTTTGGGGTATATTTTTTTTCCTTGTCCAATCATCTTAGGGACATGATGCATGTGCATATATTCTTTAGCTTAAATGCGTAAGGTCTTACGTGTCATGACTTGATTCCATTTCCTTCTTTAGGTTATTGCATGCATGCATGAAAAATTTTCTATCTCTATATATATCTGATTTTTGTAGCCCAAAATATTATAAGGCACTCAAATCTTCACATTCTTTATAATTCAACTTATATAGCAAATATTAAATGGCTTCAAAATCTCTTCACTATCAAGGCAATCACACTTTCTCTAAAACAGAAAAGGTGCAACAAATTTCATGCATTAATTTCTTCTAATATGCTATTTCCGTCCATTTTTAATTGTCATAATTTCCTTTTTTATATTCAAACGATAATAACTCTGACTAACATTTTACGTTATATTTTTTATCATATTGATATGTAAAAAATTAAAATTTATAGTATTTTTCATAGTTTTTGAATATCTAAATTTTTTGTTTAGAATATCAAATTAATGTAATCTAATTTAACTTTGAAAATTAGTCAAATTGACTTTCGAAAAGCGCAATATGACAATTAATAATGAACAGAGGGAGTATATATATTGCAATTCTTGTTTCTCCCATTATACTTAGTTATGCTCGAGTTTATGTTTTTTTTTTTTTATATAGTTTTTTAATAGTTTTTATTTCGTTGTTTGCAGGGTTATATAATTTATCCGAAAGCTCTTAATATTGTTTGGGGAAATGATAAACGCTTTTGGAAGTTACCCAAATACGAGTAATAATTAATTGGTGTACCAAATCTAAGTTATAGAAATTAAATGTGTGTTACTACATATATACTACCTTACAATTGTATATTTGGCTGACATTGTCATTTAATATATTTGAATTACAGAAAAGATGGTGTAGAACTTATACAAGTAAATTGGCTGGAGATAACTGGCTGTATTGACAATATTAATGTAGCGAAGAAAATGTCATACGATGTTGGATTTACAGTGTCACTGATGACTGATGCATTTGGTTGGAGCGATTCGCCCATTTATCTTATGGCTAAATGGGGAGATAATACTAAATGGACAAAGGTGAATTTGACAAGTGAGATTAATGGCAAAAAGATGGTATCAAAAACTATTACGATAACAAAAGGAAAAGGGAACAATGTTGATAAGATTTATTTTGGATTGTATGAAGTTTGGAACAAAAAATGGAAAGGAGGTCTCAAAATTCATTATGTAAATTTGACAGAGACCTTTAACCAATTAATTAGCCAAGTAAAAGAGTAGTATTACAAGAATGCTATAAGATAGAAACATGTCGATGATTATCATTCTTAAATCGTAGTTTAAAATAGGAGAAGCTTAAGTTAAAAATCTTATTTTTGTTCATGTATTTTAGAGTCATGTGTTTTTTTTTTTTTAAATAATTTGAATTTGTGTTTGTATTTAATGTTGTTCTTATCATGAATGAAATTATGATTTTCCTCTCATATTCTCTCCTTCGGGACTTCACTCACTTCCCCTTTGTCGTATTAAAACACTATATTTTGAATATGAATCTGGATATAAATTTTTTTCAAAATTTTAAAACAAAATTGACATTTTAAAAAGATGTGAATACATGTTATTAAGGTCTATTAGTCTATGAGCTTAGTGACATTTTAAAATTCACTTATCCAAGTGTAACAATATAATTAGTACTATTACAATAACAAAAGAAAAGGGGAACAATACTGATAAGATTTATTTTGAATTGTATGAAGTTTGGAACAAAAAGTGGAAAGGAGGTCTCAAAATTCATTCCGTAAACTTGATAGAGATTTAGCTAGATATTGATTTAGCTGTACTACAAGAAAATTGTAAGACGAAAATAATTAGTCGATTATTGTCATATCATGAATGAAACTCGTATGTTGAACTCAAGTATAACTTTAATCAAGTTGATTTACGTTTGTTCTTTTATTTGTTTCTAAGTTTTTCCTCTTTTCCCCCCTCCTAATTACTATATTACATATATTCAATTTAACTAGTTTCACTGGAAGAAGTTTAAAATACTCATCGCAACAAATAAATAATTTTACGGGAAATAATATAATTGCCTTTATATTATTAGTAGCAATAATATAATATGTGTTTTTATAATCAACACTTAATAATGTTAAATATATTAGCAACTTTGAATACAATGATATTAATTATGAATACAATGTTGTTAATTAGGAAATTATACCAAAAATATTGTAAATTAACGTAATTATAATTTGAAATATTTAAGAGAAATTTGAAGAAAAAAAATATAATTAAAGGATTATAATTTTCTTGTATGATTAAAAAAAATAAAAATTCTTGTGTGTCCTCTAAGTAATTAATTTACCCCTCATTATTATCAAGATAGTTGGATAATAAATTGGGCAAACTACATAAATCCCACTAGTTTAGATCCTAATTACTAAGATTTCTGATAGTTTCAAATATTACTTTCTCAACCATATTTCGTGCTTAGGATACATGACTCTGAATTTACAAGATACATGTATCTGCTGAATTTTAAAATCGAGATACATATTTTATTTATTTAAATTAATTATTTGTAACATATTTCCTTAATTAGAGGAGTTATTGAGAATGTTCAAAATACATGGACAATCAATTCTGAAAATTTAAATTAATTAAATCCCTTAATATAATGCGAAAATCAAGGATTATATCTATGTTTAATTAATTTAATTTTATTATATTATTAATAAAAGACAAATACATGTATATAACTTGGCCACGTAATTTGATTAGTTTATTTTATTACTCTTAAAATAATAAATTCATTAATTTGATGTATCTATTATCAATATATAATGTATCCAACCAACTAAACACTTACATACATGCGTATCATACAAGTAGATTCATATGTATCATGAGAAAAGACATAAATACACCATCAAAGTTGTCCCGTATTTGCATAAAGACTCCTTAACTTTCAAAGTGTCTTATTACTCCACAAAACTATTTAATATCTTTGTAAATGAGTCATTTTGACCCATTCCCTCGTCTATGTAGTTGCGTGTGTTGCTCACTCCCTATGATAGAATTCAACCCGACCCGACCCTGTTCTTTGAAGAAAGTCGTTTTTCCTTTTCTTTTCTTATTTCTCTACTTTCCTTTTCCTTTTCTTCTTCTAAATTTATTTCTTCTCTGTAAGGTCTTTTGTTTTATGTTTTAGTTTTTTTATTCTTCTTTTCCATCTTTCTTATCAAATTCCTTTTAGTTCCTCTGTTTTTCGACCTGTTTTAGTTGTTTCAAGATTGTCTTTATTGTCGTCTTCTTCTAATTTATTGTCTACTTCACAATCATTTCAAGATTTTGGTAGTAATTCCTTATTGCATTTACAAATTGAGGGTCGGGTTTTGTTTCCCGATCATGTTTTGTTGTTGGTGAACAAAAATTCAGAAGAAATTAAACCATAAAAACTTCAAATTAACGTTTTATACTGGAAATTAAAAGATAAAACGAATTCCTACCTTATTTTCCTGGGGAAGATGATGAAGTCATCAAACAGAGAGAACCAACGTTGATCTTGCTATGGAAAAAAACCATGAAATCAAAAAATTAGGGCTATCAATGGCTATTTTGGGTTTAAAAGTGGGGAAGATGACATAAATTGATTAAATAATTAATAATAAAGAAAGAAAATGACACGTGGCACTTTTAAATTGGTCCATGGCAGTGAAAACACGGAATGACACGCCTCATGTGCGTGGTAACAATCCAGACGAGGAAATGGGTCAAAATGGCCCATTTACAACGATATTAAATAGTTTTGTGGGGTGATAGGACACTTTGAAAGTTAAGGTGTCTTTATGCAAATACGAGACAACTTTGATTGTGTATTTATGTCTTTATATGTATCATAGAAGTTTCTAGTATTAATTTCATGTATCTATTTATATGATTTAATATTAATTTCATGTATCTATTTGTATGATCTAATATTATTTTATGTATCTTTTATATGTATAATTTGATGTATCAAGTATCAATTTCATACGTAATATCTAAAAACACGTATCTCAGATAAATATGAAAATAGTTAGATACCTTGTAATAACATAACAAATACATATGATAATATTAAGATACATGATAGAAGACCATATACATATGACAAGACTCGGATACATGACATAACAAATTGTGTCAAATACATGCATAAATTTTCATTAATATGAAAATCTCCAATATATTCATTAGATACATACACACTTAATAAGATACACTGATAAAAAACTAGATACATATAATCGTATCTCAATAATGTATCAGATACATCAATAATATGTCAAATACATGTGTAAATCTCCGCTTATTGAAACATTCCAATTACGTTTGTGGCTGGTCAGGACATCTCATTGCGGCAGTGTTTGCTTCACCTTTTGATTCATCGGTGTTGCTCACTGTGCCTAAATTCGACGGGCAACGTGACGCGAAGTTTCTTGGTTGATTTATAGTATACAAGGTATGCAACCGATACTATCGTCAATGTCGAATTTGATAAATCTGTTGGGCTTGAAATATCTACTTACAACGATACCCATTCTCTTTGCGCGCTAGAGATGTCTCCCCTTGCGAGAAAAAATGGTGGATTCGTGGGGAATTGATTTGAGAGTGAGAAAATCAAAGGCTAAGAATTTGATATGTGAGTTGACAAGCTGTAGAACATCCATTTTAATAGAATGTTTCTTCTCAATAAATTTTGACTCTTCAAGGGAAGAGGAACAGGAAAAGTTAGAGTTTGAGTCTTACCCTAACCCATACTCTCCGAGACAAAGATATTTATTTTTAATTAAAGCACTTATTTTGAAGTTTAAATGCAATCAATCCTAGTTTTAAGGGATATGAGTATTGATTGTATCTTCAATAATATATGGTATAAAATATTAAAAGTGGTAATATATATAATTGTTTAAAAGTAGATGTAAAATTAGTATATATGATAATGATGTATACCTAATAAAGTAGTTTATCCTAAAAAATTCTAGGATAGAACGAGAAAACTATTTTGCAATTGTGGCAGTTATACAAATTAATTTCAGAATTTTAGTGAATTCAAATATATATGGCTGAGCAAATTACACACACTAGACACTTGATCCAGTGGTTTAATTTGCATCACTACACCCCCTCACTAACTACGAAATACTCATTATTGTGCAAAACATAATAATCTTAGATGTTTTAAATACCCTAAAATTCGGTTCATTGTCATCTAGTGAATTTAGTCAAAATTATTTGTTTATCGACTTAATTTACTTATTGGACAAATAATATTAAACAATGTACAATCTATTATTTAGGTACGTCAAACCTCCCAACACTCTACTATAATTCAATTGAGACTTAATTTGACCATTATTATTTACAAAAATATAATATGAATTAATTAAAATTCTTGCGACTTTAAAATTCAAATATTTAATATTTTTAAATAATGCGTTGACATAATGAAATTGAGACAAGACTAGACTGTTCTTGTATTCATTGAACAATCATACTTGCTTTGCTTTGGAATATAAAAGGAGATCTATATTCCTTTTTTGCGTTATTTAAACATTTCTTTAATGCAACTAATTTAATAGGAGGAATTTTGACCCTTTTTGGTCAAACTTAGGCCCTTCCGTTTAAAACTTTGTGACAGTTAATAAAAAGAGGAATGAAAAAAAGTTTTAAAAGTGGAATATATGAACCAATTAATTACTAATATTTAAGCAAAGAAAACGATATAATATAGTACACTAATATTCTTACCGCGTCATGAGATTATTTATTCGAGATTTATCAATTTGGAATCAATCTCTATCTTCATGCATTCAACTTTTGACAACTAATTATAGTTGGGATATATGTCGACTTTGGAGTATATTTTTTTCCTTGTCCAATCATCTTAGGGACATGATGCATGTGCATATATTCTTTAGCTTAAATGCGTAAGGTCTTACGTGTCATGACTTGATTCCATATCCTCCTTTAGGCTAGTGCATGCATGCATGAAAATTTTTCTATATCTATATATTTGTAGCCCAAAATATTATAAGGCACACAAATCTCCACATTCTTTATAATTTAACTTATATAGCAAATATTAAATGGCTTCAAAATCTCTTCACTATCAAGGCAATCACACTTTCTCTAAAACAGAAAAGGTGCAGCAAATTTCATGCATTAATCTCTTCCAATATATATATATATTGCAATTCTTGTTTCTCCCATTATACTTAGTTATGCTCGAGTTTATGTTTTTTTTTTAAAGCGTTTATTTTGTTGTTTGCAGGGTTATATAATTTATCCGAAAGCTCTTAATATTGTTTGGGGAAATGATCAACGCTTTTGGAAGTTACCTAAATATGAGTAAGAATTAATTGGTGTACCAAATCTAAGTTATAGAAATTTACTATATATATACTACCTTACAATTGTAAATTGGCTGACATTGTCATTAAATATATTTGAATTACAGAAAAGATGGTGCAGAACTTATACAAGTAAATTGGTTGGAGGTAACTGGCTGCATTGACAATATTAATATAGCGAAGAAAACGTCATACGACGTTGGATTTACAGTGTCACTGATGACTGATGCATTTGGTTGGAGCGATTCACCAGTTTATCTTATGGCTAAATGGGGAGATAATACTCAATGGAGAAAGGTCAATTTGACAACTGAGATTAATGGCAAAAAGATGATATCAAAAACTATTATGATAACAAAAGGGAAGGGGAACAATGTTGATAAAATTTATTTTGGATTGTATGAAGTTTGGAACAAAAAGTGGAAAGGAGGTCTCAAAATTCATTCTATAAACTTGACAGAGATCTAGAAACTAATTTACTGAGTGAAAAAGCTAGCAATACTACAAAAAGGTTGTAAAATTGAAATACGTTGATTGTTGTTATTCCGTAAATCAAAATTTAGAAGTGTGTTTTCTTAAATAAATTTGTGTTTTGTATTTGTATTGCTCGCATCATGAATAAACTGTAATTCCCAGTCATATGTTTCTTTTATACTTGTATATATAAATTGAAAAACACCTATCATGGCTTAAAGTTGAATATTACGTTTCTTCTTTTATTTTCTTTCAAGTTTTATCCCCTTTTTTTATTTTAAAAAAACTATATATAAATAACATGGGTTCAATTTAACTAGTTTCATGTAACTCATAGCAAGAAGTGAAAATACATCAATTACATGTGGCCTTGTCCTGAAAAGGTAGTTATAATATTCGAACAGCCAATTATAACTTTATTTGAATTCTTGAACTTAAATCTTGAGATTTCTAGTCTTTTAGACATATCAGAATTACCGTCATATTAATTTATTCTTGATCATAATCTCATTTTATTCTTCGTTGATTTTTCAAATGCTCTCTCTAATTAAATATTTTTTTAAGCGTTCACATTATCTTTTAACTTTATATATTATACATATAAAATATTGTGGTAATTATTGACACGAAAATATCTCTTATTATAGTGATTTAGTCAATTGCGATAATTTCAGTAAAATAGTTATCTAACAATTATATCTTTGTTGTATCACGATTCACGTATGTGATGAGATTTTCCATTATTCATAATGTTCCCAAGTCTTAGCCCCTCCTATTGCTCGTTGGCTATCACAATGTATGTCTAGAGAGGACAATGATTTGGACTTCTAAGAAATTTTGAAGTCAGATTCTTCATCAGATTTGTCTAAAGGTTATGAATACAAACTCCATTGTAGACAGAGGCGTATCCAGGATTTTGAGATAATGGGTGCACTATTACGAAAAGATGGACTAAGAAATAAATTTGATCAGTTTAACATTTAGGTTCTTATCATTGAAAATCATTCATATTTTAAAATTATAGGTCCAACATTATTTTTTATCTATCCAAACCACTTAGAGAGATGTTACCCAATTTTAGAAAGAAAATAAAACAAGATAAATGAAAGATTCAAATTTCTAGCCTCAGAGGTGCACCCAATCATCATCGTACAACATTATATGATACTTCAAGTGTGGGTTCACACATCTATATTTACATATATTTTTAAAAATATAACACTGCTATATATGAATTCAGGAGGGGAGCATGGGTTCACGTGAACCCGGTGACCCCCTCCTGGATACGCCTCTGATTGTAGAGTGGGTGATATATGCACGTTTGCTTGAACATCTTCTATGATATTGCTCTTCCATCAATGATCGATAAAAACGTACATTCACTTATGAAGTTTGTTTTAGTTGATCTGGTGATTCAATTTGCAACACTATACCCCTCAATAGTATCAGAAACGTTGTCATGCAAATTAAGAATAATCTTGTATATTTCAATTTTCAATTACGCATCATGCTTCATTTCATGATTATCCTCAAATAAATTTGATCGGATTACTTTATTTATTTACTTTACTTTTTGGCCAATTACTATACCATGTAGTATACAATTCATTATGTTTTCCCAACATTTAAACTTATTTCAATTGATATATACTTGGTTTGACCATCATTCTTTACAAGAATTTAATTTAATTTAATTAAAGGGATAAGACATAAATTTCCTCTTGAACTTATCCCGAAAAGTCAGTTACATGCTTAAACTATCATAGTGACCTATTACACACCTATACTATTCAAAAGTGAATTTTCTTACCCCCTAAAACTGACGTGGCAAAAAAATAAAACAAAAATAAAAAATAGGCGCGTCAGTTTGAAATTAAAGTTAAAAAAAAAGGTTATAATCCTCTTTTCCACCCCCAACCCCCACACCTCTTCTTCTTCAAACCCCACCCATTGTCCTCTTCGTCTTCATTCTTTATTTTCATCACACTTCTTTATTTTTTTTATCACAATCTTAAAGCACAATTTTTGTTTATTCGCAATTAGGTTAATTCCCATAGATTTGTTAGTGAATAATTGTATTTTATCTAGAAAAATTTTGATTGATTGTTTCTATCTTTTTCATTTTTTTTTACTTTGTTAAAGAAATTTTGATTGTTAATCAATTTTTGGATTTGGTGGTAATAACAACTTTATGGGTTTGGTGGTGATGGGTGGCGGGTGACAAACATTAAAAGAGATAATTGAAGGTGGTGAAGAAGAAAAAAATCGATATTGATAATGGTGGTGGTGATATTTGGTGTTGGGTGTGACAAAGAAGAAAAAGAATTGAAGGTGATATAGGGGTGGTGAAGAACAAAATCAATAGTGAATGTGAGGCCGGATATGATTTTCCGATGAAATGAGAATTGAAAATGGGTGGAATTAGTGATGAAGAAGATATAATTATTAGAGAATTAAAACAATTAATTAGGGATTAGTTAGAGTAAAATATAGTGAACAAAAGAAAATTTAATTAATAAAGAAAAGAAAATAAAAAATTATAATTTATGACATGTCGCTGACGTAGTGCTGATGTGGCAGCGAGTGTAATACACCACATAATGTGAGAGTGGTGTTACATGTCTCATGGTGGTAATAAATTCACTTTTGAATAGTTAATGTGTGTAATTGGTTACCATGATAGTTTAAGTGTGTAACTGACTTTTCGGGACAAGTTCAGAGGAAAATCTATGCCTTTTCCCTTAATTAAATCAACTGGAGTTCTTACTACTTTAAAATTCAAATATTTATGATTTTCAAATACTGATTTCACATAATGAATTTAAGATAAAACTAGACCTACTCTACTGTTGTTGTATTCATTGAACTATCACACTTGCTTTGGAATAAATATATGCCAATAAGCAAATATTAAAGGAAATACACAATCACTTCTTTCGTCATTTAAAACATTATCATGAATCCAACTAATTAATTTAATAATAGGAATTTTGACCATGTTTTGTCCAACTTAATTAGGCCCCTCACTTATTATGCTTTTTGTCGGTTTAGGTATAAATTGATTATCACCAAATATCTTATATTAATTAATATCTTCCATGTCAAAGCTTAATTAAAGCAAAAAAAGTGAATTTTAAAAGCCATTATAAGATTAAGTAGAGAAGTCAAATTTAACTACAATTAAATCGAGGTAATTTGGGCTGACTAGAATCAAGTGATAGTTGATTAAATAAAAAGAAATGAAAAAAAGTTGTAAAAGTAGAATATGTGAACTAATTAAGCAATGGAAACCATATATAGTACTGTATATAATATTCACCGTGTGAGAATAATATACAATGCCAAATTTGTTGTGGGCATATTATATTATTCAATTGGCCTCAATCTCTAGCTTCATGCATTCAATTTTGACAACTCATTATAGTATGAAGTATATTTTTAACGTTGTTTTGTCGGTCCTATCATTTCCCGCTTTTAAAATAACTGGTAAATTTGAGTAGAGTCACAATTTTAATTCGATGAATTCTATATTCTAAAATAACGACTTTCATTAATAATAATTGAGTTCTAAATTTATTATACATATATTTGATGATTATTTTAAATATAAATATACTACTTGAATAAAATTATTAAGTTCAGTCGAACCCGTATCCAGGCTACTCCACTGAGTAAGGTAAGCCAAATCCCATAAGGAGTAAAACATTTCCTTAAAACAACTTGTAGAAAAATGCATGCCAAAGTTCATTTTTAAAAAAAAATAAAGGCAATGAAGAAAACGTCTAAAAGTGGAATATGTGAACTAATAATATTCACCGTGTGAGAATAATACAATGCCAATTTTTTTGTGGGTAATATATTATATTATTCAACCTTAATCAACTTGGGCTCAATCTCTATCTTCATGCATTCAATTTTGACAACTCACTATAGTGAGGAGTATATTCTCAACTTTTTTCGTTGTCGGTTTGGTTATTTTCCGTGTTTGAAATAATTGGTCTGATTTGATTTATATAGGCAAAGTCACAATTTTAATTTTATAAATTTTAAAATTTTAAAATAACGACTTTCTATTAAATATAATTAAGTTTTAAACTTAATATATATTTAATAACGATTTTAAATACGAATATATTGATTGAATAAAAACCATTGAATTTAATCGACCATGATCACTAATTCCGCGCGTGACACTCTTGATTTATTCGCACTAAGTAAGCCCATAAGGAATAAAACGTTTCCTTAAAAAAAAAAACTTGCAGAAAAATGCATGCCAACGTATATTAGAATATAAGACATGATATTTTATTCCATTTGATTGGTTGATATTCTATGCTAAATGTCTCTTAATATACGTTTGATTTGATTCCATTTCTATATCTATATATATATCTGATTTTTGTAGCCCAAATTATTATAAGGCACTCAAATCTCTACATTTTTTAATAATTCAACTTATATAGCAAATTAAATGGCTTCAAAATCTCTTCATTATCAAGGCAATCATACATTCTCTAAAACAGAAAAGGTACAGGAAATTTCATTCATTAATTTCTTCCAATATTGCAATTCTTGTTTCTCCCATTATTACTTTCCTTTATGCTCGATCCACCGTGTTTATGTTATTTATTTAATATAGTGTTATTTTTGTTGCTTGCAGGGTTATGTAGTTTATCCAAAATCTCTTAATATTGTTTGGGGAAATGATAAGAGTTATTGGAAGTTACCTAACTACGAGTAAGAATACAACTTTTTTTTCTTTCTTTTTTTAAAAATGTTTGCCAATTATTTAATGTTACGTACTTGTAACTTATAGCTGAACTTTGAGATATATTTTGATTTCATAAAGAAGTTGAACATAAACTTTTCTGTATGGAGTACATTTTGCATAATGAAGACAATATAAGAGTGCATAAATCATGTTGAGATAAATTTAATTATACTAATCTCTTATGGTATATATATGCAAAAATGTGAAGTAGGCAATAAAATAGCGCAAAGAGACTTTCAGAACAAATTAAAATCTAAATTATATATAGAAATTAAATATGTACATTAATTAGATTGTAAAACTACATGTCATAATTTGGTATTTCAGCACGCTAACGTTTTTATTAAATATATTTGAATTACAGAAAGGATGATGCAGAACTTATCCAAGTAAATTGGTTGGAAGTAACTGGTTGCATTGACAATATTAATATAGCGAAGAAAATATCTTACGAGATTGGATTTACAATGTCTTTCATGACTGATGCGTTCGGTTGGAGAGATTCACCAGTTTATCTTATGGCCAAATGGGGAGATAACACTCAATGGAGAAAGGTGAATTTGACAACTGAGATTAATGGCAAAAAAATGATATCAAAAACTATTACGATAACAAAAGGAAAAGGGAACAATACTTATAAGATATATTTTGGATTGTATGAAGTTTGGAACAAAAAGTGGAAAGGAGGTCTCAAAATTCATTCTGTAAATTTGACAGAGATCTAAAAACTAATTTAGTCGAGTGAAAAAACAGTATTACAAGAAAATTATATGATAGAAATACATCGATTATTATCATTCATAAATCATAATTTAAAATAGGAGAAACTTAAGTTAAAAATCTTATTCATGTATTTTAGAGTCATGTGTTCTTTTAATTAAATTTGTATTTGTATTTAATATTGTTCGTATCATAAATGAAATTTTGATTTTCCTCTCATATTTTCTCCTTCGGGACTTCACACCCTTTCCCTTTGTCGTATTTTATGGATAAGTAGTAGGGAGTATGAGGATTAAAATACTATATTTTGAATATGAATTTGGATATGAAAATTTTCAAAATTCTAAAAACAAAATTGATATTTAAAAAAACACGAGAAAATCATATTTGAAGAAATATGATTGACTTTCCAAACAATAAGTCTTCACGACGGCTAGCTTCTAGTTTTTCCCATATCAAAAGTTAATTAAAAGTCATGCAAAAGATGTGTATTTATGTTACTAAGGTCTATATATGAGCTTAATGACATTTTAAAATTCACTTATCCAAGTGTAAGAAGTATAATTATTACTCGGGTTGGTTCGGGTTTTTCAAATACCAAACTAAATCATTGTGTCGAATTTTTAAATTTATAAATCAAACCAAATTAATAAATCTCGGATTTTTTCAGATTTTTGGATTTTTTCGGTAAAGTTTGCATACAAACATATAATTAGCTTGTGCTCCAAATATTTCTTTAGTCCAACCAAAATACAATTATCTAAGGTGTTTCTTTAAAAAATAACACAAAATATGAGATTAGTACTGATGACACAAAAATATTCAATAAAAAAAAATAATGAAATCATCATATAAAATAAATATTGCTAAGTCATAATGAAAATGATCATAATTTAAAAGTACTA
The DNA here is from genome assembly GCF_900185275.1 of Solanum verrucosum. Classification (NCBI taxonomy): domain Eukaryota; kingdom Viridiplantae; phylum Streptophyta; class Magnoliopsida; order Solanales; family Solanaceae; genus Solanum; species Solanum verrucosum. The sequence goes on from NW_026020332.1 coordinate 3,699,547, forward strand.
AAGCATGCTAAAATAAGTTTAATAAATATTAGTTACATTACTAAATATTTAAGGAAAATTAAAATTAGATTATGTATTTTAATTGTCTAAACCAATGTAAAACTAAAGAACAAATATTCAACATTATTGTCATTCTTAGTGTTGAATTGATTTTCTTTTTGCATTAGTATTAATTTGATTTCGATTTAAGCTTTATTATAATTATCAACATCTATGAACTATAATCTTTATTGGACCATTCTGAATTCTAAGTTTTAAACTTGAAATAATATATTAAAAGATAAAAACTATGAAATAGTATAAGAAATATTTTAAAATTATATCAAAGTAAATATTTTTATGTATAAAATAAAATTTTAAAATTACATATATAATGTCGGGTTGGTTTTTTTTAGTTTAAACCAAACCAACCCAAATATAGTCGGATTTTTTTTCCCAATACCAAACCAAGTCAAACCAAACCACTAGTCAGGTTTTTTTTTCGAGTTGACTTGATTTGCGGTTTGGTTCGATTTTGTACACCCCTAGTAGTGATGTTGTACTTGTTCTTTTTTTTGTTGAGTACATCACATCTTCTACTAGCTAATCCAAGACCTCAGTTGAGAGATGTCCTGAATACAAGGGTGAGCTACATTTTTCGTGTCCATCTTTTCGGAGATAGACACTAGTCTTTAGTTTATTGATTGATTCCGGGGTTGCATCCCCAGTTTGACTATTTTAGAATTTTGGTTATGATGAGTTTCAGTTTTTAGAGGTTTTTCCGCATTAAACATTTTAAAACTATTTAGTTGAGTTTATGAGGACTCAATCCTTTAGTTGATGAATTGTTTTACTCTTTTTATGATAAACTTGGTTTTTGAACGATGTTGGGTTCATACATGGTTCTCCCACTAGGTTGTTATTGTTAGTGTGTGTCACTCACAACGATCTGGATCGTGACATCATATCTCTTAAGATTCTTCATGGACTTTGTCTAAAGCTCTGAGTACATAAGTCCATTGTAAAGTGAGGGATACACATCTACTTGGATGACTTCCATAATACTGCTTTTCCACTAATAATAAAAACGTATAATCACTTGTGAATTTTGTTTCAGTCGATCTGATTATTTAATTTTCATCACAACATCCCACAATAACCATGACATACTCATTGTCGGGGAAAGCATAATTGATCTTCTATATATTTCAATTACCCCAAAATTCATTTTATTATCATACAATTAATTTAATCGAGATTACTTGTGTATCTATTTGATTTACTTATCATACAATTGCTATATGTACAATTCATTATGTTTTTCCAACATTTCGAAGTTATTTCATCGACTGATATTTGGTTTGATCATCACTCTTTACAAGAATGTGATTTAAATATTTATGATTTTCAAATACAGCTTTCATGCACATAATAAAATTAAGACAAGTATTCATTGAACAATCACACTTACTTTGGAATAAATATATGCTGACTAGAATCAAGTGATATATATTTCATTCAAAGAAGGTTTTAATTAAGTAGAATATGTGAACTAATAATAAATAAGCAATGAAAACGATATTATAATAAACTACTACTGTAATATTCTAATTACCGTGTGAGAATATTTATGAGTAGTATAAAGCCAGTTTTGTAGTTGACATATAATTATTCGAGCTTTATCAATTTGGAATCAACCTCTACCTTCATTGCATTCAATTTTGACAACTAATTATTAAGTGGAGTATATTTTCTTAACTTTTTTAGTCTGTGCAATCATTTTCCACGTTCGAAATTAATTAGTATGATTTATTCGTAGAGTTACAATTTCAATTTTATAAGTTCTGAATTTTAAAAAGGTGATTTTAAATAATAATAACTGGATTTTAAATTTAATACTGTATATATATCCATAAGTGTTTTCAACACAAATATAACAATTGAGCAAATTAAAACTATTGAGTTAGATCAAATCAATATCCGAGTTACTAGCTTCGCCCCTGATACTTTATCACTATGATTAGTTCAGATTTGTACGGAGTAAGCCCAGAAGGAATAATTTAAACGTTTCCTTAAAAAAAAAACTTTTACAAAAATGCCTATCAACTTATATTAGAATATAAGACTATGTGTTATTCCATTTGGTTGGTGATATTGATCTTAACTTTGATTCCATTTCTATTTATACTAGACACATCTGCCCGTGCTAGCACAAGCCCAATGTTTATTATTTTTTAATTTTAATTAATGTTATATAGATAAAATTTAAAAATTTAATTAAATTTTAATGTAATTTTTATATTTTTTAAGTTGTTAATTATTTTTTGTTTGCTCAAATTTAATGTGAAGAGGTCCTTAACTTGTTAATTACTTTTTGTTTGTGCAAATTTAATGTGAAGAGGTCCATTAAGATGCCCATAATTAAAGTATTTTTCGTCATCAATCGTTAATTTTTTACTCAAAGTAGATACAAGATATAAACAAATATTAACGACATTAAAAATAATAAAATTATAACTAAATAATATGAATTCAAAACTAAAAGTCATAGCTAAAACAGATCTCATAATTTCATCGACTGATATTTGGTTTGATCATCACTCTTTACAAGAATATGATTTAAATATTTATGATTTTCAAATACAGCTTTCATGCACATAATATAATTAAGACAAGTATTCATTGAACAATCACACTTACTTTGGAATAAATATATGCTGACTAGAATCAAGTGATGTATATTTCATTCAAAGAAGGCTTTAATTAAAGTAGAATATGTGAGCTAATAATAAATAAGCAATGAAAACGATATTATAATAAATTACTACTGTAATATTCTAATTATTGTGTGAGAATACTTATGAGTAGTATAAAGCCAGTTTTGTAGTTGACATATAATTATTCGAGCTTTATCAATTTGGAATCAATCTCTACCTTCATTGCATTCAATTTTGACAACTAATTATTAAGTGGAGTATATTTTCTTAACGTTTTTTGTCTGTGAGATCATTTTCCACGTTCGAAATTAATTGATCTGATTTATTTGTAGAGTTGCAATTTTAATTTTATAAGTTTTGAATTTTAAAAAGATGATTTTAAATAATAATAACTGGATTTAAAATTTAATATTTTGTATATATCCAATAAATGTTTTCAACACAAATATAATTATCCGAGTTACTAGCTTCGCCCCTACACTTTATCACTCTGATTGGTTCAAATTTGTACGGAGTAAGCCCAGAAGGAATACTTAAAACGTTTCCTTAAAAAAGAACTTTTACAAAAATGCGTATCAACATATATTAGAATATAAGACTGTGTTATTCCATTTGGTTGGTGATATTGATCTTAACTTGATTCCATTTCTATATATATATATCTGATTATTGTAGCCCACATTATTATAAGGCATTCAAATCTACATATTCTTTGTAAATTTTTTTTCTTATATAGCAAAAAATGGCTTCAAAATCTCTTCACTATCAAGGCAATCACACATTCTCTAAAACAGAAAAGGTGCATGAAATTTCATGCATTAATTTCTTCCAATATCGTTACTACTTATGCTCGATCTATCGAGTTTATGATATGTTATGTATTTATTTAATAATATTATTTTCGTTGCTTGTAGGGTTATATAGTTTATCCGAAATCTCTTAATATTGTTTGGGGAAATGATAAGCGTTATTGGAAGTTACCCAAATACGAGTAAGAATACTGCTTTTTATTTTTTTATTTTTGCCGACTATAATATTTTACATACTTGTAACTTGTAAGCTATAATTGAACTTTGAGATATATTTTGATTTTATAAAGAAGTTGAACATAAAATTTTCTATAAGAAGTACATAAACCATCTTGAGGTCAATTTAATTATACTAATCTCTTGTTGTATGTACAAAAGCGTTAAATTAAAATAGGCGCTAAAATGGCTGAAAGAGACTTTCAAAACAAATTATGGGCGCACCAACTCTAAGATATAGAAATTAAATGTGTTATACTACATACTACCTTATAATTTGGAATTTAAGCATGCTAACGTTTTCATTAAATATATTTGAATTACAGAAAGGATGGTGCAGAACTTATACAAGTAAATTGGTTGGAGGTAACGGGTTGCATTGACAATATTAATATAGGGAAGAAAACATCATACAACATTGAATTTACAATGTCATTGATGACTGATGCGTTCGGTTGGAGTGGTTCGCCAGTTTATCTTATGGGTAAATGGGGAGATAACACTCAATGTAAAAAGGTGAATTTGACAACTGCGATTAATGGTAAGAAGATGATATCAAAGGCTATTATGATAACAAAAGGGAAGGGAAACAATACTGATAAAATTTATTTTGGATTGTATGAAGTTTGGAACAAAAAGTGGAAAGGAGGTCTCAAAATTCATTGTGTAAACTTAACAGAGACCTAGAAGGTAGTTTAGCCAAGTAAAAGAACAATACTTGTAAGATAGAAACACGTCGATCCCGTAAATCAGAATATAGAATAGGGAATGCTCAATTGTTACAAGTCTTATTTTTGTTCATGTATTTTGGAGTGTTTTCGTAAATAAATTTGGGTTTGTAACTTTGTATTTTAATTTGTATTGCTCACGTTATGAATGAAACTATGATTTTCCTTCCACTTCTCTCCTGAACTTTGCATACACTTTTCTCTTCTGTATCAGCTAAAACAAATAAATTTATAACTTTATGATAGCTGGATATACTATATATACGAAAATCATTACAAGCTAATACAGTGAATGATTCAAAACATTAAAATGAAGTTTGGAAAAAATTATAATTAAAGAAAAGATAGTTTGGTTCACAACATAGTACAACACATTTTCACATAATATGGGACGGTTAGAGGAGTATTGTGGAACAATTATGTTTGATGTAGTTACGATGACTGATTTATATAGAATTCTTCTGAGTTGCCACAACTTGTTTACTATTAGCAGGGGTAGGGGTGTATATGACCGGGTTGGTTTGCGTTTTTCAAATATCAAACCAAACCATTTGTGTAAAGTTTTTAAATTTATAAACCAAATTAAACTAATAAAATTGGGGTTTTTTTTTCGAGTTTTACAACCTCGGGTTGGTTCGGGTTTTTCAAATACCAAACCAAATCATTTGTGTCAATTTTTTTAATTTTTAAATCAAACCAAACTAATAAACTTCAGTTTTTTTTCAGGTTTTTGGATTTTTTCAGTAAAGTATTCATACAACATATAATTAACTTGTTCTCAAAATATTTCTTTATAAGTCCAACCAAAATACAATTATCTAAGTTGTTTCTTAAATAAATAACACAAAATATGAGATGAGTGATGACACTAAAATATTCACTAAAAAATTATAATGAACTCATATAAATAAATATTGCAAATTGATAAGTCATAATGAAAATGATCATAATTTAAAAGTACTAAATAATGCTAAAATAAGTCTGATAAGTATTAATTACATGATTAAATATTAAAGAAAAAATAAAATTAGATTATGTATTTTAAATGTCTAAACCAATGTAAAACTAAAGAACAAATATTCAACATTGTTGTCATTTTTAGTGTTGAATTAATATATTTTGTCAGCATTAGTATTGATTTAATTTCAGATTGAGCTTTACTAGCGTTGCTAATATCTATGGACTATAACCTTTATTGGACCATTCAAAATCTAAGTCTCAAAAAACTTGAAAAAAATATGTTAAAAGATAAAAATTATGAAAACATATAAGTAATATTTAGAAATTACATCAAAGTAAATACTTTTATATATAAAATAAATTTTAAAAATTATGAATATAATGTCGGGTTGGTTTGGTCTCGATTTGGCTTTTTTTAGTGAAAACCAAACCAACCCAAGTATAGTCGAGTTGTTTTCCCAATATCAAACCAAGTCAAACCAAATCACTAGTCATATCTTTTTGGATTTGACTCAATTTACAGTTTGATTCGATTTTCGGTTCGATTTTATACACCCCTTAATTATTAGTGAAATATGACTCCCCAAATTAGCTTGTTAGAGTGTGACACAATTGCATTTTCTCAATTATACTATAAGCTTAAGGAGAGCTAGAGTTATAACTTCTCTAAGTATCGATTTTTCAACACTCGAACTTATTTCGATTGATATTTGATTTGACCATTACTCTTTACAAAATTATGATTTAAGTCAATTGAAGTTCTTGGTATTTCGAAATTCAAATATTTATGATTTTCAAATAATGAAATTAAGACAAAGCTAGACCTACTGTACTGATCTTGTATTCATTGAACAATCACTTATTATGTTTTCTGTCGGTTTAGGCATAAATTGATTATTTTCCTCCTTATCTCCAAATATCTTATATTAATTATACATAATCTTTCATGTGAAAGGTTGCATAGTAAACTTAATTAAAGCAACAAAAAAAAAGTGAATTTTGAAAACCATTACAAGATTATGTAGAAAAGTCAAATTAAACTATGTAATTTTTAATTCTTAAAGGTAATTTGGGCTGACTAGAATCAAGTGATAGTTACGTTGATAAAAAAATATATGATATACCTCTCAATTTTGTTATTTGAAGCTGATATGCCCCTCGTTATAAAAGTGACTTATATATACTTTTACCGTTACACAAAAGGCTTACATATACCCCTATCATTACAAATGAGCTCACATATACCCTTCATTTAACGGAAGTGAAAAATTAGTTTTAAATTTATATTTTTGACTTTTAATTTTATAAAAATTCATGTAAGAGTATATATGATCCTTCTAGCAAAATTCAAGATATATTTTAATCTTTTTCATACATAAATTGTTTTTTGACTTCTTTGAGTTACTTTTTTTTACTTTATTTTTTTCTTTCATTCTTTCATGTAAAGAAAAAATTAAAACTGATTTTTTTCTGTGGTTAATTATAATTTAAAACTATTTTTTCGGCTATATAGTAATATAGTTTTTGTATTTGAAAAAATAATAATCTTGCCATCTATAATAAATTCTACGAGAAAATTAGTGAAATACAAATAAATTTGACCATTAAAATAATAAATTTAAATTAGTCATTGAAATAAAAAAAAAGTCAAAAAAATATGTGTGAGAAGGATTACATATACCCATATGAATTATATATATATATATTTTAAAATAATTAAAAAAATAAATTAATTTTCACTTCCGTTAGAGAAAAATGATATATGTGAGCCATTTGTATAACAGTAGGAATATATATGAACCACTTTCATAACGAGGAATATATTAGCTCTAAATGACAAAGTTGAAAGATATATCAAACTTTTTTTTCTTTTTAAAAAGTAATGAATAAAAGGTCTAAACGTGGAAGATGTGAACTAATATATAGTACTGTAATTTTCTCACCGTGTGAGAATATTTATAGTACAAACTCGTAGTTAGGGGTGTGCACTATTTGGATTAAATCGAAAAATCAAATCGAATTTTAATTTGGATTGGTTTATTGGATTTTTGGTTTGGTTTTGGATTTATAATTTACTTTGTTTGGTTTCGGATTTAGAAAAATAAAAACTGAAAAAACCGAATTATATATATATAGAGAGAAAGAGAGAATTTAGTTGAAGTTAACCACTTTTGTCCCTTTTTTGTTACCTTTTATGTTTGGACATCTATAATTGATATACTTTTAAGTATTGTGTTTTACGTTTTACTTGTGATTTATATTAAAAAGTGTATATATATATTATATTATTTTTTTCAAATTGCAAATATAACTTTGTTATGTTTCTAATTATTGACATAACCGATTAACCGAATCGTAAAAACCCAAACCAAAAAAAGAAAAATCAAACCAAATCAAATTTATTTTGGTTTGGATTGGATTACACTTCTTCAAAACCAAAAACCAAAAACCCAAACCGAATAGTATATAACCAAATCGAAAAACTGAATGCACACGCTAGTACAAAGCAACTTTGTTGTTGACATATTATTCAAGATTTATCAATTTGGGGCCTCAATCTCTAGATTCATACATTCAATTTTGACAATTAATTATAGTAAGGAGCATATTTTTAACTTTCTTATCGGTCCGATATTTCCCGCATTTGAAATTAATTGGTCTAATTTATGTACGGAACAATAATTTCAATTTTATAGATTATGAATTTTAAAATGATGATTTTAATTAATAGTAACAAAATTCTAAATTTAATATTTGAACGATTATTTTTTAATAGAGATACACTAATTGAGTAAAAGTTATTGAATTCGTATCCGGACTACTAACTCTTCCAGTGACACTTTTTTTTGTTCAGATTTGCACCGAGTGAGCTCATAAAGAATAATTAAAACGTTTCCTTAAAAAAAAAACTTCTACAAAAATGCGTGCCAACAATAAACATATTTTTTAGAACATAAGATTGATGTGTTATTCCATTTCGTTGGTTCATGATATTCTATGTTAAATGCCTCTTACTACGTGTGACTTTATTCCATTTTTATCTCTATATATATCTGATTATTGAAGCCAAAATTATTATTAGGCATACTCAAATCTCCATATAATTCTTTGTAATTTTTTGACTCATATAGCAAAATGGCTTGAAAATCTTTTCACTATCAAGGAAATCACACATTCTCTAAAACAGAAAAGGTGCAAGAAATTTCATGCATTAATTTCTTCCAATATTGCAATTCTTGTTTCTCCCATTACTTTCCTTCTTGCATTATTACTTATGCTATATCCGTTGAGTTTATGTTATTTTTCGTTGTTTGCAGGGTTATATAGTTTATCCGAAATCTCTTAATATTGTTTGGGGAAATGATAATCGTTATTGAAAGTTACCCAAATACGAGTAGGAGCACAACTTTTTTATTTTATTTTTGCCAACTATATATTATATCATTATATGTTACGTATTTGTAAGTTATAGCTGAACTTTGAGATATATTTGGATTTCATAAAGAAGTTGAACATAAAATTTTCTATAAGGACTACATTTTGCATAAAGAAAAAGACAATATTGGAGTACATAAATCATCTTGAGATCAATTTAATTATATTAATCTCTTGTTGTATATACAAATTATTGGCGCACTAAAACTGAGCAATAGAAATTAAATGTGTTGCTACATACTACCTTATAATTTGAATTTTCAGCTTCCTAACGTTTTTATTAAATATATTTGAATTACAGAAAGGATGGTGCAGAACTTACGCAAGTAAATTGGATGGAGGTAACTGGTTGCATTGACAATATTAAATTATTAATATAGCGAAGAAAACATCATACAACATTGAATTTACAATGTCATTGATGATTGATGCGTTCGGTTGGAGTGATTCACCAATTTATCTTATGGCTAAATGGGGAGATAATACTCAATGGAGAAAGGTGAATTTGACAACTGATATTAACGGTAAAAAGATGATATCAAAAGCTATTACGAAAACAAAAGGGAATTAAGGGGAACAATACTGATAAGATTTATTTTGGATTGTATGAAGTTTGGAACAAAAAATGGAAAGGAGGCCTAAAAATTCATTTTGTAAACTTGACAGAGACCTAGAAGCTAATTTAGCCAAGTGAAAGAACAATACTCGTAAGATAGAAACACGTGGATCCTTGTCATTCCGTAAATCAGAGTTTAAAATAGGGAAATCTTAATTGTTAAAAGTCTTATTTTGTTCATGTATTTTGGAGTGTTTCTTAAATAGATTTGTGTTTGTAACTTTGTATTTTAATTTGTATTGCTCACGTTATAAATGAAACTATGACTTTCCTCCCACTTCTCTTCTGAATTTTGCGTACACTCTTCTCTTCTATATCAGCTAAAACAAATAAATTTATAACTTTATGATAGCTGGCTATACTATATATACGAAAATCATTACAAGCTAATACAGTGAATGATTCAAAACATTAAAATGAAGTTTGGAAAAAATTATCAAAGAAAAAATAGCTAGTTTGGTTCACAAAATAGTACTAACATTTTTACATAATATGGGACGGTTAGAGGAGTATCTTGGAACAATTATGTTTGATGTATTTATGATGAATGATTTATATAGAATTGTTCTGATTTGCCACAACTTGTTCATTATTAGTGAAAAATGACTCCCCAAATTAGCTTGTTAGAGTGAGTGTGACACAATTGCATTTTCTCAATTATATTATAAGATTGAGGAGAGCTAGAGTTATAACTTTTCTAATCATCCATTTTTTTCTTGCTACAATAATTATACTCTCACCAATTTATATTTTACGGATCATGAGTACTTGATTTATTGTAATTATCTTTTGATCAATCATGATCATAATTTACTGGACGTATTCTCTTGAATTATTCTAGCTAGTAATAATACGTCGCCACTCATTATGACCATATCAAAACTTTGTTATATCTAAAGCCACTTTTAAATCTACAATAGGGATTCTCTCATTTACCTAGGAGTGACGTTATATCAACACATTATATGATGACCATGCAAATCAACTGAACGTAGTTGAACAAGTTAAAAAATTCAACGGCTATATATATAAAAACGTAACAAAAACTCATTCCACAATTTTTCATTAAAATCCGTGATAGAAAATTAGTTATTTATTAAAGTACGTGGAAACACAATAGTAAAATGCATAACCAATAATGAAATATCACAAGAAGAAAGGAAAAATTTTGTTGCCAAATTTATTTTCCTTACTCCACAACGGCTTCTAGCTTTCCCCAAATCAAAAGTTGTTTAAAATTCATGCAAAATATGTGAATCTATTATATTTCTTGATATTTTGAAATTCAAATATTTATGATTTCAGATACCGCTTTCACATAATGAAATTAAGATGAATCAAGCGCTGAAACTTAGCTAGCGTTTGACCATAGATTTTCAAATATTTTTGGCAAATATTAATTGAGTGAAAATTTGGGCTAAATTACACCATGTGTTTGGCCATAGTATTTGGGAAACATATTTCACTTTTTTAGAAAAATATGATTCATAACCATAAGTTTTTAAAACTATCAAAACTACCATAAGTTTGTATTACAAGTTAATTGAATCTTCGTTGCAACAAATACCAAGTAGTATTCATGACAATGGAGCAATGTGGTAGTTTGGAGTGAGTGCAACAAGCATCGTTCCATACAACATGAAGTAGACAATGCACATGACTTTGTTACCCTGAGCCGATAGTTCATCATTTTCATCAACAACCATATCATCACTTTCATATTTGTTGAACATTTCATCATTACTTTAGTGTTCACGTAAAAAATTATGTAATATAACACAAACAACCACTATAGAGGGTATTTTTGTAAAAGATAAAAGTTTGGTGTAGAGTTTAAATTTTTAAAAGGTCCCAAATAATGAGATTTGACCCAAATACTAGTTTTTTCTAGTATTTGGAAATTTGGGTTATTTTCCAAAAATATTTGCCAAATAAAAACAAATTATATATATGTGATGAAATCATCACAACTTGTTACTGATCAATCAAGCTCCTCCATTGATAGAGCTCCAACTCACATGAGAGAAGATGAGAGAAGGAAGAAAAAGAATCTAGAAGAGTAACGTGAAAACTATCTTTCATTGAATGTGAATTGAAGAAGTGAGTATTACAATGTATCTGTATATATACACAATCGCTAAGCAACTAATATTGTATGAATTAACTAATCAACAACTTGGCCCCTAACTAATTCTAACTAACTGATCCTTTTAACTAACTCTACTGTTCATAACTAACTTTACTGTACATTGCTAACTAACTTTACTGTATACTTTACATTCTCAACACCCCCCCTCAAGTTGGAGGTGAGGTAATTACAGACAACTTGTGCAATAGAGTAGTATGTTTGACCCCAGTGAGTGCTTTGGTGAAAATGTTTGCCAACTGTGAATCAGTGGAGATATGATGGAGTGTGATCAAGCCTTGTTGAAGCTTACTCCTTACTCCTAACAAAATGGCAATCAATCTCTATGTGTTTTGTTCTCTCATGGAAAACTGGATTCTTGGCAATATGGACTGCTGCTTGACTGTCACAATGTATATGTATAGGCAAGGAGCATTGGACTGTCAGTTCACCAAGCAATCTCTCAAGCCACACTAATTCTCCCATAACTTGTCTCACAGCTCTATATTCAGCTTCAGCAGACGATAGGGACACTGTGGCTTGTTTCTTAGACTTCCAACTAATAGGGCTATCACCCATAAGCTCCAAATATCCATTAACAGACTTCCTGGAGTCAGGGCAAGCAGCCCAATCATAATCACAATAAGCACTGATGACAAAATCAGGCTTGTTTGAGATGAAAATCCCCAATGTAGGATCCTGTTTCAAATATCTGAGTACATGGTAGGCTGCTTTCAAATGTGGTTCTCTGGGGGATTGCATGAATCGGCTCAAGTGTTGCACACTATAAGCTATGTCCATTCTAGTATTAGTTAGAAAGTTCAACTTGCCAATCAACTTTCTATATTGAGTGGGATCAGATAAGAGTTTGCCATCTGTGGCTGTCAACTTCTCAGTACAATCAAGAGGAGATGTAGCATTTTTGTAATTCAATACATCAAATTCCTTCAGAAGGTCATGTCGTGTCGTAGTTTTACTGTATTTAGAAAAATCACTTTTTGAAATGTTCTAAGTATAAAACAATTTGAGAAATACTTAGAAAGAGTCGCCACTTAATTTTTTAAAGAAATTAAGAAAACTTATAATTTTCAAAGATTTAAACAGAAAAAATCATTTGAAAATACTAAAGAGGGTTCGGGGTTCAATTTACACTTCGAGAAGGGTTTAAGCATTCGAAGTGCCCGCTAACTTACGGTTGACCTGTGACTTGACCAAAACATGTTTTGACTAATTTTTAGGAAAATTATGATTTAGCGTAAAAATAATAACTTACAATATATTTGATTAACTTTGAGAAAATAACTAAATAAATGACACATTTTTTATTTTTATTTTATTTTATTTTTTAGAGAAGGGACCCAAAAAATGAGACATTTGACTTGAAATACAAATGATTAGAATATTAATAAAACTAGATTAATTAGAATTTATTTAATTCATTTTGAAATAACAATTTAAACCAATTTAATAAATTAAAGCATGAACATCGTTTTAAATTAATTGACTGACCCTTTTTGAAAAAATGACCAAGTAAGTATTTTATTTTAATTAATTGAAAAGGCTTTTTAAAAGTTTATTTGGGAGAGACCTTAACTTGAAACAATTTTAAATGAACTAAAAGTTTGTTAAAAAAAAACATTAAATAACGTTCTTTTTAATAACAAAGAGTTTTAATTCAATTAATGATATAAGATCTTTATTAGTAAAATAAATGAACACACAAAAAAAAAAGGTATTAAAAGTAAACCAACATAACAAAAATAACTCATCTTTCGGGGAATCTAATTAAGTTATTTAAAGTTAGAGTTAAACAAGATTAGTCAACACATAATCAAATCATTAGAAGAGTAAGAGAGATAATGAAATTGGGCCTCTTCTTGGGCCAATTTGCTATATTTTTAAGCTTTAATTCAATTCCCATTTTTGGTATACAACTGATGTATATCAGTGTATATCGGCATGTATATCAGCCCTTTTTTTTATGTATTTCTTGCTTCCAAACACCTGTATTTCGCCTCAGCTCTGTATTTTCACACTTTTTGACCTGTTATATGAGTGTACACCAATATATATCAATGTATATAGCCTGTATCTTAGCCTTTTTCAGCTTTCTGAGACTTGTTTTCAATTTCCAGCCCCTGTACTGCCCTATTCGGATGACCCGGCTGACTTAAAGAAAAGAAAAACTGGGCCCCTATGGCCCAATCATCGAAATGCAACGGGAGGATTGAAGCCTAGGAGGACTCGGACATATTTCACATGCAATAAGGTAAAGGAAAGGAGTTAATATATAATCCAATTAACAAAAATGCAAGAAGCTAAGAACACACTAATTTAATGCAAAATGCATATTTTGACTCAAGAAAGATGTATACTAACAAACAATCCTACCAAAGGGAATCACATAGAGGCATACTGGACACCAACAAATTTGAAGAATAATAAAATAAAAAATATATAATAGGAGAACACAATAGCCACTTAAGCCTAAGGAATTAATGTGTCTGCTATGCATGCCTATAGATGGCAAGATAGAGAGAAAAGGACACAAAAAAAAGACAAAGTTATTCATTATCATGCATATTAAAAGATATAGCAATAATACATATACTACACTAATCCATATCTTAAATTAAAGGACACATGAAAAGCTATTCTTGTCTTGAATGATATGGAAGTGATTGCTCATGAGCGACAATAAATTAAAGAGGATAAAAAAATTAGCAAAAGTAGTCGTACGTTACTGCTAATGCTCATTCTTGAGACAAGTGGGGAAGTAAAGGAAAATATGTTCTTGCACTATGTCCTTTATAGAATATTAGACCAACAATCCAAATTTAAAAATAAAAATTAAAAAAAAGATGAAGAACTTTAACACTTATTCCAATATAGCCTTCAAGAAGAAAAAGACTACAAGAGATTGACAAAGAAAACTAAAAAAAGAGCGACTTATCACGCAAATTCTAACTACAACCGACACTTCATCAATAAACAAAATCACTTTAGATAAATGCTTAAGCCATGGCCACAATGATCTTGAAAAGGACAAGTATAATATTCTTATAATATTCAACACAAACTTTTATCAAAAAACATATATTTCCACCGTTCCCATAAAGAAAAATGCATTAGTTGAACAAATTTTAATAAACATGAAGCATTAGGATTCCTTTTGTAGTAATTTTGAAAAATTAGAGACTAAGGACACATTTGAAATTTAAACACAACATTTAAACAATCCTTTGAAGTAATGTTAAGCACAAGAAAACTTGGAACAAGGCAAGTTGTAAACAGAGACCTAAACAATTGCTATCAGATGCATTCGAACGACTCCAACAAGTATCGCATAAATATTGACGCTACAAAAGAAACTAAGAACGAGCATGGACCAAGCATGATGAATCAATCCTATTCAAAACTACTACTCGCAACTCGGATAATTCATTTTCGAGAATAGCTAAACATAACCGCTTAGTTTATTTGCATCCTCCAAACACATGACAAGCAAACACGGACTCTATTTCGACAAGTATGGACGGAGTAGTATTAAGATGATTAACGAATAAACAAACAGAAATCGTAATGAGCACAACTCAGCTAAGAAAAACTAGAGAAGAGCCATAAACAAAGAAAAGCAGATCAAACAGGCGATAAAATCATTTTGAATACAAAATACACATAATAGTTTCGGAAAGACTACGAAGAAGAAAAAACTTAGGCTCAAACTATATAAGATCAGCTCATAACCCAACTACAAATATTTCTTGATTTAACACTCATCGGAATCGGAAAGAAGAAGGGAAAAGGTCAAGAGTTGTTTACCTTGTTGTGGGCAGCGAACAGGGAAAGGGTGAACAAGGAGTAACAACTTGACCACTGACTTCGAACTTCCGAAAACTCCTATGAATACTACCAGTTCACAAACAAGGGAAGAGCGTATATATATTTAAGGTGTATTTCTCTTGAGTTCTTGCCAAAAAAATAATCTCCCCCCAAACACTGATTGAAAGAGAGAATATATAGAAGAAGAAAAAAATATTTTGGAGGGGAAAATCCATTAGAATTCAAACAACAATTTCAATCCCCTCTGCTATTTTCGAAACCACAGTAAAGGGGATGGGCAAAAGCTGATTTCTGTGAAAAGGGGGGAAAGGGGACGACGAAGAGTATGGGCGCGGCAGACACCTGCTGTTTTTTGGATTTGCAGCTCTTGACTTTTGGTTCTTGCGTAGGGGAGAAGAAGAAGTTGGGTCGGTTTGGTATGTGTATGTATATGCTGATGTATGTTGATGGAATTGTTGGATCAGATCTTTTTGGTACTGAAATGTAAGGGAATGGGCTGATGTAAATTGGAATGGGTTGCTGATGAGGATTTTGGTACTGGGTTTCTTTTGCTGAAGGAATTGGGCCAGTTCGAGTACTAGGCTGCGAATTGAAAAAGAAAAAAAAAACAGAGGCCCAAAATTTGGCCTTTTAATTGGCTGAAAATTGTTTAGGAAATAAAGTTCAACTAAATCTAGATTGTAATCGAATCGAATTTAATCGATGAATTGGTTAAGACTTAGACAAAATGAATTAATTGATGAGCTTCTTAATCTTAACGAAATAAAAAATAATTAACTTAATTATAAACTAATTAATTCAATTACAAAACTAATTAACTCAAAATTATAACCATAACTTAAAGTAAATTAATAAAATATTTAACTAAAATGTAAAATCTTTTGTGATGATTTTCAAATATTTATAAAATAACGTGATTGCAAAAATATACATATTTATTTAAAAAATGATAAAATTACTTTAAACATTGCTTGAAAGTATTTTGAATTTCATAAACTCATTAATTCAAAATTATAACCATCCCTAATATTTAAAATATAAAATCTTTTTTTTTTTTAGACAATTTTCGAATAATCATAAAATATACTAATTATATACTTAATTATTTAAAACATATATATCATCTAAGATTTATGAAAAGTGTCAAACTATTTAAAAATCTTGCAAACTATATTATTATTTATTTATTTTCATTATTATTTTATTTTTTTAGAAATTTTATAAAACTAATAATTTTAAATCGTTTGAAATTGGAGAAGCTCGAAATGATTAATTTATATTGTGGAGGGTCAAAATTGGGTGTTAACAACTGTCCCTCGTTTGACTTGGATTGATGAAAGAAATTCGAGGCAAATGAAATTGACGAATCCAATTTTGACCGACCACATCTTCATCTATTAGACAAGAGATTTTGGTACGGACTTTAAGAATTACGGCCGGACCCCGGTATCAGGTTTCCTACATATCTCAGGCTATATGAGAATTCAGGGCATTTGTAGTTCAATACGTTTGATTTAACGCACGATTATGAAAGAATTTAGAAGTCATCTTGGTATCGGATTATGAAGAGATCGGGATGCTCGAGAATAGGATGTAAGAGCGAATGTTGGAATACAGCCGAGTTTTCGACATTGAGCTTGCCTACATATCCCTCAACTTGGGGAATCAGACTGCTTGTAGTTCGACTCAATCGGTTGAAAAAGAAATCCATTATGTTAGATCACATTTGGTTCTGAAAAAGCGACAAGGTAAGTCGAGTATGAAAATGAGGCTTGCAACCTCTTAGCCATGAATGTGGCATGCTTCACATCCATAAATAAGAACTTACACGGATATAATTTCCAAAGCTCTTGGTGCATTGTCACTCAGATTGGAAAATTGCTTCCGGTGAACCCAAAAATTTTCGGATGCCAAAATAGGAACTGACAAATCTAAATAAAACCTACATGCCTTCTGATAAGGGTGTGGTTTGATTGTGGTGAAAGTCGCTCCTCTGGTCGCATCCTGAGAGTTTGACACTCCTCTTTGGACTATGTCTCAGTTCGCTGCTAAGGAAAAGTTCCATGTTGTGTTGCATCCTTTTTGATGTCGTCCACATCTGTGGTTTGTTTTGGGGAATTCATCATTTCGGATGCTCTCGACAAAGATTGAGATAAAACTCAGTAGCATAAAAAATGCAATTCAAATTGGAGACAGTGTCTTTTACCAGATTGACACTTAATTGTTCTCCTTGAACATTTGACGTCAACTCTATCGAGTTTGACGTGAAACAAATAAAATTTGTGTCTTATATTTGCAATATAATCTTCAATGTACCCTTCCTTTGATGCAAAAGTAATAAAAATAGGCTGATGTAATATGTTGATAGTTCTTTTGATGTCGTTGTTGCAAAGAAAAATGATGCATCCTATGTCAATTTTCTTTTGATAGGCGAATCTTAGTGAATCTTTTTCCCGCGATGTGAATCTCTTTTCGCGATGCATGAATCTTCTATTGCAATGCATGAATCATTTTTCCGCGATGCATGAGTCTTCTCTTGATATGCATGGCTTCTCCGCGATGCATGACTTCTTTCTCTTGCTATGCATGACTTCTTTCTCTTGCAATGCATGGTTTCTTTATCTTGTAATACATGAATCTCTTTTCTTCTCTTGTAATACATGAATCTCTTTTCTTGCTATGCATGACTTCTCCTCTGGCAATGCATGACTTCTTCGCGATGCATGATTTTTTTCTCTTGTTATGCATAACTTCTCCGCGATGCATGACTTCTTTCTTTTGCAATGCATGACTTCTTCGCGATGCATGATTTCTTTCTCTTGCAATGTATGACTTCTTTCTAATGCAGGACTTCTTTCTTTTGCAATGCATGATTTCTTCGCGATGCATGACTTTTCCGCGATACATTATTTCTTTCTCTTGCTATGCATGAACCTTTTCTCGCGATGCATGATTTCTTCTGATGATGCCTCCCTGATACCAAATGAAGATAATGTTTCACCGAGCAACATATGTGATCTTCTGGGTATCTTTTAGATGGCGGTATCGTCTAAATCGACAATACAATAAACATGACCCTCGGAGTAGTGGTATCATCTCATTTGACAATATGATATAAATGACTCTCCGGGTAGTGGTATCGTCTCATTCGACAATATAAATAAAAATGACCATCGGAGTAGTGGTATCATCTCATTTGACAATACGATATAAATGACTCTTCGGGTAGTAGTATCGTCTCATTCGACAATACGATATAAATAACCTTCAAGGTAGGAATATTATCATATCTGATAATATAACACAGATAAATGTTTTCCAGGTATCTCTAATTGCTGGGAAATAATAATATTGCTCTCTTTGTGATTTTCATTTGTCCCATCTCTGAACATAGTTGCACGTTCATTATGGACTTCGCCTTGTTGGGAATTGAATGAAATAATGCTATTCATATTCCAAAATCTTTGATATAAACAACATAAAATATTTCATGCATCCACAGTAAAATTGTCAATTTTGGGGAGCTCTTTGCCCCTTTGACTTCTCCATATTCATTGAATGGTGGAATATGTCGATCTTGAGGAAAGCTTATAGACCTGCGTCCACAGAAAAAACGTTAGTTTAAAAAAAATGAATTGATCTGTGTCGATCTCTTCGATTGTCTGCTTCTTTTCTTGCTATCTTCGGTTGATTTCTCTGATCTCCCGTTTCTTAATAGATAAGACAAAACATTTTTTTTATGCAAATATAATTGAAACATAAAGGAAAAGTTTTTAAGGAAAATAGGTTTTTAAAGTAATGTTTGGAAAAAGTCACTGCCAAGTGTGTCATGTCACGTCAAGTTTAATGAACGTCATTCAGAGTTGGTGTTTTGAGATCTGTCTGATCACATGTTGGGAAGTATTCAAAGTTTCTCTAAACTCTCGCTTAACATTATTGAAATTTTTGAGGTCATCCTCAAAAATTTCTATCCTAGTTAACTGTCTTGCCTTATCTTTAACCGTCGGTGAGCCATCACGGAATTTTTGAGATCTTCTCAAAAATTATGTCCCAGTTGCAAATCATAAAGTAACTTCAGTCTTGACTTTGTTGGAAAGATCTTCTTCTCGAGAATTTTTTGAGTCCCTCTCAAAAATTCTGTCCCAGTTTCTATTGTAAAAAGAAATAGAAATCTTACGAGAAATATGACCGAACCCTTGTGGCGCCTACGTATCACGTTGAGGCAGGAATCAGGTCAAACGTAGTTTCCCCTCGAGAACTAACAAAAATAGGAAATTTACAAAGAAACCGACCGAGGCCAACATAGGCCGCCTACGTATCTCATTCTTGAGAATTCAAGTCGAACGTAGTTCAAATACAAGGAAATATTAAAAGAGGTAAAAGGGGGTGACCGAGGCCGACATAAGCCGCCTACGTATCTCATTCTTGAGAATTCAGGTCAAACGTAGTTCCTTACAAAAGGAAATATTTTGAACGAAACGATTACAAGCAAATGGAACAATTACAAGGGAATGACAGAAAATACAAACTAAAACTTCACACATAGTATCTCTTGACAGCATCTGAGTTGATCGGTTTCGGTCATTCAGTGTCATCCATCTCCGACAGGACTAGGGCACCTCCAGGTAACACTTTGCGAACCATGTAGAGTCCTTGCCAATTTGGTGCAAATTTCCCTTTGTACTCATCCTGATGAGGGAAAATGCGTTTAAGGACTAACTGACCAATTTCGAATGTTCTGGATCTTACTTTCTTGTGGAAAGCACAGATCATCCTCTGTCGATAAAGTCGACCATGACAAACCGCAACCATTCTCTTCTCATCGATCAAGGTTAACTGGTCAATCCGCTTGCGAACCCATTCAGCATCATTCAATTAAGCTTCTTGGATGATTCTCAATGAAGGTATTTCAACTTCTGCAGGTATAACTGTCTCTGTTCCATATACTAGCAAATATGGAGTAGCTCCAACTGATGTTCTGACAGTTGTTCGGTAACCCAACAAAGCATATGACAACATCTCGTGCCAACCTCTGCGATTTTCAATCATCTTCCTCAAAATCTTCTTTATGTTCTTGTTGGCGGCTTCTACAGCTCCGTTCATTTGGGAATGATAGGCGGTGGAATTCCGGTGAGTAATCTTGAATTGTTCACATATCTCTCTCATCAAGTGACTGTTAAGATTCGCTCCGTTATCAGTAATAATGGATTCTGGTACTCCAAACCTACATATCAAGTTGTTGCGAACAAAATTAGCTACAACCTTCTTGGTTACCGACTTGTACGAAGCTGCTTCCACCCACTTGGTGAAGTAGTCAGTGGCAACCAAAATGAATCTGTGTCCGTTAGAGGCAGCTGGCTCTATTGGACCAATGATATCCATGCCCTAAGCTACGAATGGCCAGGGTGAACTCATATCATTAAGTTCGTGAGGCGGAACTCGAATCAAATCACCATGTACCTGACATTTATGACATTTTTGCACAAACTTGCAACAATCGTGTTCCATAATCATCCAAAAATATCCGGCTCGGAGGATCTTCCTTGCCAAAGTGAGTCCATTCATGTGAGTACCACAAGTTCCAACATGTATTTGTTTCAGAAGCTTTGCAGCTTCACTAGCATCGACACATCTGAGAAGACCTAAATCTGGAGTGCTCATATAAATGATTTCCTCACTTGCAAAGAAACTGAGGGCCATACGGCGTATCGAATTCTTCTGGTTGAACGTTGCATTCTCAGGATAAGTCCCGTCCTCTAAATTCTTCTTGATGTCAAAATACCAAGGCAAACCATCAGGTTCTGCTTCGACGTGTGAACAATGAACATGCTGTTCTTTCACCTCTATATCCACTGGATTAATATAACTTGTATCCTGATGCTTAATCATTGATGCGATGGTGGCAAGAGCATCAGCCAACTCATTCTGTGTCCTGAGAGTATGTATGAACTCAATCTTGCGAAATCTCTTGCACAACTTCTGTATATACCGCACATACGGTGTGATCTTTGGGTTTTTCACGGCCCATTCCCCTTGAACCTGATGAATCAGCAAATTTGAATCACCAATAACCAACAACTCATGAACATTCATATCAATTGTCATCTTCAGACCGATGATGCAAGCTTCATATTCAGCCATGTTGTTCGTGTATTCAAATCGGAGTTTAGCCGCCATATGATAATGTTGACCGGTTTCTGACACTAAGACCGCTCCGATTCCTTTCTCTTGATGATTCGCCGCTCCATCAAAGAACACTCTCCAACCAGGGTACGCTCCAGAAATATCCTCACCCACAAATGCTATTTCTTCATCGGGAAATAAGTCTTGAGCGGTTCATACTCTTCATCAACCGAATTCTCTGATAGATTATCAGCCAAGGTTTGTGCCTTTTTCGCCTTCTGAGTCACATACACAATGTCAAACTCACTCAAAAGCATTTGCCATTTAGCCAACTTCCCGGTCGACATTGCTTTCTGGAAAATACTTCAACGGATCCATCCTGGAGATAAGGTACGTGGTATAAAAAAACAAATAATGTCTCAACTTTTGAGCGATCCAAGTTAAAACACAACATGTTCTCTCCAAAAGAGTGTAACGAGCCTCATATGGAGTGAACTTTTTACTCAAGTAATAAATGGCTCGCTCCTTCTTCCTAGTCTCATCATGTTGACCAAGCACGCATCCCAATGCATTATCCGAGATCGACAAATATAACAATAATGGACTCCTTTCTCGTGGAGGAACCAACACCGGTGGATTGGACAAATAGTCCTTGATGGCATCGAAAGCAGTTTGACATTCTCAGGTCCACTTGGTTGAGGCATCTTTTTTCAATAACTTAAAGATGGGCTCACACACCACGGTGGATTGAGCTATGAACCGGCTGATGTAGTTCAACTTTCCTAAGAAACTCATCACCTCTTTCTTGGTCTTCGGAGGAGGTAATTCTTGGATCGCCTTGATCTTGGAAGGGTCAAGCTCAATGCCCCTTCTATTGATTATAAATCCCAACAACTTGCCAGCTGGCACCCCAAAAGCACATTTAGCGGGATTGAACTTCAAATTGTATCGACGCAGACGATCAAACAATTTTCTTAAGTGAGTCAAGTGATCCGAACTCTCGCGGGACTTGATTATGACATCATCTACATACACCTCGATCTCATTGTGAATCATGTCGTGAAAGATGGTCGTCATAGCCCTCATGTAAGTAGCACCAGTATTCTTGAGACCAAAAGGCATCCCTCGATAATGATATACACCCCAGGGCGTGATGAAAGCTGTCTTTTCTGCATCTTCTTCATCCATCAGGATCTGGTGATAACCCGCATAACAATCCACAAACGATTACATCTCATGCTTAGCACAGTTATCAATGAGGATGTGAATGTTTGGCAATGGAAAATTATCTTTCGGGCTAGCTTTGTTGAGATCTCTGTAGTCAACACAAATTCTGATTTTTCCGCCTTTCTTGGCAACTGGAACAACATTAGCTAACCAAGTCGGATACTGCGTCACTTCCACTACTTGGGACTCGATCTGCTTTGTAATCTCCTTTTTGATCTTTAACTCAACTCAGGTTTAAACTTCCGAGTCTTTTATTTTACTGGACTGAAATCTGGATTGATTGGCAACTTATGGGACACCATATTCGTACTCAATCCTGACATATCTCTATAAGACCAGGCAAATACATCAATGTATTCCCTGAGCAAATGAACCAGGTCTCTTCTTTGGGATTCAGTCAGATGGACACTGATTTTGACTTCTTTAACGCATTCCTCATCTCCGAGATTCATAGTTTCAGTTTCTTCAAGATTTGGCTTGTGTTGATTCACGAATTGTCGAAATTCTTCGGCAACATGTTCGGGTACCTCATTTTCTTCTTCGTATTCTTACATTTGTCATCACCTACTTCATTTCGTTCACTCGATTCATGACATGACATGACATTGGCAGGTTTTAAATTAATATTACTGAAATCATAAATAAACAAAGCTAGGAAAGTAAAATATAAACAGATAAATAAACACATTTTCAATAAAAGAGCTTTTCATTTAGATTGAAAGACAAGCACAAACTTTGGCCATGGCCGAGAGCCATTTTGCCTTTTTTTTAAAACATCACAAGAGAATTTAAAAGTTTCAAACAAATAACAATTGCATAATGGGTGGGTCTCGGGCCTCTTCCGGACTACCACCGTTTTAAAAATAAACAAAAACACATGTCCTTTCTACCCAGATGTGCGGGAAATCAGGAGTGGTGTGGCGGTCCAGTTCTGCAATTGCTCATCAGGTTCTGCGTCACAGATGCTTGATGTTCCAGCCTTTTCCTCGATGACCGTATCAATCTCCTCAAATAGCCCCAGATTCCTTCCCCGAGACCACCATCTTTGACATTTTCTTGTACCGGAAATGACTGGTATAGATGAGGAATTGGCCTGGCCAATGCTTGATCAACACTCCTAGTCTTCATCTCTGCTTCATCAGCCTCTATGGGGACATACCCCAAACCAAACTTTGCTCCTTTGGAGGGAATTTGGATAGGCTCGACGATTCCTTGAAAGTACTTCCTCAATCCAAAACCTGGTTCGAAACCATTCTGGAGCATGACGGTAGCAATCATCTTGTACACGGAGGGATAGGAGGTTGTGGAGCCAAATCATCACCGGTGGCATTTACCAGCTCCGCCGTGTAGAAATCACAACCTCGAAAAACCTCGTGAACGACCGGCGCATACCCATCGGAATGACTCCCCTCACCATGAATAACCAATTCCTATCCTTCGAAACAAATTTCATCAATTGGTGAAGGGTAGAAGGCACAGCCCCAGCCATGTGGATTAACGGTCTTCCCAGAAGTAAATTGTAGCTGGTATTGATGTCCAACACCTGAAACTCCAAATTGAATTCTGCAGGCCCATCTGAACATCCAAATTTACTGCCCCTATCGTGTCTCTTTGCACTCCATCAAAAGCTCTCACATTGACCTGGATTTGTTGAACCTTTCCCAAGTCGAATTTCAGCTGCTTGAGAGTCGAAAGTGGACATATGTTGAGACCGGACCCATCGTTGATCAAAACAGGATTTATAACTTTTTCCCGGCACTTGATGGTGACATGCAGAGCTTTGTTGTACATCCTCCCTTCAAAGGGCAGCTCTTTGTCACAAAAGCTGATTCGATGTCTCCGAATGACCTGGTGTATCATGGCTGCTAGATTGTCGCTGTTAGTACCCACAGGCACATAAGTGTCATCCAAAGCTCTCATCAAAGCCTGTCTATGCAACTGTGAACTCATCAATAAACCCACACAGAAATCTGAGCTGGTGTCTTCTCTAAATACTTCACAATTGAATAATCTTTCGGCTGCATCTTCTTTGAGAACTCTTCAGCTTCAGCTTCACTAATCGGCCTTTAGTCTGATCCTTCTTCTGCCCCCCTTGAGCTAATTCTTCAGGTGTGTAGCACCTGCCGGATCTGGTCATACCTTGGGTGGCAGCCGTTTAAATCACAAACTTTGGTTGGGTAAGAGTTTTCCGTGGTACCAAGGCTACAGCCTTCTCGGGTGTCAGAATCACAAACTCTTTCTTCTGTCTGATGATCAACAAAGCTACAGCCCTTTCCAGTTCATCAGGAGCAATCGAAACTATTGTCTTCGCCACACACCAGTCATCATCTGTCTTTATCATATTGATAGTAGCGCCTCCATGATTTGGTAAAGGATTGCTATTGACATTGGGCACGACTGTCTGAAGAGAGACCACGTTCTGGTCAATTAGGTTTTGGATCATATGCTTCAGGTTATACAGTCCTCTGTATCATGACCAATACTATTAGAGTGATACGCGCACCTCTGATCAGACCTCTGATCAGGTCTGTAAAACTTTGAGCTAGTGTCAACCGGCTTGGGCCCCACTGGATGAATATATCCTGCCGCAGTTAATCGCTCGAACAACTTTGTTCGGCTTTCAATGAGCGGAGTGAAAGCTCTAGCAGGCTTCTTCTTAAATCTAGGACGGGAGGGATCGTAATTGCCTTGTTGAGGGGGAGGCTTTTGGCGATAATTTGGAGCATTCAGACGGGGGGTTGATATCTGGGATATGAGTTGGTTTGATAATTTGGTTGTGAAGCTTGGTAGTTCAAGGGGGTATTTTGGTAAAGTGGAGCTGGGGTTTGGTACATCGGGGGATGAGTTTGGTAATTTGTCTGAACATTGGCACAGTTGGGGGCGACGTTTCGGTTAGTGATGAGGTGGAGTTTGGTAAATTAGAGCGGGAGTTTGATAAATAGTAGGGGGAGTTTGGTAAATGGGAGGAGGGGTATTTTGATAACTGGGGGGATGATTATTTTGGTAATCAGCCTGTGTATAACAAGCCGGGTACGAACTCTGTGAAGGTCGAGAACGACTTTGGTATGATGAGGTTTTCCTTGGGGTCTTCTTCCCCTCATAGGAGATAGATGAGACATCCTCTCTTTTCTTCTTCAACAAACCCGAAGATCCGGGGAGGCAGCAACACGGGCAATCTTCCCGGTTCTCAATCCATCTTCGATAGTCTCATCTACCTTGATTATCTCGACAAATTTTGCTCCAACGAGCAACATGATTCTGTCATAATATTCGGGCTCTTGCACCCGCACAAACACTTCGACGATTTCCTTCTCCAACATAGCAGGTTTAACTCTAGCTGCCTCCTTCCGCCATCTATATGCAAATTCTCTGTAACTTTCGGTTGGCTTCTGCTTCATTTTCTCCAAGGAGTAACGGTCAGGAACGATCTCCACATTGTAGGCGAATCGTTCGATGAAGTCCTTAGCCAGCGCATTCCAACAAGACCACTGTCTTGTTTCATCAGACGTAAATAACTCTAGAGCCTCTCCGCTCAAACTTCGGCTAAAAAGCCGCATTATCAAAGCTTCGTCTCTCCCAACTCTCACAAGTTGGTCACAGTAGGCCCTCAGGTGTGCTAAGGGGATCTCTGTTCCTCCAAAGATGTCGAATTTTGGCACCTTGAACCCTTCCGGGAGGTTCAAATTCGGATGAATGCACAGGTCTTCGTAACTCAACCCGGCGACCTCAGGACTTTTCTAATTTCTTCCTTCATATCTATCTTGGCGGTCTCTTTCTTTGACCTCCACTCTCTCTCCCTCTCCTCATAGTGGTCGAGCTTCAAACCATGGGCGTCATGTTCATTGGGGATCGATATTTGGAAAGTGGCTTTTGTGGTAGTGGTGGAGCAATAGAGGGACTCTGGCCCTTTAAAGGGGCGTGATAGTTTTGGGGGAAAGTCTGGGGGCTGGTATAATGGTTTTGGTGAAGGATGGAAGTGTGTGGGTTATTAGCGATTAGGTTGTGAGGGGGTGGGCCAGTTTGGTGGTTTGCATTGGGGGAAGGGAGTGGTGCTTGGGGTTGGTATTTTGAAGAGGTGGTGGCGTTTGGTAAAAGACTGAGGCGTAATGGGGGTTTTGGGTGGTAAGGTCAATGATGGAGGGATTACGAGCAGAACTTAAAGGTGGGTTCTGAGCTTGTTCCATATTAGGAGGGGGAATTTGCGTTGGAGGTCTTCCATCTGGTTGAGTGTTGACAACAAAAATCGGAGGAGGCAAATCGTGTTTTCTCTGCATCTCGACCCTCATCTCAGCAATTTATTGCATCAACTGCAAGATCAGTTCATTTTGATCAGCAAGGGCGGGCTGAGCCACCACGACATCAGTAAGGCTGGTTTCTTCGTTGTTATCACCCATTGCTTCTTTTTCCTTTTGTGAACTTTGATTTGGGAAGGAATCTGTAGGACCTTTAGATTTAGTGAAATAAGAATTATCAGCCAGCTTATCGACACAGACCAGTTCGAACTACCTGTTGAGAAAAATAACTCAAAGGCAAATCTGTTAGTATTAGCTTTGGATAAATAATGCAAGATATCACATAGAAAACAGATAAACACATAAAAGTTGCTTTGTCTGAGAACATGTCAACCCACGAATAATGGGGACTGACTTTTGAACAAGCAGGAATTTGCTCATTTTTATTATTTTTTATGCTGAGATTGGTGACTCAGAAAGGTTAAATTGCGTTGAGCTAAGGTCTTCTTGTTGCATCTTCTGGCATTTGTTGATCTCAACTCAATGTTTCCTTGTAGAATGAAAGGGAAAAGAAAATTTTAAAAGATAGGGGCCGGGCCTTGAAAGCCTGCCTACGTATCTCCCAAGGAGAATTCAGGCCCTACGTAGTTCGAATACAAAGGAAGTTTCATTTTCATTCATTCATTTCTTGAAGATTACAAGGAAAGTGAAAAAATAGACAATAAAACTCCTAAAAGATAAAATGTGCCTCTACCTAAGCCATTCTTTTTCTAATTGTCGCATTAATTACGGGGGGTAAACTCCTATGCTTCGAGGGTGGTTTTCTCATTCCCTTCCTTCCACCGTCCCTGAAGAGGAGGCCTATAGACAATTTCCTCTCCAGTATCTTCTTCAGTAGCTTCAGGTTTAGCGCTTTTGAGATCACTGTTGGTGGCCTCTTGGCTGAAGAAAGAGTGATTTCCATGTGGCTTCTGAAGAATCACAGTTATATCTTTGAGGGCATCGCGCTTCTTCCGCGCAACATCTGTCTCTTCATCTATAACAACACATTTTGTCATTTTTGCATCCAATTCCGCGTCTAGTGCCGCATTTATTGTTCATGCGATTGCGGTGGCAAACTCCACTTCTATTCTCCTTTTTCTGGTTTCTTGGATCTCTTGTCTGAGCCGCTGTAATTTCACCCTCATATCCTCCTCAGTTAGCTCTATGTCGATACCCTTTCCTTTTTCCATCTTAGCAGCAATTTTACCTTTTCTGAGAGAATAGAGTAATGTTTTAAGATTTCGTAGTAGGATTTTATTTTTTGGCTGAGAAACTCAAGACTCATGATATTTTGGTTGGACATTTTGGTAGTGACTTGTATTTGATATTTGTAGGATTTTTTTGGAAATTTTTGAAAAATAGTGGGTTAAGGGTGTCCTCATTCAAAGAAACGTACCACATAAACAGTTAAATCACACAAGTAAACAGACAAATATCGCGTCCTAAACATGCATGTGACCCTTGTGTGCCAAGGGTAGGCCTAGCGAATTGAATGATGTATATGTCTTTTTAAGCCAATTAATTATCCCCAAAATATTTCATTAATAATATTCAAAAATGTTTGACAAACATAAAATTAGGGAAAAGAGTTCGAAAAGTAAATTACAAAACAAAGTATAAATAAAGCAATCCCACGTATGGGATGATAACAAACTTCAAGCTCCTCCTGATCCTTCACTAAATCTGGCCCTCTTGGCGGTGCTGACCTCTTCCCACATAGCATATTTGTTCGCCCATAGGTGATATCTTGCCAACCGGCCCCATTCTTAATGTCTGAATCATTCGATCGATTGAATCTGTTGCTCCATGCTATCATCTAGTTCTGACATACATTGCCTGGCTCTTCGTAGCTCCTGCTTCAACTGAGCTATGACTTTGGCGTCCTCTGAAAGTCGACATTGATGGTCCAACTCATTCTTGTCATACTTCTCTTGGAGTCGATGAAGTCGAATTTGATGCTTAGCTCCAACATCTGCAATAATATGGGGAACATTTGGACCAGGCTCGATAGTACCGACGAGGCTCTTCTTCAACCATTCCTTGTAATCCCTAGAACATTCAGGACGGAATCTATTTGGTACCGATTCGCCCAATATCGTTCGAGTCTTCCATGCCCTACGTATGTCTTCAGCATAAGAGACTCGTCCATTTTCATGATCGGTTGCAAATTTCTTCATGTCCGCAATTTGGGAAATCTCATGTTTCCCTCCCAGCTGTCTAAGGACTCGACCGGGAGCATATGGTCTAGTCCCTCTTAACCCGGCAAATATCAAGTAATGGGTCTTTTTCGCTTGAATCACCATTTGCTTTGTCACCACCAGACTTTCTATCGACCACTGCACATTTTCCTCTCTTAGCCCTTAAAGTCTTGAATACCAGAATTTTAAACCTCCAGTTTTGTTACAATGATTATGGTACATCCACCAATCATGACCTGCAAACTGGTCCGATCGTCTCAACGGATCTGGTTCTTTTGGATTATGCGTTTTGATCAAGTGCCTCATCATCCACCACTGAAGTATCAGGTTGCATTCCTGAAAGAAACGCTCTCCGCTTTGACACTTGTCCAAAGCCCTATAAATGTCGGCCAAAATCATAGGTGTCAAAGTGTAATACGTAGTTGCTGACCCGTAGCCCACCCCATAAAAGATAGCATGAGTGACCATTACTACACTCAGATGAATAGTATAGTTTGGTCCCTGGGAAAATATCATCGTCTCAAGTAGGCATATCGCAAAGGAATGAGGACGTGTCTCCTTCCATTTCTCTTCTGAAACAAACTCTTCTTTGAACTTTTCATAGGCTCTTGCACGTCCGAATCGGTAATAATGCTTTCGAAGCGGTATGTTTGGCCCGGGCAGCTTGTTCATCCAATCAGCTTTGACGAGTGACAGTTTTTCTTTAATTTCAGCAAAATCCCATGTTTTTAGGAAAAAGGAGATCTGTATCGGGTTGGTACCTCCTTTTGTTGCACATGCCAATACTTTCGTAACTTGCCAGGACTTCTTCAATAGTCGGTGTCATTTCCACTTCCCCGAACCGAAATACCATATTGTCGCTGTCCCAAAACTTTACCATTGTTCCAACTAAACCGGGCCAAGCCACCATTTCCATCAATGACGGAAGATTGTCTATGTGTCTTTGAACTTTTCTCTTGTCCCCGTTGTTCATGAACTTCCACTAAACTAGGAGATAAGGGTCAGGTATGGTCACCATTCGGGTTCTCAGAGGCTCATGTACTGGATTCATTCTACAAAAAAAATAGACAAAGGTAAGTTTTCCCCGTCCCCATTAGATAATTGATTTGTTTTAAAAATACATATACATCCTTCAATTAACACATAAATATGGTTGTCTCTTTATTGGCAAGCTGGGCCAAATAGATACAAGGTGGGCTTCTAATGAGCCCAACACGCCTTGGGTGTTGGGTCAACTTAGTTCAAAATGCGCTAAAAGTCGGAATTTGGTTTCGCTCTACGCTAGTTGACTAAGAGTGGCTTTTGAGAGACCGGGAACCCAAGTGGACAACTTAGGCTGGAATTCACAACAACCATTGGACGCATGACGAACCAATAAATTGCCGATCATTCCGAAAAAGGGTTGAGTATAAAAAAGTCCGGTTGCGGTTTTGCAAAATCGTCCTTTAATATACTATACATACAAGAGAATATGTCATGAAATGCAATGACAGTTATATCAATTTAAACACGTTGAGAGCAGATAAACAATTTAGCAATTAATACAATTAGTCAAACAAGTCAAATCTTATGGTTAGAACTTAATTAAGTCCCAAGCAGAGTCGCCATTTCTGTCGTGTTGTAATTTTACTGTATTTAGAAAAATTACTTTTTGAAATGTTCTAAGTATAAAACAATTTGAGAAATACTTAGAAAGAGTCGCCACTAAATTTTTTAAAGAAATTAAGAAAATTTATAAATTTCAAAGATTTAAACAGAAAAAATCATTTGAAAATACCAAAGAGGGTTCGGGGTTCAATTTACACTTCGAGAAGGGTTTAAGCATTCGAAGTGCCCGCTAACTTACGGTTGACCTGTGACTTGACCAAAACATGTTTTGACTAATTTTTAGGAAAATGATGATTCAGCGTAAAAATAATAACTTACAATATATTTGATTAACTTTGAGAAAATAACTAAATAAATGACACATTTTTTTATTTTATTTTATTTTATTTTTTAGAGAAGGGACCCAAAAAATGAAACATTTGACTTGAAATACAAGTGATTAGAATATTAACAAAACTAGATTAATTAGAATTTATTTAATTCATTTTGAAATAACAATTTAAACCAATTTAATAAATTAAAGCATGAACATCGTTTTAAATTAATTGACTGACCCTTTTTGAAAAAATGACCAAGTAAGTATTTTATTTTAATTAATTGAAAAGGCTTTTTAAAAGTTTATTTGGGAGAGACCTTAACTTGAAACAATTTTAAACGAACTAAAAGTGTGTTAAAAAAAACATTAAATAACGTTCTTTTTAATAACAAAGAGTTTTAATTCAATTAATGATATAAGATCTTTATTAGTAAAATAAATGAACACACAAAAAAAGAAGGTATTAAAAGTAAACCAACATAACAAAAATAACTCATCTTTCGGGGAATCTAATTAAGTTATTTAAAGCTAGAGTTAAACAAGATTAGTCAATACATAATCAAATCATTAGAAGAGTAAGAGAGATAATGAAATTGGGCCTCTTCTTGGGCCAATTTCGCTATATTTTTAAGCTTTAATTCAATTCCCGTTTTTGGTATACAGCTGATGTATATCAGTGTATATCGGCATGTATATCAGCCCTATTTATGTATTTCTTGCTTCCAAACACCTGTATTTCGCCTCAGCTCTGTATTTTCACACTTTTCGACCTGTTATATGAGTGTACACCGATATATATCAATGTATATAGCCTGTATCTCAACCTTTTTCAGCTTTCTGAGACTTGTTTTCAATTTTCAGCCCTTGTACTACCATATTAGGATGACCCGGCTGACTTAAAGAAAAGAAAAACCGGGCCCCTATGGCCCAATCATCGAAATGCAACGGGAGGATTGAAGCCTAGGAGGACTCGGACATATTTCACATGCAATAAGGTAAAGGAAAGGAGTTAATATATAATCCAATTAACAAAAATGCAAGAAGCTAAGAACACACTAATTTAATGCAAAATGCATATTTTGACTCAAGAAAGATGTATACTAACAAACAATCCTACCAAAGGGAATCACATAGAGGCATACTGGGTATCAACAAATTTGAAGAATAATAAAATAAAAAAAATATAATAGGAGAACACAATAGCCACTTAAGCCTAAGGAATTAATGTGTCTGCTATGCATGCCTATAGATGGCAAGATAGAGAGAAAAGGACACAAAAAAAAGACAAAGTTATTCATTATCATGCATATTAAAAGATATAACAATAATACATATACTACACTAATCCATATCTTAAATTAAAGGACACATGAAAAGCTATTCTTGTCTTGAATGATATGGAAGTGATTGCTCATGAGCGACAATAAATTAAAGAGGATAAAAAAAATAGCAAAAGTAGTCGTACGTTACTGCTAATGCTCATTCTTGAGACAAGTGGGGAAGTAAAGGAAAATATGTTCTTGCACTATGTCCTTTATAGAATATTAGACCAACAATCCAAATTTAAAAATAAAAATTAAAAAAAAGATGAAGAACTTTAACACTTATTCCAATATAGCCTTCAAGAAGAAAAAGACTACAAGAGATTGACAAAGAAAACTAAAAAAAGAGCGACTTATCACGCAAATTCTAACTACAACCGACACTTCATCAATAAACAAAATCACTTTAGATAAATGCTTAAGCCATGGCCACAATGATCTTGAAAAGGACAAGTATAATATTCTTATAATATTCAACACAAACTTTTATCAAAAAACATATATTTCCACCGTTCCCATAAAGAAAAATGCATTAGTTGAACAAATTTTAATAAACATGAAGCATTAGGATTCCTTTTGTAGTACTTTT
This sequence comes from Solanum verrucosum, assembly GCF_900185275.1. Lineage (NCBI taxonomy): Eukaryota > Viridiplantae > Streptophyta > Magnoliopsida > Solanales > Solanaceae > Solanum > Solanum verrucosum. The sequence continues at coordinate 3,732,632 of NW_026020332.1, forward strand.
GAAAAATTAGAGACTAAGGACACATTTGAAATTTAAACACAACATTTAAACAATCCTTTGAAGTAATGTTAAGCACAAGAAAACTTGGAACAAGGCAAGTTGTAAACAGAGACCTAAACAATTGCTATCAGATGCATTCGAACGACTCCAACAAGTATCGCATAAATATTGACGCTACAAAAGAAACTAAGAACGAGCATGGACCAAGCATGATGAATCAATCCTATTCAAAACTACTACTCGCAACTCGGATAATTCATTTTCAAGAATAGCTAAACATAACCGCTTAGTTTATTTGCATCCTCCAAACACATGACAAGCAAACACAGACTCTATTTCAACAAGTATGGACGGAGTAGTATTAAGATGATTAACGAATAAACAAACAGAAATCGGAATGAGCACAACTCAGCTAAGAAAAACTAGAGAAGAGCCATAAACAAAGAAAAACATATCAAACAGGCGATAAAATCATTTTGAATACGAAATACACATAATAGTTTCGAAAAGACTACGAAGAAGAGAAAACTTAGGCTCAAACTATATAAGATCAGCTCATAACCCCACTACAAATATTTCTTGATTTAACACTCATCGGAATCGGAAAGAAGAAGGGAAGAGGTCAAGAGTTGTTTACCTTGTTGTGGGCAGCGAACAGGGACAGGGTGAACAAGGAGTAACAACTTGACCACCGACTTTGAACTTCCAAAAACTCCTTTGAATACTAGCAGTTCACAAATAAGGGAAGAGCGTATATATATTTAAGGTGTATTTCTCTTGAGTTCTTGCCAAAAAAAAAAAATCTCCCCCCAAACACTGATTGAAAGAGGGAATATATAGAAGAAGAAAAAAACGTTTTGGAGGGAAAAATCCATTAGAATTCAAACAACAATTTCAATCCCCTCTGCTATTTTCGAAACCACAGTAAAGGGGATGGGCAAAAGCTGATTTCTGTGAAAAGGGGGGAAAGGGGACGACGAAAAGTATGGGCGCGGCAGACACCTGCTGCTTTTCGGATTTACAGCTCTTGACTTTTGGTTCTTGCGTAGGGGAGAAGAAGAAGTTGGGTCGGTTTGGTATGTGTATGTATATGCTGATGTATGTTGGTGGAATTGTTGGATCAGATCTTTTTGGTACTGAAATGTAAGGGAATAGGCTGATGTAAATTGGAATGGGTTGCTGATGAGGATTTGGGAGGGATGGGAATTGTTGCTGGAAAAGGGAAATAATGAACTGGGTTTCTTTTGCTGAAGGAATTGGGCCAGTTCGAGTACTGGGCTGCGAATTGAAAAAGAAAAACAAAACAGAGGCCCAAAATTTGGCCTTTTAATTGGCTGAAAATTGTTTAGGAAATAAAGTTCAACTAAATCTAGATTGTAATCGAATCGAATTTAATCGATGAATTGGTTAAGACTTAGACAAAATGAATTAATTGATGAGCTTCTTAATCTTAACGAAATAAAAAATAATTAACTTAATTATAAACTAATTAATTCAATTACAAAACTAATTAACTCAAAATTATAACCATAACTTAAAGTAAATTAATAAAATATTTAACTAAAATGTAAAATCTTTTGTGATGATTTTCAAATATTTATAAAATAACGTGATTGCAAAAATATACATATTTATTTAAAAAATGATAAAATTACTTTAAACATAGCTTGAAAGTATTTTGAATTTCATAAACTCATTAATTCAAAATTATAACTATCCCTAATATTTAAAATATAAAATCTTTTTTTTTTGAGACAATTTTCGAATAATCATAAAATATTCTAATTATATACATAATTATGTAAAACATATATATCATCTAAGATTTATGAAAAGTGACAAACTATTTAAAAATCTTGTAAACTATATTATTATTTATTTATTTTCATTATTATTTTACTTTTTTAGAAATTGTATAAAACTAATAATTTTAAATCGTTTGAAATTGGAGAAGCTCGAAATGATTAATTTATATTGTGGAGGGTCAAAATTGGGTGTCAACAACTGTGAAGTAAATTTCCTTTGTGAGATTAGAACACCATCATGCCTGTAGAGGATCTCTAGTCCTAGAAAGTAGTGTAATCTGCCCAAGTCTTTTATCTTGAATTGATCATTTAGGAAGGCCTTTAAGGAGTTGATCTCATCTACATCAGTCCCTGTTATGTTGATATCATCCACATATACAGCAACAAAAACCAAAGAGCAGCCCTTTCTTTTATAAAACAGTGAGTGATCACTGTCAGAGTGTTGGTACCCTTTTGAACAAAGACTATTTGCCAATTTCTCATACCATTATCTGCTAGCCTGTTCAGTCCATATAATGATTTTTTCAGTCTGCACACTCCTTATGTAAATCACCATGCAAGAATGCATTGTTGACATCCAATTGATACAAGTTCCAATCCTTCTTGACAGCCAAAGAAATTAGGGTCTTAACCATGGTCATTTTAACCACATGTGAGAAGGTTTCAGTGTAATCTACCCCAACTTGTTGTGTATAGCCTTTGACCATCAATCTGGCCTTAAATCTCTCCACACTACCATCAGCTTTGTGCTTGATCTTGTACACCCACTTGCATCCAATAACTTTCTTCCCATCAGGTAACATAACCATCTCCCAAGTGTCATTGGCATATAAAGCCTCAAACTCCTGTGTCATGGCCTGCTGCTAGGCAGGGTCCAGTATTGCCTCTTCAAATGAAGTAGGCTCACAGTCATGTGAAATGGTTGTCACTAACTAATGGCTATCAGAACATAGACTTGTGAAGCAAATAGGTTCATGAGACATAAAAGAGGTGAGGGAGTGTAGTTTAGGCAAGGTGTAGTTATATTCTTTTAGGTAAGTAGGAGTATGAATAGGCCTGGTGGTTCTTCTGGGTGCTGGCAAAGTATCATTGGAAATATTCGGACTAGGCAGGTTATTTGTAGGTTCAGGTTGGACAGCAGATGGTATTACATTCATATTTGTGTTACTGATTATTTGATTGTTAATGACCTCATGTGGTGTGAAAATGTCCAGCATATCATCATCAGTAAAAATGTTCATTTGACCAGGCATACAAGTCATGTTAGTGGCATGAATAAACATTTGCGCAATGGAATTGAAACTAGAACCATCAGGGGCAATAGCAAAAGGAAAAACCTTTTCATGGAAAGTCACATCTCTAGATATATGAACTCTCTTGGTAGCTAGACTCAAAACTTTGTAACCTTTTGTATTGAATGGGTAGCCAACAAAAATATGGGGTGTGGTTCTTGGTTCAAACTTATCCTTGTGAGTTTTCAAGATAGTGGGAAAACAAAGACAACCAAAACTTTTAAGGTGAGAATATGTGGGCTGTTTTTGGTATAATATTTCATATGGAGTCTTGTTGTGAAGTTGTTGAGTGGGTAATCTATTAATTAGGTATGTAGCAGTCAGTACACATTCCCCCCGTACCTCATAGGTAATTTTGACTGAAATAAAAATGCTCTTGTTGTTTCTAGGAGGTACTTATGTTTTCCTTCAACCACACCATTTTGTTGAGGTGTATAAGGACAAGTTCTTTGGTGTATAATACCCTTGGTTTGAAAGAAACATGTGGCCTCAGCTGAAGTGAACTCTAACCCATTATCAGATCTTATGGCTTTCAACTTGGTTTGGAATTGATTTTCTATAAGGGATATGAAAGCTTTTATGGTTTGGAGGGCATTACTTTTACATCTTAGCAATTGTGTCCAAGTGGACCTACTGTGGTCATCTACCATAGTGAGAAAATAGTGATAGCCATCATGTGTAGGAATATGGTAGGGTCCCCACAAATCAACATGTAGTAACTCAAACACTTTGGTGGTACTAGTAGTGCTTTCCGGAAATGGCATCCTAGTTTGCCTGGCCATAGGGCATATTGTGCAGGAAAAAGGTTGTCTGGGAGAAAATTTCATAGGTATGGTTGAAATGTTTTTCATTTTTACAAAAGGTACATGTCCTAATCTAGCATGCCATAAGAGTTCCTCATCATGAATGTGATTAGAGATATTTGCAAATGAAGGACAAGCATCAGAAAGACAAGAGGAAGAAGCCACAATACAATCTTCTTTATTTATAGGAGAGTGTTTTACAGAAGATGAAGTGTACACTTTTGAATTTGAAATTTTATCAATGTTGTCTAAAGAAGGGACAAGATGACAATTGAAGTGTGGTAATCTTGGTGGTTTGTTCTCAGCAGATGGATAACAGTTGTGGCATTTGCTACACAGGAAGTACAAGCCACTCTTGGCTTTACCAAGTTCCAGAGGGCCCTTCAGAGAAGGGCTCTGCAGTAAACAAGAAAATTTATCAAAACTGACTACACCATTGAGTCATAGTGCTAAACAATGAACATAAATGAGATTAAACTTGAAGCTAGGTACAAATAATACTTTTCTTAGAGTCAATGTTGGATTCAAACAAATATCACCAATTTCAGTCACTATAACCTTATAACCATTAAGTAGTGAGATTAGGAAAGGATATAGAAGTGATTTAATGTTTGTGAGTGTGGTTTTATCATAGGTCATGTGGTGTGATGCTCCTGAGTCTATGATCCAAGAGCCAGTAGTCAACTTAACGCATTTACAAGAAAGATCACTTATATCAGTTATAGAGGAATAACAAGCAAGTATACCTGCCAGGTTCACAGCTCCATTCAGCATGTTGTTTGAGTTGTTTGAATTTGAGGCTCCATTTCCACTTGCAGAGTTCCCAAGAGATTGAATAGTTGTTCATATTGATCTTTGGACAGGTTCAATGGCATTTGTCTCCTTACTTCAGATTTCTCTTTAGATTGAACTCCATTCATATCAGGGGCATACACATTTGCTGCAGAACCTGTGCCTTTTCCCTTTTGGAACCTTGGATTTGGATTGGATGGGTATCCATGAAGCTTGTAACATCTATCCTTCGTGTGTCCTGATTTCTTACAGTAGTCACAGAACAAAGAAGCCCTGCTAGTACTAGAATTGCCTCTAAACCCAGTGTTATTGCTTGTATTTCCAGAACTGGTTCCACCTCCTCTAGATGAACTATAGTTTGTCCTGAATCCCCTGTTGGGGGTCTGTCCATAGGCATTGAGAGAGGTAGAATCCAAGGTTGTATGATTATGAGGCTTCACCTCCCCTTGCTTCTCTTCTTGGGACAAGATGGCAAAAGCCTGGGCCATACTTGGTAGAGTATTCATCATGAGAATGTTGCCTCGGACTGCAGTATACATCTTATTTAAACCCATTAGAAAGTGTATAAGGCTGCGATCTTGTTCAGCCTTAACCAATTTTGTTTTACCACCACAAGTGCACACACAATTGCACTGAGAGCTGATATCAATAGTGCTCATTTCTTCCCAGAGTTTCTTCATTTTAGTGTAGTAACCAGTGATATCCAGAGTGCCTTGGACAAGGTCATTGATCTCCTTTTGAAGCTGGTACAACTTACAACCATTGGTTTGATCGTACCTTTCTTCTAGTTCTCCCAAATTTCCTGAGCATTATTGACATACTGCAGACTATCACGCAAATCTGGTGACAAGGAGTTCAGGATCCAAGATGTGACCATATCATCACACCTTTCCCATTGCTGAAAGGTAGGATCAGTAGGATCAGGTCTCACAACCTTCCCATTAATGAATCATGTCTTGCTCTTAACAGATAAAGCCCTGAGAACTGCTCTTCTCCAGGATCTGTAACCAGTTCCATCGAAAACTGCAGGTAATAGGGATGAACTCGCATTCTCAGATGGATGCAAGTAGAAAGGACTAGGGATTTCTACCCTAACAGTGGATGTAGAAGCATTTGGAATGGAATCATCTGAAGAATCGACCATGGTGAATTGAAAATTAGGAAGAAGATCAAGTCGAGAATAACTAGATCAAACAGAGTTCACATAAAAAGAAAATGAAATTGACAGATCGAAGATCGAGTCGAGAACAACCAGATCAAACGAAAAATTCACATAAAAGAAAACGAAGCTCACAGATCGAATTGGAAACGGAAAGAAGACAGGAGCAATTCCCTGTGCGCTGATACCATGATGAAATCAGCACAACTTGTTACTGATCAATCAAGCTCCTCCATTGATGGAGCTCCAACTCACATGAGAGAAGATGAGAGAAGGAAGAAGAAGAATCTAGAAGAGTAACGTGAAAATTATCTCTCATTGAATGTGAATTGAAGAAGTGAGTATTACAATGTATCTGTATATATACACAATCACTAAGCAACTAATATTGTATGAATTAACTAATCAACAACTTGACCCCTAACTAATTCTAACTAACTGATCCTTTTAACTAACTCTACTGTTCATAACTAACTTTACTGCACACTGCTAACTAACTTTACTATATACTTTACATTCTCAACAATATGGACCAACACTATTTGCCAATTTTTTCCCAAAAAAAGTGAATTCTAAAAACCATTGGTATAAGATTAAGTAGAAAAGTCAAATTAAACTATAACTTTGCAAAAAATGTTTTCTGAAACTTGTGGCTTTAATTAGCTCGAGGTAATTTGGGCTGACTAGAATCAAGTGATAATTCTTTTTTTTTTCAAAGAAGCAATGAAGAAATCGTCTAAATGTGGAATATGTGAACTAATAATATTCACCGTGTGAGAATAATATACAATGCCAAATTTGTTGTGGGTATATTATATTATTCAATTGGCCGCAATCTCTATATTCATGCATTCAATTTTGACAAGTCATTATAGTGAAGAGTATATTCTTAACTTTTTTTTTCGGTTCGATCATTTTCTGTGTTCGAAATAATTGGTCTGATTTATATCGATAGAGTCACAATTTTAATTTTATAAATTTTAAAATAATGACTTTTATTAATAATAATTGAGTTTTAAAATTAATATATATTTAATGATTATTTTAAATATGAATATATTGATTGAATAAAAACTATTGAATTTTATCGACCATGATCACTAATTCCGCGCGTGACACTCTTGATTTATTCGCACTAAGTAAGCCCATAGGCCATAAGGAATAAAACGTTTCCTTCAAAAAAAAACTTGTAGAAAAATGCATGCCAACGTATATTAGAATATAGGAAAAACTACAAAAAGGGCCATCAAACTTAAAATATTTACAAGCTCATACCTAAACCCAAAGTAACTCTTCATATACCCATTCTCTCCTAAATATTTACAGTCCATACCCCTCCCCTTCATCGGCCCATTCCTTCATGTATAAACTACACCAAATACTCATTCGGCAAGAATTAATTAAGCGCATACCTTGACTATTACTCTATTAGTTAGCTTTTTTTTTTTTTTTAGTATTTCTTTATTTTCTTGTTTTTTTCTCTCTCTTTCTTGCACCCTAGATTCTAAATTTGTGTATTCTATTTTGCCAAACTAATTTAATTATTTTATTCTTTAGCTTTTTTTTTTATAATTATTTTTAAAATTTTATTTTATTTTTTCAAACATAAAAATAAAATATAGAAAATTTAAGCTAATTATTTTATACTAATAAATAAATTAGATTAAACTACATGAAGAAGTAGCTAAAAAAAAAAAAAAGATGAATAAGTAAACTACATCTAGGAGTAATTAAGAAAACACTTTATTTTTTATATTTATGTATCGTTTTTGTCTTTTTCTCATTTATCATTTTATTCCTGTGTCTCTTTTGATAATAGTTTATTATTTGTTTTCTTCTTTTTTCGTTTTTTCTCTTAATTCCTTTTTTTCTTTTTTGTAAGTTTATATTCTTCTTCCTTGTTAAATTTTTCCTCTTTCTATATTTTTGCTATATGAATATATGAAACACTCATTTTAATGATACTCATACAGTATTTATATACTATTTTAATATCATTTACTAAGTTAGTTATTAACAACAAATCTTAATGATACTCATTCAGTAAATATATACTATTTAAGTATCACTTAATAAATTAATTATGAACAAAAAATGTAATGATACTTATACAATATTTATATACTATTTTAATATCACTTACGAAGTTAATTATTAACAACAAACCTTCATGATACTCATTCAGTGGAGATATACTATTTTAGTATCACTTAATAAATTAGTTATGAACAAAAATCTTAATGATACTCATACAATATTTATATACTATTTTAGTATCACTTTCTAAGTCAGTTATTAACAACAAACCTTAATGATATACATTCAGTAGAGATATACTATTTTAGACACTTAATAAGTTAGTTATGAACAAAAAACTTAATGATACTCATACAATATTGTTTCGTAAAATATTTTTGAAGCATGGTTTTATGAGTAATTTATGAAGAAGAAACCTTCATGATACCTATAAAGTATGTAGATATTGTTCTAGTATCACATACTAACGAGTAGTGTATGCAGAAGAAAACCTTAATGATATCAATACACTATATAGATACTCTATTGGTATCACTTAGTTTTGAGTAATTTATGAAGAAGAAAACCTTAATGATACTATTAGAGTATATAGATTGTCTTTTCTATAATTTAACTAACGAGTAGGGTGTGAAGTAGGAATGTTAATAATACCAATATAGTATATAGATACTCATTTAGTAATTGCTCATTTTCCAGATTATTTCTGAGTGATACCAAATTAGTATGTCATATACTACTATAATATCATTTAGTAATTGCTCATTTTCTCCAGATTATTTCTTAATGATACCACAACAGTATGCCATATACTATTATGTCATCATTGAGTAATTGCTCATTTTTTTAATTATTATTTCTGAATGATACCAGATTAGTATGACATTTACTACTATGGTATCATTTAGTAATTGTTCTTTTTTTGTTGATTATTTCTAAATGATACCAGAACAATATGCCATACTACTATGATATCATTTAGTAATTGCTTATTTCCTCCAGATTATTTCTAAATGATACCAAAACAGTATGTCATATACTATTATGACATCATTCAATAATTTCTCATTTTTCTTGATTAATTCTGAATGATATCGAAACAGTATGTCATATACTACCATGGTATTATTCAGTGATTGCTCATTATCTCCAGATTATTTCTGAATGATAACAAAACAATATGCCATTTACTATTATGACATCATTCAGTAAGTGCTCATTTTTTCTTGATTATTTCTGAATGCTACCAAAACAATATGCCATATACTACTATGCTATCATTTAGTAATTGCTCATTTTCTCAACATTATTTCTGAATGATAATATAACAGTATGACATATACTACTATGGTATCTTTTGGTAATTGCTCATATTTTTTAGATTATTTTTGAATAATTTCCTAACTATACGGCCATATACTACTATGGCATCATTCAATAATTGCTCATTTTCTCCAGATTATTTCTGAATGATACCAGAACAGTATGCCATATACTATTACGACATCATTCAGTAATTGCTCTTTTTTTCTTGATTATTTCTTAATGATACTAGAACAATATGTCATATACTACTCTCATATCATTTAGTAATTGCTTGTTTTCTCCAGATTATTTCTGAATGATACAAAAACAACATGTCATATACTACTATCGTATCATTCAGTATTTCTGCAATTTTCCTCAATTGTTTCATCAATCTACAAAAAAGCAGCATGTCATATACAAGATTATGTATAGGCATTATACCTCTTTTTGTAAGATCTCGGAGTTCTATATTGAAAACCTTCATGAACTGAATGTCGTTTTACATCTTGAGCTAGAGTGATTTTGTTTTGGTAGAATTGATAAACTTGATTTGGTTCTTTCGAGAAGTCTACGATTATCTCTATGGAAGTCATTTCCTTAGTAATATTATTAGCAGGAAGAACAATTTCATTACATGTATTTTTTTCATAAATCAGTAGTTCTGTATTTTTTTGAGATATTTCTAGAGAATTGATCATTTTTTCCATTGTTTTGCAGGTGTCGGCAATGATTATCGGATAAGAAGCAATATCATGATTCTTCTTCTTCAAGTCAAGGTAAACTTTGATGGCCATATCACTAGATACTTTCAATTGCGGAAATCCTTCTGCAATTGAATAGCTTATGTCAATACTTCCATTGATTTTGAGATGATCTGCTATTTATTTTATAAAATCTTTGAAATTTGTAGTGTTTTCTACGAGCAGTACATCAACTTTATTCTGTGAATGCCAAATTCCATCATGCTGTAAAAGAATGGATATTTGCTCCATCCTCGAAATTGAGTGTTGATTTGAATTGGAAGAAGGAGAATCGTCGATGATGAAAGAAGGAGAAATGAGGGAAGAATGAGAATTGCGGATAAAGATGGAAGGAGAATTGCGGTAGAACAGAGAATTGATCAAAATTGAGTTTTCTGATTTGTTGAAGTGGCGGAAATTGCTGTTTTGAAAGTTTATTGTTAGGGCTTTTTAGTTTGTTATAGCCAATTGTTTGAGGGGATATAGAATGTAATTATTTAGGGGGCTATGAAAGTAATGGGCTATAAGCTTGTAACTATTTTCATTCTAAGGGCTATTTGCTTAGTATTCCCTAGAATTAAGACATGATATTTTATTCCATTTGCGGATAAATGCATGTCTCTTATGCATGATAAGCGTTATTGGAAATGATATTCTATGCAAAATGCATATCTCTATCTTCATGCATTCAATTTTGACAACTCACTATAGTGAGGAGTATATTCTCAACTTTTTTTGTTGTTGGTTCGATCATTTTCCGTGTTCGAAATAATTGGTCTGATTTATATAGGCAGAGACAATTTTAATTTTATAAATTTTAAGATTTTAAAATGACGACTTTCTATTAAATATAATTAAGTTTTAAACTTAATATATATTTAATAATTATTTTAAATACGAATATGTTGATTGAATAAAAACTATTGAATTTAATCGACCATGATCACTAATTCCGCGAGTGACACTCGTGATTTATTCGCACTAAGTAAGCCCATAAGGAATAAAACGTTTCCTTAAAAAAAAAACTTGTAGAAAAATGTTGCCAACCAAACAACATAATTTTTTTTTTATCCCATCACTATTTCCTTATCCTATCACTATTATTTCTAATCCCTCACACCAAACAAGCCCTTAGTACTTCCTCTATCCCTAATTACTTATTCACGTTTCCTTTTTAGTTGTCCCTAATTACTTGTTTATTTTGACAAATCAAGAAAGAACAAATTTTTTTTTACCTATTATACCCTTAATTAATTACTTTGAAAAAAAAGTATAACTTCTTGAAGATCTTACATTTTTAATTCATCAACTTCATAATTAATAGGGGTAAAATGATAAACTCACTATGTCAATTATTATTTTTTTAATAGATGTGTCAATTTAAAAGTGGACAAGTAATTAGGGACATAATATAATAAGTAGAAAAGTCAATTTAAACTATAACTTTGCAAAAAAAATATTCTGAAACTTGTGGCTTTAATTAGCTCGAGGTAATTTGGGCCGACTAGAATCAAGTGATAGTTCATTTTTTTTTTAAAAAGGCAATGAAGAAAACGTCTAAAAGTGGAATATGTGAACTAATAATATTCACCGTGTGAGAATAATACAATGTCAATTTTTTTGTGGGTAATATATTATATTATTCAACCTTAATCAACTTGGGCTCAATCTCTATCCTCATGCATTCAATTTTGACAACTCACTATAGTGAGGAGTATACTCTCAACTTTTTTTGTTGTCGGTTCGGTCATTTTTCGTGTTCAAAATAATTGCTCTGATTTATATAGGCAGAGTCATAATTTTAATTTTATAAATTTTAAAATTTTAAAATACGACTTTCTATTAAATATAATTAAGTTTTAAACTTAATATATATTTAGTAATTATTTTAAATAAGAATATATTGATTGAATGAAAACTATTGAATTTAATCGACCATGATCACTAATTCCGCGCGTGACACTCTTGATTTATTCGCACTAAGTAAGCCCATAAGGAATAAAACGTTTCCTTCAAAAAAAACTTGTAGAAAAATGCATGCCAACGTATATTAGAATATAAGACATGATATTTTATTCCATTGGATTGGTTGATAATCTATGCTAAATGCCTGTCTCTTATTACGTGTGATTTGATTCCATTTCTATCTCTATATATGTATCTGATTTTTGTAGCCAAAATTATTATAAGGCACTCAAATCTCCACATTCTTTACAATTCAACTTATATAGCAAATTAAATGGCTTCAAAATCTCTTCACTATCAAGGCAATCAAACATTCTCTATAACAGAAAAGGTGCAGGACATTTCATACAACAGTTTCTTCTTATATTGCAATTCTTGTTTCTCTTATTACTTATGCTTAATCAATCAATCCATCGAGTTTATGTTATGTTATTTATTTAATAGTGTTATTTTTGTTGCTTGCAGGGTTATATAATTTATCCGAAATCTCTTAATATTGTTTGGGGAAATGATAAGCGTTATTGGAAGTTACCCAAATACGAGTAAGAATACTATTTTTTTAATTTTATTTTTACCAACTATATTTTGATTTCATATAGAAGTTGAACATAAAATTTTCTAAAAGGACTACATTTTGCATAATGAAAAGACAATATAGGACTACATAAATCATCTTGGGATCAATTTAATTATACTGATCTCTTGTTGTTTTTAGCATGCTGACGTTTTTATTAAATATTTTTGAATTACAGAAAGGATGATGCAGAACTTATGCAAGTAAATTGGTTGGAGGTAACTGGTTGCATCGATAATTTTAATATAACGAAGAAAACTTCATACAACATTGGATTTACAATGTCATTGATGACTGATGCGTTCGGTTGGAGCGATTCGCCAGTTTATCTTATGGCTAAATGGGGAGATAATAATACTCAATGGAGAAAGATCAATTTGACTACTGAGACTAATGGCAAAAAGATGATATCAAAAACTATTACGATAACAAAAGGAAACGGAAACAACACTGATAAGATTTATTTGGGATTGTATGAAATTTGGAATAAAAAATGGAAAGGAGGTCTCAAAATTCATTATGTAAATTTAATAGAGACCTAAAACTTAATTTAGCAGAGTGAAAGAATAGTGTTACAAAAAAGTTGTAAAAATAGAAATACATCAATTATTGTCATTCGTAAATCAGAGTTTAAAATAGGGGAAACTCAATTGTTAAGAGTCTTATTTTTATTCATTTATTTTAGAGTGGGTTATCTTAAATGAATTCGCGTTTGTAACTTTGTATTTGTATTGCTCAGATCATCATAAATGAAACTATGAAGAAAAAATTATTAATTTCCTAAACGGTAACAGTTTCACATAATATAGGACAATAGGAGGAGTATCCTGACAATTATGTTTAATTTATTTATGTTGATCGATTCATATAAAATTATTCTGATTCACCACAACTTGTTCACTGTTACCGAAAAATGACTCCCAATAATTTAGTTACTACATTGTGTTTTTATTTTCTACAAGTTGTGAATACTTTTTTTTGATCGAACGAACACATTTAGTTACTATATTATGTTTTTATTTTCTGCATATGAGAGGTGTCTTGACCCATGTAACTTATCACAATTATCTCTCGATCAATCACCGTCATTTAGTACTAGATATATTCTTCAAACTACTGTCTAGCTAGCAATTTCTCGTCGCTCATTATGACAACATCAAAACTTTGTTATCTCTAAACTATCTTTATAAGTGATCTCTCATATGCTTAAGAATGACATTGTTCAATAACAATCTAAATATGCATTTTTTTCTCTAGCAACTCATAATATCGATGACAATTCTATTCGATCAACAAAAATAAGCACATACATATATAGTCAACAAGTAGAAAAATCTAATGGCTCAATTATATAAATAAAATGAATTCATCCTATAAAAGGTTTCATCAAAATCCAAAATAGAAAATTGGCTATTCATAAAAATATATAAAAGTATAATAATAAAATTAATCCATAATTAAGACAAAAGAAGAAAAAAAAAAAACATTGCTGAACCTTTCAAGGTGGCTTCTAGCTCTCCCATGTCAAAAGTTATTTAAGAGTCGTGCAAAAAATGTGAATACATTAAGGTATATGAGATCAATAACATTTTAAAGTTCACTTATCCAAATCTAAGTGTACAAATTACAATATACTCCCTCTGTCCATAATTATTTGTCCACTTTTTCTTTTTTGGTTGTTCCTAATTACTCAACTATTTTGACAAATCAAGAAAATGACAAAAAAAAATTAATCTATTATATCCTCAATTAATTACTTTGAAAAAGATAGAACTTATTAAAAATCTTAAGTTTTTAATTCATCTACTTCATAATTAATAGAGGTAAAATAGTAATCTCACCATGTCATTAATTACTTTATTAATAGGTGTGTCAATTTAAAAGTGGACAGGTAATTAGGGATAGGAGAGTATTAATACTAGGCATAATTAAAAAAACAAAGGTAATATCTTAGTGATATTGAATGATATTATCTTTTACCAAAAAAAAGAAAGAATGTTATTATTACTCCATCTATTTTCATTTATTTGTTTTAATTTAATTATTCAGCTGTTTGGCATGCTGGTCTCCGGTTCTTAAACTTGAATACATAGCAACATTATTTTATTCCAGTGCTCATTTTGCTTCTATGTTTTTATATTATATATTTTCTTCAATATTTTTATACAATTAATTGTTTTTCTAAAAGTTTGAATTAAAGTTGACCTTCTGTTTAGCCATACATTTTGCAAAAAATATAGGTTTGAATGTACTTTTCTTAGATATGATTTGTGCTGCTAATTTCAAAGAATTATCAAAATTATTTAATTTGATTAATTTTTATATTTAAATATATAAATATTTAAAACTATGTTTTTTATTTTTATATAATTAATTATTTTTAAAAAAAGTTTGAATTAATGTTGAACTTGTGTTTAGCCATACATTTCACAAAAAAATATATAGTTTGAATGTACTTTTCTTAAATATGAGTTGTACAACTAATTTTTAAAAATCAGCAATATTATTTAATTTGATTAATTTTTAAATTCGAAATATACAGATTTAAAAATTATGTAAAAAAATGCAATAAGTCACAATAATTGACATGTTTAAAATATATTTTAAAAATATAAAATTAATATTGTTAGCTTGTACTACACACTACACAGTATAGACTATTAATAACTAATATAAAAGAAAGAAATAAACAAGCGCCAAACCGTCAGCAGTCAGCACAGCACGTCTTCTAATGTTGCCTGATTATTCCCCTTGGCTGCTTCAATGAGAATGTGAATCTATTTATAAAGTTTCAAGTTTGAAAACTTTTGCTTGGGTTCATTAATCTTAGCTTCATTTGTATTTTGTATTTATTTTATTTATTTTTATTCGTTCATTTTTCCATTTTATATATTATTTAAATTTGTGATTAATATGCCTATTTCGTCACAATTTTTATATTAATCGATGTATAATATTAAATTTTGAAAAATAAGTAACTAGTATTGAAGATAAAATATTTTTAAAAAAAAATTGATATACTAAAAGTGAAAGATAAAAATTTAATATAGTGAATAAATAAAAGTGAACGGAACAAATATTTAACACCTAGGAATTTCGACCCTTTTGGTCCAACTTTAGTGCTTTCACTTATTATTCTTTCTGTCGGCTTAAGCATAAACTGATTTGGCCTCCTTATCACCAAATATTTAGTGCTTAATGAATTTTAAAAAAACAACTATAATTAATATTAAAAATTCAATAAGATCTTAGTAACTTGTTGACTTTCCAAACTTTTATCATATTTGTGAAAATTCTATTTTCTATCTTGTAATCCCCCTCCTCCTTCCGGCCATTTTCCCTTCCCCCACCCCTAATGTACATGTTTCTTTTATTTATATATTTTTAAGAAAATAGAAAAAAAAGGAGTCAATTAGACTACAACTTTGCAATTTTTTTCTAGAACTCGCACGAGGTCTAGAAAGTGGAAGATGTGAACAAAAGCAATGAAAAAGATATATACGCCTATCGTTAACTTTTACTTGTCTACTATTAAATTCTCATTTTTTTTGTTATTTACATATGCAAGAAAAGACAAAAAAAAATTCTTTATTTTATCACCAATGTTAATTACTTATTCCTCAAATAAATTCCATCCAAAAATATACACTAATTAATAGGAGTATTATAGTAAAATACTTATATTATTAATCATTATTATTTCTTAAGGATATATAAAATTAATGAATAAAAATAAAGAAAAAATTACAAAAATTTCACCTTTTAGTTTACTTATCACCATTATCCCCTATAAGTTTTACAAATCTCCAAAATCCCTCATTTTCGCGCATCAGATTAGTGTATCTCGCGCATCAGACTAATGTATCTCGCGTATCAGATTAGTGTATCATGTATAAAATGTACATCAGATTAGTGTATCATGTATAAAATGTAATGTATCTTACTTAACAATTAATGTATCTCGCGCATCAGATTAAGATATCAACGCTTATATTATTGCATCCGTTTGAGGGATTTCTGTAATTATAAACTTTTGAAGGATAGATTGTAATTTTGCCTTAAAAGTATGTGATTTCTGTAATTTTCCCATAAATAAAAGTGAACGGAGAGAATAATATCGTAATCTACTAAACGTGTGAGAATATAATACAAAGTCATTTTGTAGTGGGTGTTTTATCCTATCTTTAGCAATTTGGCCTCAATCTTAAGTAGTACTACAAAACAAAGGACGGTTCTAGTTTAATGCGTTCAATTTTGACAACTTATGGTATATACTTTTAACTTCTTTTTTGCGTGCAATCATCTCTGGCGTTGTTAAGTTAATTACTCCGATTAGTTCAGATTTGCATTTAGTAAACCCTATAAGGGCTAACTACAACATTTTTTTTGAAAAAAAAATCACGGTGTATCTTATTTGAACGTCACTGTTCAACTTGTACTATTTTTTTCTTAAAATTATTTAATTTGCACCTAATTGTTTGACAAACATCAAATATGCGATATTTAAATTAAGTTTCATACGACTAAAGTCTGACATTTTTACTTTGGTCAGTAGTATGCTTAGCTAAATGCCTCTTTCATACGATGTAGTTGATTCCCATGCATGCATGGAATTAATTCCTATCTCTATATATATCTGATTATTAATTATATAGGGCAAATAGCATATATCACAAGGCATCACTCAAATCTCCACATTAATTCTTAGTAATTTTGAGTAATTCAACTTAATATAGCAAATGGCTTCAAAAGCTCTTCACTATCAAGGCAATCACACATTCTCTAAAACACAAAAGGTGCATGAAATTTCATGTATTTGATTTCTTCCAATATATATTAAGTTGTGCTCGAGTTTCTATTTTTTATTAATTGAATTATGTTGTTTTTGTTGCTTGTAGGGTTATATAGTTTATCCGAAAGCACTGAACATTGTTTGGGGAAATGATAAACGCTTTTGGAAGTTACCCAAATATGAGTAAGAACTAAAGGGTGCTAATTAATAAGTTATATAAATTAATTTAATTAGCTAACATATGCTATACTTTGTAATATCAACTAACATGTTGTTGTTAAATGTATTTTGAATTACAGAAAAGATGGTGCAGAACTTATACAAGTAAATTGGTTGGAGGTAACTGGCTGCATTGACAATATTAATATAGCGAAGAAAACGTCATACGACGTTGGATTTACAGTGTCACTGATGACTGATGCATTTGGTTGGAGCGATTCACCAGTTTATCTTATGGCTAAATGGGGAGATAATACTCAATGGAGAAAGGTCAATTTGACAAGTGAGATTAATGGCAAAAAGATGATATCAAAAACTATTATGATAACAAAAGGGAAGGGGAACAATGTTGATAAGATTTATTTTGGATTGTATGAAGTTTGGAACAAAAAGTGGAAAGGAGGTCTCAAAATTCATTCTGTAAACTTAACAGAAATCTAGAAGCTAATTTAGTTGAGTGAAAGAGCAGCAGCACTACAAGAAAGTTATAAGACAAAAATTATATTGAATAAATCGAATGTTGTCATTCCGTCAATCAGAGTTTAAAATAGGATAAGCTCAAGTTAAAAGTCTTATTTTTGTTCACTTTTTTTAGAGCGTGTTTTTCTTAAATAAAATTTGTGATGGTATATGTATTTGTATTGCTCACTTTACGAATGAAACTACGTTTGTTCTTTCATACTTTTTCAAGTTTGTCCTTTTTGTTAAAACTATATTACGCATATATATATATATATATATATATAAAGTTTAACTATAAGAAGTGAAAATACGCAAATTACCCTTGAACTTTTTCTGAAAAAGGCACTCACATATTTTAATTTTATCAGTGTTCTCTTGCGCGCTCTATTTTGTTTATGTAACTAATGCCATCCTAGAACATAAAAAAAAAAAATCATGTGTTGAAGTGCATTACATGCACCACAAATACCTTACGGAATAGATGCTGAAGAATAAGTAGAAACATTATTGATCATTCAGGGTAAGATGAGAAAATTAAGAATATTTTCCTTTCACTCTTTTTTATATTCGCTTCCTCTCATGGGTTTAATGTAAGAGTTAAATATTTGATTTTGATTATAATTCTTTAAGATAAAATTTATTCATTAGAAAACTACATGAAAGTATTACAAGACAACATAAATAATGATTAAAAATATTTTTAAAAAGTTGAGAAAATTATACTTAAAGAATACTTTCACGTAGGGGTGTCAAATGGGCGGATTGAATTAAAATTGGAGATATTAAAATGGGTTAAAATAGAAATTGGGTTGGGTCTTGACCCGCCCAAGTTTACTTTGGGCTCAAATGGGTTGGGTTCAAATGGGCTAAAAAAGGGGTTGGGTCTTGATCTCCCAATTTGACCCGATTAATCTCAATAATTTAAACATAGTGATATTTAACTTTTATAATCACAATTCGAATATCAGCTCAAGATTTTTTTTCCAAAAAAACTAACAAATGGATAGATAAACCTTAAAAGATGTTAAATAGATAATAATTCATACCTTTAATATATGAACATATCTTAGTAAAGAGTTTTTAAAACGGATTGAAATTAGAAATTGAATTGGACTCAATTAAGGATTCCCTTAAAATGGGTTAGGCTTGAGATTGGACCCAATTCAAATTATCTTGAGCCCAACCCTTAAAATTATGGGCGGGTTAGACGGGTTACCTATGTGAACTGTTTTGATTCGCCTCAAATTATTCATATCAGTAAGTGAAAAATGATTCCCCAAATTAGCCTTGTCACAGTGAGTGATCTCATTGAACCTTTTCAACTACGATAGCAACTGTTGTAGTGACAAAATTGACAGACACTAATTAACTAACATTATGGGAAATATCTATAATGTTCCTCACTAGAAACCAATGCCTTCATCCATGGTTGATTTACTTATAACTTTGTATATACACAATCACTTTTACTTATCACATTATGCTCATTAAAAAAATAATGATCGATATGACTATTTTACCATACTACCCCTATTAATTGATGTTTAGTTTAAATCAAAAAATAAGTAATTAATGTTAAGGACAAAACACTAGGAAAAAAAATAACTGTCTTTTCTTGATATTGATATGTTAAAACTGACAAACAAAAGAGTAGTGGACAAGTAAAAGTGATCGGAGAGAGTATCTGAATCTGTGCTATTCTTTTGCATATTCTTGTATTGAAGTTCATCAAAAAGGTTTAAAAGAAAGAGAGCAAGTTGGAGTAAACGATCCCATAATAATAGATAGAAGAAACACAAGAAAAGGATCATATTCAAGTAAGAGACACTTGACATAAGAGGAAGGTACATCCTTCAACATTCTTCACAAAATTTTAGGTCTTTCTTTATCATCTCCGATTACTCGATACATATAATTTTTACATGCAAAACACGATCGAGAATAAATATCATTTCATCAATTCTTCATTGATCAAATACTTGAAACATTTGCTAGGCAGGAATGATGTCTATAAATCATATCAAGGCTGCCTGGATTGCCTATAATGTGCAATCTTTTTGCATCCTAAGCCTCTTAATCCAAGCTCTATTGCTTCTTTTAGCACCATTCAGGAAGAGAACAGGCAGTAAAATCCTGATGGTGTTTGTTTGGTCAGCATACATGGCTGCTGATTGGGCCCCTGCTTTCATTCTCAATCTCATTGTAAATTACAGCAAAACAAGACATGACAAGACAGAACTTATGTCATTTTGGGCTTCTTGTATGTTGTTGCACTTAGGAGGTTCTGATCACGCGATAGCTTTTTCCCTCGAGGACAATGACCTGTGGTTTAGGTATGCTTTCACGTTTGTTTTCATGTTCCTGTCCTCTGCCTACGTGTTCTACTTATCGTTCTCCCAAGTAAACTATCTTTGGATCCCAAATGTCCTAGTGTTCTTGGCTGGGATCATCAAATGTTACGAGAGGGCACGTGCTAGGTTCATAGGGAGTATGGATAAGTCCATAACGTTGAGTAATCCTAAGTACGAAGATGTTGTGAAGAGGAAGTCGTCAGAAGAACCTCACAATTTCCGAGCAGGAGAGCCGGATGATGTGGAGGTTATACAACTTGCATATACAATATTCAGGGCCTATAAAGGTGTTCTGGTGGAGCACAAGTTCACTTTTGAGGAGTATGGTAGAATTCAACAACTCTTGCAAAACAGAACTGATCTGTTTGCTTTTAGAATCGCGCAGGCTGAACTCGAGATTCTACATGATGTTCTATACACTAAGGCCCAAATTTTCCATGAAAGTTTTGGGAACTCAGCTCGATCTGTCTATTGGGTTCTGCTTCCTGCAGCATTGGCCTCTTTCTCTTTGTTGGTGAGGAACAACAAGCAAAAGCAATTTGATCCGTTCGATGTAGGACTAACCTACAGCTTACTCATTGGAGGTATGGTTCTGGATGCCATTGCTTTTGTTGTCTTGCTTTATTCCTCAACTTTCACAATTGCCACAATGTCAAGGGCAACATCGAGGCCAATCACTTGGGTGGTCAAATTCCTCAAAGCTTTAAAGTGGCCACGGCCACGTGCTCTATGGTGTTGGAGACCATCTCTCCAACAATTCAACCTCATAACCTATGGTTTAAATCGACCTCCAAAAGCATGGGAATGCATAATTGATTCCCTACACCTTACAAATTATCTGGATGAGATGATATATGTGAAAAACAAGAGTCTTTCTCCTATATTGGAAGCTGAAATTCTAAGACAAGTAGAAATACGTCTAAATAGGCATGATTGGGATTGTAACTTGTATGCGTCTACATTCACTAAATGCACCAGCAAGTTCCCTGTGTCAAAGGATCTTGACAAGAACGAGTTCCTCATAGTATGGCACATTGTGACAGAGATTTTCTATAATGTTGTCGATGTACCTGAGGAAAATATTGGATCTGATTCAAGAGAGTTGAACAAGTTTAGAGAATGTTCAAAGTCTCTATCAGACTACATGGTTTACATTCTTATTTTTCGCCCTTTCTTCATGCCTGTTCCTAACAAGAAGAAGATAGAAGAGACCAACAACAAGATAAAAGAATTGCTTCATGAAAAGAAAAATTCAAGCCAACAAGAAGCTTGCCAAGAGATCATGAAAAAAGCTGCTGAGGGGAGAATTCCTCAGGAATCGTTCTTGTATGAAGCTTTTAAGGCTGTCAACTATTTGCAAACTGAATCTCCTTGGTGTCAAGACACAGTTAAATGTTGGGAGATTATTCATAAAACTTGGATCGCGATATTATTTGATACTGCCAAATGCTCTGCACCGCGTGCTCATGCACAATATCTTGTGAGAGGTGGTGAAATTTTATCCTTAATCTGGTTGTTGGGTGCTAACTGTGGATCCATGGCTCAGTTTTCATTTTTTGAAGATTCTGATGAGGAAAACCAAGCTAGTAATATGGCTAGGCTCGGATCGATATATTACTAAAGTTTAGGAATGTAACATATCATGTGAAGAAGAACATCGTACCAGTTGGTCTTAGGATATGGTATCTTTTGTAGTATTGAAACTTTGTTGTTGTTATGAATAAATTGAGCTAATGGATGTTCATTGAGTACTTTTACATATTATTTATACCATGAACCATGTAATTTTACATGGGCGATGCACTTGATTCTTGTGAATTCTGGGGGAATTTTGTGTCATATAGAGTATATATCCTTGTGTTAAAAGCTTACCCACACCTAGTGTTTATTACACCAAACCATACTAATTTACACGGTCAAGTCATATATTAAGGTGATAATATGTATAATCAGTCAAGTTTTTACTGTATTCCTACCCTACGAGAAACATATTGAATGAAATTATCTAATAGTAACAATCTCCACACTTCTTTTTTCCATCTAAGCATCTCTAATTTTTCTTGTTTTACAAGCTACTAGTATGAGTCTCTAGTCAACTTCAAGTAGAGGTTCATGTTACTCGATAACATGTTATCAATACGAGTCTCTACTCAACTTCAAATAGAGATTTATATTTTTTTGGTGACTTTTGTATTATAGAAGATGTTAGCAATAGGATCTTCCACACCACAGATGGGAGGTTCTTAAGCCAAAAACAGACCCAAGAATATATGCTTTCTTTTAAAAATTCTAACTTGGTTGCCACTCAGAGCATCAGCATATATCTGGTTTTAAGATAGATTACTTGACTTTGAGAATTTTCTTTGCAAAAAATATCATCATTTGTAAGCTTCTACATGAATTGTCCAATACTTCCAAAAAGAGCAAAGCCGAAGAACAACAGCAGCAGCAGCAACAATATTAGTCGTCTTCCGCGTAAATTGGAAGAAATCTTACAATATGCAGAGCCTGATGTGGAAGTACTTTTGGATGGACAAATCAGGGTATATGTATATCCCCAATTACAAAACTATCCATGTTTTATACTGTATATATATACGCATGTTCGTCTATATTAATTGATGTATTATATATGCTACAGTATTGGATTGATACAAGGACAAAGGCAAGATGCTTCTTCTTGTATGCCAAAAATCTACATGTCCTATGGTCAGAAGAAAGCAGCAAGTGGAGTCTGCCCCAATATAAAGAGCATCCAAGGTAATTTAATCTGCATTATGAGATATATCTCTTACCTTTTAGTAGACTTTCATCAATTTCCAATGTCTTCTTGAGTACAAATGAGCAGTTGAAGGATCTCCCTGAGAAGGGCTTTATTAGGCCAAGCCTTCTCACCATGAGGCGCACCTGTTTTGTATGTCGGAAAGAAGGATAGGTCGCTAAGGATGTGTGTAGGATAATGTATGAAGAAAAAAAAATATTGGTGACATGTTTAGGAAGTATTAATCAATCCTCTGCATTCCCACTAAAGCACTTAAAGGGGCATTTCTACACTAAGATATAGAATGTTAAAACCACACATAGACACACTAATGCACTTATTTTCAATTGATTATGTGTGCAGTGATCAACCTGTTCAAGTTTACGAAATGGAAACAGTTCTATCACTAGCTGTTGGTGGAAGTTTTGATGCAGAAAAGCTTTCAAGGGGAGTAGCGTACAAGGTTTCACTTGTGGTGTTATTGAAGAAATTTCTTTCAGGATGGGAATCTCCACTGCAAACAATACTTGTTAAGCCTGATGGTACCAAAGAACATCAAAGTATTGAAGATCTTATGGAAAAACCAAAAAGAGAATGGATAAAAATTCAACTAGGGACTTTCATCATTCCACAAGAAATGGAAAGTATCACAAATTTGGAATTCTATGTGCATGAAAGGAAAGGTAGAAAACTTAAGATGGGACTGGTTATTAAAGGTGTTGAAGTTTCTGTCTAAATTCTTCTACTAAATATTATGAGTAACAAAATAAAACTTACAATAATAGAGATGTCATATTCCTCAAACAGCATTTCAATACCATTAGGGTGTTCGCTGCCAAAAGTGCAAAAAAGTTCTATGCACTGACCATGTAAAAATAGTTACATAATCAGGTCACATTTATAGGGTAATAGTATTGACTGACGATCTAGAAAAAAAAAACATGTTAAGTTACACCAATGATCGTAAACTATCATTTCAATAAGTATGGTGTTGTTGACAAATGCCAAACAATGCAAAAACCCATAGTGAACCCCATTTTTCTCTACTACTTAAATGATTTCACTTGGGTTCTTGCCAAGTATTAATCCATGATCCTCTTGTAACTGATTGAATTTCCATATCGTTAATTTAATTCATCGTAACAAGCATAATCAAGGATTCAAATCAGAGTGTCAATTTACACAAAGAAGAAGAAAAGATAAGTGACTTCACAAAGCAATTTCATCGACCATTGAAGGAATAATTCTTTTGTAGAAGAATAACTTGTACACAGGGTGAATTTGTCAAGGAAGAAGAGAATCAGATGCTTTAAGCTAAGATTTTGAGTCACTTATATAAAGAAAAAAAAAAAACAGCATAGCATCAAACTTTATGGCAAAATATCAAGTGGTCATCAAGCTTGCTTTTCTCCATATCTAGTTAATATAATATTAGACTTGGAGAAGATTGTTAATAATCTCTTAAGATGGGTGCAAAGCAATCAATTAAGAATCCAAAAAATAGAGAGCGAACGTCTGTGAAGACAGAAGAACCAAGCAAGCTAAGACCAGAAAGAAGCAAAACTGATGTCAATTATAATGCAGAAACTACAAAAATAAGAGTCCAGCCTCCATATATAAGACCTCAGCTTCCATATTATCTGAATGACATCTTGAAAGAAGCAGACTCTCCGTTGGAGATTGATATATTGTCCACAGAGCGACTATATGAACAGCTATATAATGGAGTCCACCTCAAACAAAATAAGAAGGTAGAGCAACTTAAGTTTCCCTTCTTCTTCTCTGTGAACTTCTTTTTATCCTTATCTTATACAGAAGTATGTATGATCCTATTTCAAAATAGCTAAGCAGTTGTAATTATATACTCCGTTTTTATGATATTCTTCTAATAATTCTTCATTTATTTGAAGTTTACAGTGTTATGCAATCTTACAGATAATATTAGTGATATGATATGCAGAAGTACTGGATTGACAGAACGAATAACGCAAACTGCTTTATGTTATATGCAAAAGATCTCTCAATCACTTGGGGAGAAGACAATCGTTACTGGGATTGGGTAGATATAAAAGAGACAAGGTGACCAAATCAAAGATATATTGTCTGTTTCAATTTATGTGATTCTGTTTCCTTTTCGGCCTGCAAAAAAGAATAAAATTTTGGAAATAGTTTTAACTTAAACTTCATATTTTACCCATGATGATGAAGTTTTATACTCACACAACTGTTGGGACATGTTTGAAACTACAAGTTTTATAAGTTCTGGAGTCACACAAATATTATGACATGATAAGCTGCGAGAACCTAGCTAATGGTTTTGAATTTACCACTTTGCAGTGATGAAAAAATTTTAGCAGCAGAACTAAAAACTGTGTGTTGGCTGGAAGTTTGTGGGAGGTTTGATACAGAAGCACTTACGCCAGAAAAATTGTACGAGGTAGTGTTCGTGGTGAAGATAAAAGAAAATGCAGATGGACTGGAATCAATTACATTGAGGCTTATCATCCCAAATAAGTCAAGCAACGATGTTACAGTAAATCTGATGAATGTAACAGAAAGAGAAAAATGGATAGAAGTGCCAGTAGGTGAGTTCTTCACGATCAGTGAGATTAAGAGGAAGAAGAAGAGGGAGGAGATTGAAATTTTTCTATATGAAACCGAGAAACTGAATTGTAAACATGGTTTAGTCATCAAAGGTATTGTTATTTGTCCCAAAGTGTCCTGAGATTTTCCGTCTGGGTGATTTACAAGAATGACTTTAGAGGTGGATGATCTTGAACTTATAATCTTGCTTGCCCCATTAACAGAACATCAAGTTTCGACTTTTGGCCTTGAAGGTTTACCCATGTGGCAAAAGTTCAAGACCAGCTATTTCCAAGGTCATTAGGTGTTAATTTCCTAAAGAATAAGAAGCTTATGTAATTTATTTTGGAGATATAAGTTTGTTCAGTTCGAAATTCAGTGACTAATGACCTGCCACTCTATCCTTTTCCACTAACTACCACCAAGTTTTGTTTTGCGGCAACATTTAATTGTAATCCATAATGTGCGTCTAACTCACACATCAAATGTTGCAGTCTTAGTATTCACCAAAGCCCCTGGGCTTGACCTCCTATGTACTCTTCACTGAAAAAAAATCTCAAAGTCTCTCCTCAATGCTTGAATCTTTACTGGAATGACTTAACTAAAGGATAATTATCTCCTTTGAGGATTTGAAGGTTTGTTGGACACTCTTTTAACTTGTAAACCAAATGCATGCCACAGCGTAAAGCCCAGAAACTTTTGGGACTAAATTATACACGATAAATTCAGAGTTCACTCAGCAAGTAAGTTAGACTGGGTGTCAATCACCTTGCATCCAGTTTGGGGGGCGTGACACATCATCAGCTTATAAGAATAGTCTTGAAAACATCATTATGTTGATGATGGCTTGATATTGCGGTAACTGGAATAAACAAGGATTATACCTTCATTCTATCCCAGATTATCTGCTCACTCTTTCTTTAAACCAATTCATGCTAAAAAAAAAGATAGCTCTGTTGAATTGTCCAAAGATCTTTGTGCGATGAGCACATAATTATGCATTCCTGCTAGAAGCTTAATATGAAATAATATTTAACTTAGTATGAAAAAAACATGCATTGGTTATGATGCTATGATCTCAAGGAAATCTGTAAGATGAGAAGGAATATGGAAATATGAATAGCAAATGGGAGAATATATATATATATATATTTGATAAGGACTGATCTGGACATAACTAAATAAAATCACCATATTCCTCAGCAGCAGCAGCTTGCCGTATGATAAGACTTCTTCTATCAGGATCTCAGGACAAGCATCTGATTGTGAAAGTATTGACCATACAAAGTGGTAACCAACAGTGCAATTAATAAGTAAAATAAAAAGCACTATTATTAGATCAATAAACATGAATCTTATCTCTCAGGTCTATGTCCTAGAATTAATGCTATAAAGCTAGATTTTTTAATTTTAACTACATATCAGAAGAAGATCAAATGGCAAGCAATACACAATTCTAGCTGCAATATGTTCAACATACGGCCACGAATAAACAAAAACCAACCATCTGAAAGAAGGCACACAATTGTTATATCAAAGTAACAATATTTTGAAACCTTGCAATTTAACATGTTCTAGCATGTTGTCCACCTTATTTTTCAAGATAATAATTCCACTTATGGCAGACATGTAGTTATCTTGTACTTGACCCGGTAATGCAAAAATTCTTTTACACTACCACAGTACCACTATATAGAAGTTAAAACTATATAAATTGATATTATGAAAAGGAGGCAGCAAGTGACTAGGGGTGAAATGACCAAGTATAATCAGGTACAGAAAGTGCAGGAGGTCTAATAAGGTATTGCAGGAGTTTGGAATGTTTTGAAGGTGCTAAGTACAAGCTATTTTTCAGATAGGAGGGTGTTTTTCCAATGAGGTGTAGCCAAATAGCTAGAGTAATGCAATTTTCAAAGTTTAGACATTCTCCAAATCCAGTAACATTAGTGAATTTATCACCGAAAAGGAAAAATCTAGAGTCATTACTTTTTTTTTTATGACCATGATGTATGGACCAGCTTGGGTTCAACTCGACTAATTCCATGGGGTACCTTCTACCTCCCACCAGCATAGATATTGGATATCTACAATGTCATAACTTATTGTAAAGGAATAACCTTTTTAAGGCCTATCCGTGCTGGCATGAATCTGTTCATAGACAGTGCAAAGTGGACGGAAGGAATAAATTCTTAAAGTAGATTCCGACTCCACTCGGGAAAGATAAAATCAAAAGATGCTCAACTAAGAGAGTTTCAAAATAAAAACTCCCTTTATTCATGAGAATGACTACTGACTAGGCCTTCCAGAATACATACACCAACATCCACAAAGAGTTCTTCTTCAGAGAAATGGGGTCAGGATTGTCACAAGATCAGGATTTAAAACAAAATCAAGAACTAAGCAATACTTCTCCTCAAGGCCACCATAGTGATGCTGCCGTACTCAATGAAGAACCAAGAAAGATTATGCCACAGAGCAGCAAGAGTACTGAGACTAACAAGACAATGGAAGCCGCTAGAGTACTCAGATTTCCACATAATTATGAAGAAATCCTAAAAGAGGCAGATTCTTCAGTTGACAGATCCTCCATGACCAAACTATATGACCAGCTATATACTGGAGTATATCTGAACCAAAAGCGCAAGGTAAGAAAAATTTGTGTAAGGCTCAATTTGAAACACTGGCCACCCTTCTGAAAAGGAAATTTTTCCTTTATCAAAACCTCTTTATTATCCAATTTTCAAAAAGATTTTTTAACCTACTCTCTCACTTAACAACATTCATGTTCTTCAAGAAGTCAACTTTATCTCCATTTCTGAACCTTCTTTCATATAAAAGATTAACAAGACTCCAACTTTTACCTTAAAAGTCGTGTCCAAACCAAATGAGGCACCTAAATTCGTCCAGAGTAATAGATATATTGCTAGTGTTCATCCTTGAGAAGTTTGTTATTTTTGATGTTGATATACAGGTTTCAGTGTGTGATTACATTGGGTATGTTGTTGTTTGTATATACAGGTTCTACAGTCCCTACATGCTATTTGGAAGCATATATCTACTTTATGAGTTCATGTTGAGTTCTTTGTGTATATTTTGTTAAAGCTTAGAATTCTGCCTTCAACTTAACCCCAAGAGAAGCATGTCCTCTTGTGACTTGTTGGACCAATTCTGATGTGCAAATTCAACTAGTCAATTAAGCCCAATCACTTGAAATTACAGTTTTATTCTGTAGCCTTATCTACTGCTATGGCTATACTTAATTTGCACTTCATGCAGAAATACTGGGTCGATAAGAAGTCAAATGGCAACTGCTTCATGCTGTATGCAAGAGATCTCTTAATCACTTGGGCAGAAAACAACCGTTTCTGGCACTGGCCCTTGGTACAAGAGTCAAGGTAATATGAAAACGTTTCATTTGACAAAGAAAACCATACTCATTTCGAGTTGAACTTCAGTGTAGATCCAAAGCATCTTTTACCACACATAGGGCTGGAATAGAAAAATAATAATCCCTCCGTTTCACTTCATATGGTGGTATTTGATAGGTTATGGAGTTTTAGAAAGAAAGACTTTTGGCACATACCAAAAATATCCTTAGAACTTGTGGTCATAAGCATTACATGATACTGTGGCTATAAGAATAAAATGAGAAGTTTAAAGTTAAAAAAATTGAATATAGAAAAGTCATTCTTTTTTTTTTTTTTGGAATAAACCTAAAATAGGAGTGACATCTAAAGCAGAACATGGGAAGTAATGTGCTAAAAGAGATTAAAAATTAGTAAACATGTGTTAGCTGTCAGGCCACGAAATGATAACCAGCATTCAGGAGTTAAAACTAACTAAAACTTTCACATTTCCTATTAGAAGCTATTCTAAACCAACATGTACTGCATACTAAAAGGTTTTTGTAGTTGAAGACTAACAAAGTAAAAAGGCCTGAAATGACTCTTTTTATTGTTTATGCAGTGATGTCCTCCTTCCAGCAGCAGAACTACTAGATGTTTGCTGGCTAGAAATCCATGGAAGATTCAATACAACTAAGCTATCGCCAGGGCTCATTTATGAGGTTGTGTTTATTGTCATGTTAAAGGATCCTGCTTATGGATGGGAAAATCCAGTGAATCTTCGACTCATACTCCCAGATGGTAGCAGACAAGGACATACCGAGAATATGGTGGAAAAACCACGAGAAAAATGGATAGAAATCCCAGCAGGAGAGTTCATGACATCAGCAGATCAAAAGAATGGAGAAATAGAGTTCTCTCTATATGAATATGAAGGTGGGAACTGGAAGAAGGGGCTTGTCATTAAAGGTGCTGTCCTCCGTCCAAAAGCCTGAGTTCTATGGCATATGATACGAATTTAGCATGCAACTGCAGTTTCTTTTTAGCTTTTTCACCCTAATGTTTACAATGATGAGCACTGAACTAGCAGCAAAAATCAGGAGATTGTGTTCTTTCTTTTGTATATGTAAATTAAGATGCATGTGCTATGCAGATATGTTCGAAGCCTCAGACATTTGGCGTTAAGCCCAGAACTCAATAGTATCAAGTGATAAATGTGTATAGACAAGAGTTGACCTATCTAGGAAAATCTTGCATACCATGTGTTAAACTAATAAAGCAAATAGATCAAAAATATAACTTCTTCCCCACTAGCAGAGATAGAAACCTATGGGTCTGTAAACCTCCAGAATAAAAAAGTAAAACTCTCGATTAAAACATCAAATTCAGGTTCAGAGCATTTGCCAGAAGAACTAAAATTTGTACAATCTGGGAATACATTTTAAGGCCCAGTATTGCACTTACTCAGTTACAGACGAACATTTAATGGATTTGTTTGCCAGTTGTACACTTGTACAATAACATGGAAAAAAATGGGAATCATAACATAATGTTAATAGATAAAATCGTATAATTTGATTGACCAGATGTCATAAAGTCAGTTCTACTAATGGAAATGTCTTTCTACTCAATGTTGTTTCCAGTAAGAATTTAATACAATTTATTTCCGTTGCCAATATCCTTTTACCTAAAAGACATGTTATATTAATATTTACCTGATACCGACGAATATTTGACCAGTTCCATACAATGATATGTAAAATAGAAAATACAAATGCAAATACCGACCTAATCAAAATCTGATTGTAGAAGAATCTTTCAAGCAGCACATCTAAAGAACAAAACGCAGGGACATATCAAACTTCTGTATGGTAATTTTCTGGCTTGAACCACACTGAGAAATCAATCCCTTTGCTCTTCAAATTTTCCGTTGCTGGACCAATTTTCTCAAGGAGCTGCACATGTTAATGGAAACGACAATGAGTAGCAACACATTTCCATTAGAAAGTTGCATGCTCTAAATTTTAACCAGAATTTAAAGGAATAAGAATACTCCGTCTTCTAGATACTTATCATAAATATTAAAAACAAAATTGATCCAGTAGATTTGACGTACTATGTGTTAAATCAACTGCAAGTCTGCAACCATATGCAGATTAAAAACAGCTGGCAAGTTAATTTCAGTTCAACATAGGTAAATGCTGACCTTTGCATGGAGCAAACCATTGGATACCAAGACAGATCTATCAAATACTGAAAAACTTCCTCCATCCATACACGAAACTGTCCCTCCAGCCTCTTCAACTATCTGCATGAAACATACACCACAGTGTTAAATATAGATTTGATCACTTGAATAACTTGTCATTAGTTCGTAAACTAGAAGTAACCCCCTTAAGAGAAACTTGAGAAGGACAACATTTGAGCCAAACTCACTTTCATGAGTGGATATCCTGGAGGTATTTCATTATTACAACGTTACCAACATCTGATACTTCAAGTTAAAAAGATGAGAACCATTCACTTCTTCGATTCAAAAACCAACCCACTGATCTTGAAAAATTTGTATCAAATAGGATCATACGGAACTTAGAAATGAGATAAGTTTATATATTGCTACTTAGGTTTCATTCTAACAAAGGCATTCCTGTTATAGGACCTTAACTCCTCCTGCACACTTGCCCCCGCTGCATTACTTGTTTATTGCACAATGGTTAGTTCTACTTATCCACATAAAATAACACACACACATACACAATGGTAAGTGCTGCTTGTTTTTCCTTTTTGGATAAGTACATAATATGTTGCTTTCTTTCACCGACTAAATCACTTTTCACAAATCTATAAAGAAAAAGAAAAGAAAACTTGTGGCAAAGAATACATTTTAACCGTTTTTCCTATTTAATAGTAAGGAGAGGAAAACAAAATATTATATTGAAACTACAATTTGTTGATTGGACCTATTATGCATCAAATTCTGCCTACTCAGCTCTCTAGAATTTTCTTCAAACATGAGAAGAAGAGTGTCTGGAAATATCAATAATAATGAAAGCAAGAATACCAGAACTCCTGCAGCCATGTCCCATGGCTTTAGACGATATTCCCAATATGCTTCAGCAATCCCCAAAGCAACATGACACATATCCACTGCAGCAGCACCAAGCCTTCTTACACCCTATGCAGAACATGGCAGGAAGAATTTTTTTTTGGTGGGGAATGTGCAAAATTTCAGATAAAGATAAGGGATAAAGTTGCTACCCTGCTGACATCAGTAAATTCTTTGAACAATTCCATATTGGTTGCCCATGGATCATCATGCTCATATCCAAATCCAGTCACTAGAAGAGATTGTTCCACCTAAACAAACACCAAACAATAAAGAACAGTAACGAATAAGTCAAAAGAATTGGTGAAAGAAGATTGACAGTAATTGTACCTTTCATTTAGTGAGCTTTATGTGTAACACTATTGTCAATTTAAAACTTGAAAGCCAAGCCATGTATAATGTCTTTGCCCATAAAGAAGGTGCAAAACTAGCACAACTTTCAAATAGTCATAAATACACATGCATGTAAATGGGTATAGACGCATAACAGGTCACACAGAACAGGTAGAGGCCCACACTTACCTGACTCTCTAATGCAATAGGACAAGCTAGAACTATGTTTATCAGATGTACTGAAAGTTATCATCAAACTCTCATTCCTAGTCATGGGTCTGTGGAAAATGGGAATTAAGCTAGTTTTACTCATTTGCATGTATAAATTCTCACCTTGTCAGTTCGACTGACATGAATCTTTTCACCATTAGCAAAGGCTCCTTTGCCTAGGAGAAGAAAATTGCATAACGTCATTAGTAGATCTTTGGAGTT
Source organism: Solanum verrucosum (assembly GCF_900185275.1). Taxonomy (NCBI): domain Eukaryota; kingdom Viridiplantae; phylum Streptophyta; class Magnoliopsida; order Solanales; family Solanaceae; genus Solanum; species Solanum verrucosum. The sequence goes on from NW_026020332.1 coordinate 3,765,487, forward strand.
TGCAATTGAATAAATGACTTGTTATAGATAAACTTCTTTACCTGCAGCTGCAGAAAATATTCGAGTATTCCAACACATAGGGCCACCAACAAACTCAACCTGTACAGAAAAAGACCTTAACAATATTATGTTCAGGACATGGAATTCAGATGTCATATCTGACCAGATATCAGAACAAGAGATTTGGTGTCATTGATAGTCTTCCCGCTTTATGGTTTCCAATTTCGTTCTCTCAGTCTTCCTCTGAGAGTCTGTATACTACATAAAAGTTACTATTAGATAAACGTCACATAATTTTGGTTGGTCAGCTAATTCAAATCTTCAGTGAATTAAAAAATGCAGAGTTGCCAGGGTTGAATTCGGCGGCATCTATTATAGTTCAACTAACACATCCTACATAAATTATGGATAGCCTCAGAAAGAAAATCTTACAGCAATGTTAAAGCTAGTCACTTTTCAACTATATAACATTTGTAAGGTTTGCTGAAAATTCCTTCCTCTTTTTTATCTCTCAGTTCAGGTCCCTTAAGAGTATAAGAATTCTCATTTATGTTCTTAGTTTTAATAATATAATTTGTCCAATACAGTATATAACATATCAATAATCAATCTCTAGCACTACATGATTTAAGTTGCTAGTGATGGTTCAAGCTTTTGGTTCTCTTCTTGCACATTAAGTTGGAATCAGCTATCATAAAATTATCAGAGACCAAGCTCGCTGGATAAGAGACAGTGCTCTTCCACTGAGCCATGGTAAGAAATCTAAAAGGCACATCGGAAACCTAAGTTGCTCGGACTCTTCAAAAATGCCAGCAGGTGCGTGTCGGATTCGCCAAAAGTAGTGTATTTTTGAAGAATCCGAGACGGGTGCGGCATCAAAAGTGAAGAGTCCGCACAACTAAGTCAGAAACTATCCCAGCATATACCACAGCAGCTGCAGCTGGCTTCCCTCTAAAAAGAACACCCACAGAGACTGCAAAGCTGGGATAGCCATGCGCAAAGTTTGTTGTTCCATCTGCAATACAAAGTTACCAATTAACATTCATTCCTTGGTTGAGTTGTCTATAAGATAATATGTGGTGCTTTTCTAGTGAAAGAACATTTTATTGAACTCAGACATGCAAGATATATATTTATAAATAATAAGATGAATTTATCAAGATAAAATTAAGTACTCTTAGGGGTAAGGTCTACATACATCCTACCTTTCTCAGACCCCACCTATGGGATTACCCTGGGTATGTTGTTGGTTCTGTTGAACAATAACAAACAAGAATTAAAAGAATTACTCTCTCCGTCCCAATTTATGCGATGTAGTTTGATTGGGCACATGTTCAAAATATATGGGAGACTTTGCAATGTTTCAAAACTACCCTTAAAATAAATGACTTTTAAATAGAAAAGTACACCTTTAAGGACTTTTTGACAAATAAATGGGATCCAACATGGGTAAAATGTTGATCGTGTCACTAAATATTTGCCAAATAATGAAATGTGTTATTCTTTTGGGGACTGACTAAAAAGGGAAGTGTCTCATATCAATTGGGACAGAGAGAGTAATAAGTATTTTTAGCAAAAGATTTGGAAAGTTTTTGAAGCATACTGTGGATATCTCACTTGATATGAAATATTTTTGCATACTAGGGAAAGAACTGTATAGACCCAAAATGTGAAATGAACGTGTCAGATTTTGACAAAACTTCAAAAAGTAATCTGGATTATTCTAGATCTCAAGTTAAGCCATGATATTCATAAAATTGCAACCTTGATGTCTAGTCGCAAATGCTTCAAATTGCTCATTATTTTGACTTCCCTGAACAAAGTAATGACCATTTTACTAAAGTTGTGCAAGTTTAGCTTGGTTGCACTAGCCACTCCGCGTGCTTATGCGACTGCATGGCTGTGCAATGCAGCTACTTGGCTGTTCATGCGCTTGCGCAATCGCACAGCTATATCAAGCTTCACTCGCTGCTGTAGGACATATATGCAGGGAGTCCAAGATTTTCAGTGTTTCCTTCTTGGCTTAGGATTTCCGGTTTGCATATAAAGAGGGGACTTGCAAGACAAAAAAGAGACACCGGAATTCAGTTTTATAGGTAAGATAAAGCACAAGCAAAATTTCTTCCTTCTACTTCTAAATTTCACTTTGAAAATATGTTGTTTAGGAGATTCTCCACGAAATTCTCAATTCTTCTCTTTTTTATTTTGGGAACTGTGGTGTTCGGGTCAGCTTGAGTCTCGCGTAATCCACTAACTACCTCCTAACAATACAGGTTTCAAGCAAATCTCCCCAACAAGTCTTCAGTATAAGGGAATAATTTACTCAATGTCATCCCTTACTGAGAAACTGGTTCTAAGATTATTATTCCATACTTCCTTAGGTTTTTGGTGTAAAGAACAAAATATAGAAGAGGAAATCCAATTAGTGGATTTCGTAGGTTCTTTGTAAGTATTTCTGTTTCTATTTTCTTCTTTTTTTCTCTCTTCTCTGTTCATACTTTTTGGAGGTGGCCAGCATAGCCCTTAATTCTGAGGAATACAAGTTACCCGTTTCAAAAGAATTACTATTCCAACTCTTCAACTACTACACCACCTCCTTGGGTGTCTATGATGCTCTCAACTCTTAGCATGAACCAGTTTTACTTCGTAAGGTTATGAATGAATTCAAGATATTTTGGAAGAAAAAAAAAGGGAAAAGAAAGGGAACTTCCAAGACCATAATAAGGAACAAAAATCAGTTTTTCAAGGCCAAAAGACACAAGACAAGGAGCTTTTGAAGAGACTAGGACACCAAATAGAGTTTCTTTCTTTCATTTTGTTAATTTCCAATTTAGGATTATCATGAAGCTTGAACTAATTACTATTTTTCCTGGTTTTTATTACTAACAAGTACGTTGTTTGTTCAATCTTGTATTTAATGCTTTTCATTGATTGACCACCAACTAGATCCTTCTCTAGATTTTAAGGTAACTCAGGAGAGATTCTTCATTTAGAATCAGGATTGAAAAGATTGAGATCCATACTAATCAAATAGATGATAATGGTATGATTTGATTGTAGAATAGGCTTCTACTTCAAACCAAAGGCATGGAAAATAGAGCTAAACTCATTGCATCCTCCTTGTCTTAACAACCATCAAAAATAGGTTATTAGTTAAGAAGGTTAGCTTCACTTGACATAGGAATGTACCCTGAATAAGTATGAACTCCAACTTAGCTCACATTATCAGTAAGATCAAGAGGATGATAAAGGTCCAAATGAAATAATTAAGTGAAGTCAGAAACACTAGGCTTGTTAGTTGCTACCACAAGATTTTCTCTTAGCTAGTTAGTGTTAGTTATATTCTTTCCTTTTTTCAATACTTAGTTACTTTACTTCATTGTTCGAAACTTCCACCCATTTTTGACCATGAAGTTAGGACGATGCTCAATATTCATCCATACATTGCTTGTGCAATTACATGCCTTAGCGTGCGTAAAATCTGCTAGTATTTAGGTTAAAGTTGTATATTTGTTAAACCGGAACTAGTTAAATGTGACCCCTTCAAATTAAAATAACCTGACCATTACAAGTTAAAACCACTTGGAACTTTGACAATTCATTTCTACTTTTGAGGACCTACATAAGTTCTCTAACCTCAATAGAGTGTCTAGCTAATATGTGTAGCTACTTTCATTGCCATGAAGCTAGAGATCTGTAGAACAAACCTAAAGGATCGATGCACCAAAGATAATCAGATGACGAGTCCCCAATAATTCCTCCTTCCTCCCCGAGAATTAGATGATCTGGAAAATTCTTCCTCACGACTTCAAGGATAGCAACTTCACTATTTTTATCTGTGCTGCAATAAGTTAAAGCCAACACATGTTACTGTGACAGCATGATGAAAGTCTCCACATAAAGAAATAAAATGAATATCATAACCTAAGGAGCAACTAAAAGGTAGCTCACATAAATCACCAAATTGTTAAGCATAAGGTCAACAGATAAAGTAAGACCGTACATACTCGCTAACAAGGCATTCTTTAACTTGTGTTAAATTCAAGCAATGGTCTTAAGAGAATGGGGATATGTTCCTCCAGCAAGAAAAAGAAGTATCACGGAGCAGTAACCAATGATCACATAATGATGGAAGAAAGTCAAAGAATATTTACTAGTCTGATAAAGAATTGAATCGTTTCAATGAAAGCATAGAAAATAAAAAGGAAAGAAATATTCTTTGCTACAAAACTAGACATAATGATAGTGATAGAAGTAGATTCACTAATTACAGTGAACCATACAGTGCTCAGTGTTATCACCAGAAATTGAGAAACAATACTGCAACAAGAATGAAAAATCTATTAGGAACAATATGTCACTGATCATCAGCGTAGAAGAAAAGAAACAGAAGCACTATGTCAATTCTGATACAAAAAAATAACCACCACCAAAGGGAAGTAATACAAAGTCTTACTCGGTCACTAGGTCAGTGAGCCCTTTATAGGTAACATTTCGGGGCTTATTCACAGCATCCATTACAACCTAAAATGAAAATGAGAAAAATGAGAAACAAAGTAATAGATTGGGAGCCAGAGAGATTATTTAAATTCTAGATGCAGATGGGAGATATAGAAGTAATGAAAAAGGAAATTGATGATCCCTAATTTGTCCATAGAAAGAAAAGTAAGACATCGATATTCCATGACCATAGTCAGCACTAAAATCTCAATGTACGAAAGAGAAGATAGAGGATACCTCAGAAAACACAAGGAATATGATGATTGAGGCCAAAATAAAATGTAAACAGAAAAGGGGGCAAAAAGAAGATAAGAGAAAATTGGAACAGAAATTTTTGAAGAAAAAAATAATAATCATAAATTCACAAGAAAGCTATCAAGACCTAGAGGAAATCTAAAGATACATAATGAATACGAAGCTTACTATGTAGTCATAAGATCCTTTGATAACTGCTAATATATGAAAAAACACCTATGTTATGTATATATTTCTACACATTTTTTTGCTCATTGGTTACTAAACTTACCAATTATCAACCCCATCCTAGGCCCCCACCCCTCAAGCAGGTATTTCCCTTTCCTCACAATCAAATTAGTGAAAGGTAATGATAATACAATGTGTGGGGAATGGTGAAAATATCACCCACAGAGTAATGGGTTGTATTCCCTCGATTCACTTTTACTTGTCCACGGTATAAAACTACATTTTCACTTTTACTTGACACTTTTAGCATATCAACGGAAGAACTTTTTTTTTATTATGTTTTACCCTCAACATTAATCATTTATTCCCCAAATTATTTCTTCTTCTTTTTTGAAAATGGTAATTGTTTCTATTTCTGCAGAACATAACATCCTATGTACTGAAACCCGTATTTACATAAGGAAACTCTAATAATACCGACCTATCCCTATAATGAGTCTAAGACATCAATGATAGAGACGGTATCATTAGAGTAAATTTGATTACACCAAAAACACAGAGTCGAAATGCAATTCAGTTTAACTTGTTGCATACTACTCTCCCTATTCTCAAAAACTCTAAAGTTCCTCTCTTTCCATATTGTCCACCAAATAGTGGCAGGGACAATTCTCCAGTTACTTCTGTTTTTTGCTTGTGTCCCTGCTTCTTTCCAGCTAAATAGAGCCTCTGAAATTCTCCCAGGCATGGACCAGGAGATGCTTTTACGTCTCAGGAACAAATTCCACAACTGGCCAGTGACTTCGCATTGGATAAACAAATGATTGACTGTTTCTGTGTAATTCCCCTCTTCATTAAATTCTCCTGTGTCAATACTGCTTCTTTAGCCAATAACCACACAAAGCAAGACACCTTGTAGGGGATCTTGGCTTTCCATATATGTTTCCAGGGCCACTTGAGTAGCTGCAGATTTGGATGATTCAACTTCTTGTACACTGCACCTACTTTAAAAATCCCTTTACTGTTTCCCAACCACTGCAATCTGTCTCGCCCCATTTCCAGACCACTAAATTGATCAATGCTTCTAAAAAAACTCTGTTACTCTTGGAATTTCCCAGTCATTGAGGTGTCTTCTAAATACAAAATTCCACCCTTGAGGAGTCCATAAGTCAGCTATAGTACTTTGTTGCTGAAGAACTAAATTGTGGATGTCAGGGAAGAGAGTCTCCATATTTCCTTCTGCATGCCAATCATCCTTCCAAAACCTAGTTTTTATGCCATCTACCACTTTGATCTTGGTGTTAGGTTTGAATTCATTCCAAAGTTCTCTAATGGATTTCCATAAGCTAACACCATAAGGGTTGGTAACCTCCTTTGTCATCCAACTATCACTCTCTTCATATTTTGCCTTTATGACTGAGCTCCACAGATTCTGATTATCATTTGAGTACTTCCAAAGCCACTTCATCCTCAAAGCTTTACTCTAGTTCTTCATGTTCTTGATCCCCAGACCCCCAACTCTCTTTTCGGTGATCACAGTTTTCCATTTGACTAAGTGATATCCTCTCCTTTCCTTGTTCCCTTGCCATAAAAATTTTCTCCTGATGCTATCCAACCTATTGATGATTCCCGGTGGGATAGGAAATAATGACATCATAAATGTTGGAAGTGCATCAAGCACAAAATTAATCAAAGTTAGTCTTCCCCCTAGTGAAAGGTACTGAGACTTCCACCTTGCTAGCCTCTTCTCACACTTCTCAATCACCCTATCCCAGATTTCCATAGAGTTGGATTTTTCCCCCAAAAGACATACCCAAGTATGTGGTTGGGAGGACACCCACTTCACCTCCCAATATTGACTTCAAAATTTCCATGTTTGGCACTTCATTTACTAGATACAAGAAGCTTTTCCTCCAGTTGACATGTAGCCCAAACATAGCTTCAAAAATAACTAGAATCAGTCTCAATATTTTAAGGTGGTCTTTCTCAGCATCACAAAAAATTAGGGTGTCATCTGCATATAGTAAATGAGTGATCTCTAGACTTTCCCTTCCAGCTCTAGCAACTTCAAAACCTCTCAGCCATCCTTCATTGCATGCATTCTTGATCATATTGTTGAGTCCATGCATGACTAGTATGAAAAGGCAGGGTGATAGGGGGATCACCCTGCCTAAGACCTCTCTGTGACCTAAAAAATCCTGCGGGAGAGCCATTTACCAATACTGAGAAGTTTGCTGAAGATATGCAAAATTTAACCCACTGTCTCCATTTGAGACCAAATCCCATCTTCTCTAGCATACCCATAAGAAAGTCCCAATTGACATGGTCATATGCTTTCTCAATGTCTAATTTGCATAGAATTCCTGGTTTTTTTGAGACCAACCTGGAATCTACAACTTCATTAGCTACGAGGACAACATCCATTATCTGTCTCCCTTTAATAAAAGCTAATTGTTGTGACACAAGACTAATTAATATCCTATTAAACGTTGTTTCTTAAGAGGCATGCAAAATTCAAAGTGGACAAGTAAAAGTGAACGGATGGAGTATTTATCTTTCTCCAACATCCAAACTCCTCAATGAAGCTTAACATCATATTCTTAAGAATCCAACTTATCCTCTAGGTAACCAGTTCCCTGTCTCTAATAGCTCAACAGAACAAAAGGTATCCTAATTCAATAAATAATCCATTGTAAACAAGAACTCAAAATTCAATCTTTAAGCAGAAAATTGCCAAGAACATAGAAATAAAACCAGATTAAGAAAGGGGGCCAAACCTGAGCACCAGTCGTGGCTGCAGCTTCAACCACTTGGAGTAGCTCACTGGAGGGGATACTTCCGGTTGAATCAGCAGCAATCTTTGAGTACTCTTTCTTGATACCCACCTCCGATAAAGCAGCCTTGGTGCAAAATCCCCCACTAGTGGACAAACTTGTACAAAACCCATATTGTGAGTTTGTGCTACAACTCTTGGGAAATGCAGGAAGACGAATTCTGGGTAACTGACAAATTCTCAAAGAAGAAATTGTGGATGAAAGAAGACATCTCCCCATTTTCACACACACTGTGTAGTGCTTATTTGTGCTCAAGAGTTTTCTTGGATTTTTGGTCTAATTTCAAGAATATGAACTTCCATGATATTTTACTTTGGTCCCTTTATCATGAAAATTGACACATAACACCTTTGTTTTTTATATTATAATTGTGAGAAAAACAATCCAATGGCCGTGGGCATAAATCATACTAATACAGGTAAATTAGAATTTGAATGGCTGGAACAAAACAAATGTGTGTCAGATTTGGGACTTCGAATTTAGAATATAAAAAAAATATGGAATTTGTATATATTATATGCATAATAAGGCAGATGTTTCTCTAGCTTTTGGCACAGCGGCCCAAGTGGGAGAAACGCATGACGGGCTAAATATGTTCTTTTACTTGATTTTATTTCACATTTATGTTCTTCAATTTTCAGAATGAACAAGTAGATACTTAAATCTGTATAAAGTTAAACAAAAGACACACACGTCCTACGTAGCATCTATAACGGCCAAGCCCGCAAGTGATATTGTCGGCTTTGGGCGTAGGCCCGCACGACTTTAAAACGCATCACTAGTTGGTCGGGCTTGATTACTTATATACCCAACATCTCTCCTGTCTTTTGCCGATGTGGAACTTCTAATCTCAAGTTGGGGTGTCACATACACCCCCTCTATAAACTCAATGTCCTCACTGAGGTTTGCTCCACCGAATGGGATTTGCCTAGATTCAACACTAAGGTTTGACCTGCCTTACCGTGATTTGCCTGAACTCATTTGAACTTTGGCTCACATCGACAAGGCTGACACATGAGTGGCTTTGATACCATTTGTAACTCCCCAACCGACTAGTGATATTGTCCGCTTTGGGCCTAAGCACGCACGACTTTAAAACATCTCACTAGTTGGTAAGGTCTGCTTACTTGTATACCCAACATCTCTCTTGTGTTTTGCCGATGTGTGGCTTCTAATCTTAAGCGGGGCTTCACAGCATCATACATGGTAATTTATGGCCTACGTGGTGTCTTATGTGTACTATGTTACATAGGACTCGTGTGTCTGTTTGTTCAACTTTATACAAGTTTAACAAGTAGACACATGAATCCTACATGACATAATACACGTAGGACATCATGTCGGACTCAAATTGTCATGTAGGATGTCACGTAAGATGTATGTATCTATTTGTTCAACTTTATACAAGTTTAAGTGTCTATTTCTGTACTCTCAAAGTTGAAGGGCATAAATATGAGAAGATGTCAAGTTAAAAAATAGGGATAAGGGTCTGAAAAATACCCCAACTTTGGTCGGATTTGTTGTTGCGATACTAAACTTTCAAAAGGACATATTATCTCCCTAGACTATTTAATACCGTATTTTTTACTCCCTGAACTATTTAATAATATACTTTAAAGGTATATATGTGTCCACGTTGACACATTACTATTTATAATCTTGCATTATTTTTAATGTCCACGTGGGCAAATATATATATTTAAAATACGGTATTAAATAGTCTAGGGAGGTAATAGGTTCTCATGAAAGTTTAGTATAGCAACAGCAAATCCGATCAAAGTTGGAGTATTTTTCAGACCCTTATCCCTAAAAAACATATTTATATATTATGCCTTGAAAATAATGCCCTTTATCATGTTGGTAACTGTAGTAGGAAATTTAAATTCTCTAAATAAAACAATAAGGAAAGGTGAAGACATTCTATCATATATCTTTAACCATATATATCAAGTTTCAAAACCAAATTATTTCCTTAATTCTTACTTTTGATATTCTGGACAATCTCCTAAGCTAGCTAGGCATTTTCTGTAATAAGTCTATCCTTCAAGAAATCACTTTGATTCTCAAAGAACATAAGAGGTAGCATAGGGTTGAGCCTTCCAGAAATGAGCTTAATAATCTTGCTGAAAAATTACTCACATGGATGGAACTGAAATCTATGAAGTTAGCTGGACATACCACCTTTATAATCAAAATAAATAAAGTATGAGAAAATGTTTTGGTTAGTTTTCCTTTAAGAAAGAAAAGTCGATTCCATAGAATTTTCTTATTCAGGAGGTGGACTTGTTTGCCGTTATCTTAATCAAATGATTTCATATGGGATCCACTCAAATCTAAATATTGCATTGGCCCCTGACCTTGTTAATTCAATCAATTCATCAATTGGGAGCATTAGTATTGTCGATAAGGAGGAGCTTGACTTAAAACTTAGGCTTTAGCTCTTAGTTAACTTCAATGTATTGTTTTGTTTTGTTGTCGGCTTATGTTTATTGCAACAGTTGTCTTTTGCTTAAGTTTATGTTCTAAGTCCATTTTATATCTTTACAATAGTCAAATAAACAAATAAATCCAACTTCAATGGAAACATAGAAAATAAAAAGATAAAAAAATATATTATACTTCGTGCAAAAATTAGTCATAGAGATAATGATAAAAGTAGATTCACCAATTACTGTGAATCATAAAGGTCAGATCGAACTCAGTGCTATCACCAAAAATTAATGAATAAAGTAAGTAATAGATTAGGAATATCTCGTACTTGTCCATAGAAAAAAAGTATAAAATTGATATTTAATAATCATATATAGTCAGCAGTACTTAATCACACTGTACAAGAAGAGAAGACAAAGGATACCTCAAAAAGTAAAAGAAAATTGAAACAAAGATCTCTTTAAAAGGAGAAAAGATCATTTAACCTATCAAGAACTAGAGAATGTCTAATGAGGTGTAACGAGTACACGACTTGTTATTAATTAGGCACAATACATAAATATACTTTTTAACTTGCTTCAGCTGGCATCTATGTCCTCCAATTTTGAGTGTGCACCAGCAGCCACTTAAACTAGTATAAGATTGAACAAGTAGACACATGTGTCCTACGTGGCATTATACACGTAAGACTCAACGTAGGATACGAAATTGACATGTCAGATGTCATGCAGGATAAATTATTTTTAAATGTTCCCTTACAAACGAAAACTAAAACTATTCGGGTCTTTGATATCGTAGAAATATTTCTTTGCTTTAGTAGAAGCGTGGAAAAATAATTTTCTACATTATAATTAATTTTACCTATAGGTTTTGTTTGACTGAATTAATGAATTCATATTTCGCGTGAAAATTAAAAAGTAAGAAATTCAAATAAGAAAAGTTTGATTTGATTGATTTTTTGGTTTGTGTGTTTAAATAGATTTCATTTAGTTTTCTCCCTAGTGAAAATCAATTTGAAAGAATAGTAAACACCCCTAATTCCTTAATAGAAATAAATGATATTTTTTAGACGAATAACAATTTTTAATTCATTTTTAAGAATAACTACTCACAGGTAAAAAAATGTGACACAAAATTCAATTTAAACTTTTTAGATTTTTTCTGCGTGCATTTGCTCATATTCTTATCTAGCATTGATTTTTCTAGAATTTTGTTTGAATTTGTGCTGATTTTCAGAAATAAATATAAAGTTAGTAAAATTAAATGCTTTTTTCCTTTATTAAAAAAGGGAAATGATATATAATGTTATATTTATTATCTTATGTACATATTCTAACAAACTCATCTTTCTTTCAAAAATAGAAAACAATAATAAATGCGAAGAAGTAAGAAATTTTATTTGAAATTTTGATATTTTGGTTGAGTCTAATAAGCAAAAGAGAGAAAAAGAAGAGGAAGCGGGAAAACTGTTACATTTGGGATTTAAAAAATCTAAAAAAAAGTCAAAACTGAGTTATTTTATATGAAATATCTAGAATTACCCATTATCTATAATTAATACATTTATAATTAATACATTTAACTGGTTGTTCAGGCATTGCAATAAGTTTATCATAAATGTTGCTCCTATAAATTCCAATGGAATTTTTTTTTATTTCCTCACTAAATCATTTCTCAAATTCTTAAACAAAAAAAATCCTTTTAAGAAAAATGCAACAACAACCACCAACAAGTGGAATAGCTCACCAAGGCATCATACCAAATTCTAAAGGAATTTGGTGTTACAGGTGTACTACTTGCCGCGATGTGTTCACTTCGAGCCAAGGGCTCGCTGGGCACCAACGTAAGCACAAATCTCAGGGCACTTGGATAAGAGGTGCTCCTCATGAGAAGTTTTTTTGTCCATCTGCTGGACTCCCCAACCTCTATCGACAATTGGGTACACGAAAGTCGACACCAACAGTGTTACGGGGCCAAGGAAAGTTTTACCGTCCCCGTAATCCAATGGTGTACGGGCCTCGAAGATTGCCTGGACGCCCACGGGCGGTTTTGTATCAACCATAACAATCCATGGTGCTTCGAGTGCCTTATGTTGTTGCATCTGCACGTATCGTTCCTCTACTTATTCAAGATCAAAACTTGTTTGCCAACCGTCCTAATCAATTGGTCGAGAACACCAATGTTGATGATCAGGAGGAGCTTGACTTAGAGCTCAGGCTTTAGATCTTAAGCAACTTTAGTTTGTTGTTTTGTTTTATTATTGTGTTATATTTGTTGGTTTGTTTTGTTTTGTTGTCGTGTTATGTTTGATGTTTTGTTTTGTTGTCATTTTATGTTTGTTGAAACATTTGTCTTTTATTTATGTTGATATTTTGATTTTATTTTATTTTATGTCTTTACTATTGCCTAATAAGGAATTAAATTTCACGTCAATGGAATGATAGAAAATAAAAGGATAAGAAAATATTATTCTTTGTGAAAAAAAACTAGATAGAGAGATAATGACCAAAGTAGATTCACTAATTACTGTGAATCATAAAGGCCAAATCGGGCTCATTGTTATCACTAGAAAGTGATAAATAAAGTAAGTAACTGGTTAGGATGATATCTCACTTGTCCATAGAAAAAAAAATAAAAAAATCGATATCCAATGACTATATAGTCACCACTATAATCGCAATGTACAAAAAGAGAAGACAATAGATGCCTCACAAAGCATAAGAAATATGGCAATTGTGGACAAGAGAAAAGGTAAATAGAAAAGGGAGCAAAAGAAGGTAAAGTAAAATAGGAATAGAGATATCTTTATCTGGAAAAAAAGGATCAATAACTATATAAATAGATCTTTTGATATCTATCAAGAACCAGAGGAAGTCTAAGAATACGTAACAAGTACACAACTTACTATTAATTTAAAACTTTTGATAATTGCTCATATATGAAAAACACATTTGTTCTTTCTTCTCATTATTGTTTACATACTAAACTCATCAATTATCATCCTCATCCTAATTAAAACTCCATGTTCCCGAGTAGGTTTTTACCTTTCATGACAATCAAATTAGTCATGAAAGGTAATTATGATAATACAAGTTATGGTGAATGGTGAAAATATGACATACACATCAATATAGAGCAATGAATTGATGTTGCAACAATCTTACCATTTTCACCTCACTATTATGTGTGCTTGATATTTAGCTAAAAGTGGATATTTCTAGTACATTATCACCTCATATATATTGATCATAATTGTATTGTCACATCATTATCTCATATATTTTGAGATTATTATGAGTTTTATGTGTGTGGGAAGTATGTTGGATGAACACAAAAAAAAGGTGATATTGGTTGGATTTGAAGTAAAGGAATGATGATTGGAGCAAGGCCGAATTCACTCAATATCCTTGCTTCATTAGACAGTCAAGCGAGCCTACGTGAAGTGAGAATTCAGATGAGCCAAGAAAATTATCCTAGCGAGTTTGGATTAGGTTATTTGATTCCTACACATCTGGTCCTATAAATACCCTAGTAAATGACTTCTGAAAAGGGACATCGGATATTTGGAGACAAGAACACGCTTGGAGATAAGAGATAGATTCACCTCACATTTTTTCCTATTTCTTCTTAATTTTTGTTGTCATGGGTTCTACCATTGAATTTCTTCATACTATTATGAGTAGCTAAATTTCTATCTAGGGTGTGTGATGGAACCTTTTGAAATATGACTTACATTATGTTTAGTAAGTTTGCCATTATTTTTCTCTACTTGTTCAACAACGTGATTAACTCTACTAGTTGATGAGCCCTTAATTGATTGTGCCTGTTTATCATGTATTCTTGAGAAAGAGGGCGTATTTAGGTGGTTGTTGAATAACACCTCTATCCAGGTCCACATTCTTATGTTATAGCCTACTTAATCTTTGAGTGGATAATACTAGTGTGAGAAAGTATTCCTACTTAGATAAGTATGTCTGTTATGGTTAAAAAAGATCATATGTATAACCACGTTTTGGGTTGTATGTCACTCCCTAAGCCTATATCCTGGACGTGGCCGGTACTCGAAAATCATTGTTGACCCCCAAGAAATTTTTGGTCTGGCTTACTACTTAGCGGAAGACTAACTCAAGCATACATAAGCTTAAAATTGAAGAAAATCATTTAAAACAAGTGACAGAATCTTAAAGCTATTTGAAAATATTTGATATAAATGATAAAAGTTTAGCAAAATGTTTGAAACTGAATACTGAAAGACTCTCAAAATTTTCCTTTCTATAAAGCCTCTACTGTTGAAAGATAGGTGTTGAGACAAGACCCACGATAACTTTAATCAAACTACTAAAGGAATAAAAAATGGGAGTCCTCTGAAAAGCAAGATAGACTCACCAAAAGCTGACGAGTAGTGATGTGATCTCAACGAAATGCCTATTGATGATACTAAATACATGTATCTGCATCATGAGACGACGCAACATCGGATAACATAGTACATGGAATTTACCGTATGTAATAAAGTTGAATGAAACAAATAACTAAGCTAAAGGACTAAAGTAACTCAATTGAAGTAAAGCATTCACGTGAAGAAAAATCATTTCGCTTTACACTATAAGATGCAATGATAACAAATACTAAAATATAAATACTTTACTTTATAGGGAATTTCTCTAACAGAAAATTATCACTATGAGCCTCATGATATTACAACGTATTACCCACATTGACAGAGTCTCCCTATACTTTGCCGGAGTATAGAACGCAACTTTAACTTATGGATCCACTAAAATCCTTCTTGAGGTAGGTGAGAAGTAGCCCGTATTGTGGTACAAACATATCTGCGTTGGCGGCGTAGGTTATGGAGTTTAAGTTATCTTAATTTTTACTCTAAATCAGTGTTCAATACTACTCCTAATATATAAATATGTATGCTCATATAAAATACTCATTGATACTCAAAAAACCCTCTTTAAGGGATAACTTAACTTTACTTTATCTATCTGAAATGCTTTTGAAAACTTTTTATGCTTTTCTGGAAATAATACTTCCTTTCTAAATGTAAAAATTATACATCTGGGATCATTAAAGTTCCTTTAAAACTCCTCTCAATGCTACTTTAAATTACTCTTGGACTCTCTTTAAATTCCAAAATCAATGTAAGGAAATAATAGCACAACAACTTTCAACAAAATCTCATCAACTAGGATTCATGTAAAAATATAAGCATGAACAACAATGCAAGTATCTAAATGCATAAAGTATCATAATCTCATAATTAAGAAATTAGAACTCAAAAAAACCTAGCTTTCTCCGCTTAGATCCTTGCTCCAAGTCATAGAAGTGTTTATGAGAGCTTTAAGGTCAAACTACACCGATGATAACCTTAATTAGGTGTAAAAACGTGGGGGTTTAGACTTAGAATGGGTGGAAAGAAATTGAACCAACCCCACTTAAAAACAATCGGATCACTTCTACGAGCACCATGTATGGTCTATACAGGCTTCTACGTACTGTACTGGTGTACCATAGAAAGACTACTAGAGACCAACTTCTAAACCAAATTCCACGAGCCAGGGTCTACGACATGTTGAACGACCTACGACGCATAGGTCTCTTCCATGCAACTCATTGTAAAAAATTCCCTTAAGTCCACTCTCTTTTCTACGAGCCCTGGGCTACGGACCATAAGACTTTGTACGGTCTTTAGTCCCAATTGTAGATCCAAGGTTCATCAATTTTTTTCTAAGTCTATATCTCTTCTACGGGCCCTAATCTACAACCGTACAACTTCATATAGACCGTCATATTGGTCCGTAGGTACTCATGTGGGAGTTGACATTTTCAATTTTCCAACTCAACTTCTACGACCACCATCATGGACCATAGGTGGTCTCGTTCAAACTGACACCAATAACTTTTCTACAACTTTTCAGCTTCCAACTCACTTACCGATTTCCGAGGTGTTAAAGTGTAGAATCATAGTCCAGATCCTATATATAACCACGTTTTTGGGGTGTAAAATCATAGTCCAAAATAACACATTCTTTTTCTCCAAGTAACTCTACACATTTTTTTGGGTGTAATACCAGTCCAAAACATATAGGATTCTTTTTCTCTATGTAATTGTACACATTTTTCGGTAGAGTATATCCAAAGCATGGACAAAAACTTGGAGATCCTCTTATTCTGGCCTATTTCGCAACATACCTTCAAATTTTGATGTTCCAAACCAACCCCTTCACACCAACTTAGATATCGGGAGATTTACTTGCCCGAATTCAATTATGAAAAGTCATACAAACTCCTTAACGTCTTAGATAAAAGGTAACTCAACTCATACTTAGACATTTTACCAATTCTTTCTCGGATTGTCCTAGACTTCACCTCGCTCAGATTTCATCCAATCCTAGCCTAAAATTTTGAATTCCTCAATCCAAAAGTTTTCTCACCCAATTTCTCTTACGATTAGCTTACCAATAACGACCGGTAGAGTCGTTACAAGGACTAGTTGAATTCTACAAGTTTTTCATTTCAACTTCTTTCAGTTGATCATATCTAGTGCTTTTGAAAACTCTTCATGAGTTCCAATTCAAGTTATTAAATTGCACAACAATATGAAAGATGTCAGTAAAAACAAAAAGTTAAGTAGAGTCCTTCAGGGAGATTTGCCGTTAACAGATCTGAATATTTTGTATCACAAAGATAATTACACAATTTTGTATCTTTCGGGAAAAGATACTTTAATTGTTATTTCCTTCGAGGAAATCAGTAACAATTAATCATAATGTACCAATGAGGTTATGGTAAAAAATATTGTACTCTTCTTCCTTTTGCCTCAAAGTGATACTTATTAAAATTATTCAAGATGTTTTCTACGTATGACTTGTACGTATTGCGTTGATACTTATTAAAATTATTCAAGATGTTTCTATGTATGACTTGTACGTATTGCGTTGACTTTTTATATCACAAATATGACATGTATACTCTTTGTTATTCTATCTCTCTAAAGGGTAAGTTGTGGTATACCTTCATTCGTTTCGGGGAATAAAATCTAATTTTTAAATGTGCTTGACATACGCCATTCATTACTTTTGTAACACACCGAATTTTTTTAAGCTAAGACCTGAATCATCTTATAACACCTCGCAACTCTACTCTTAAAATTTGAATCTTTTTGTAACACACCGAACTTCGAAAAGTGCTAAAGAAGGGAAACGGGCAAGTCCACAAACCCAAACTGGACCATGGACCCTTCACGGCACCCTAGATGGCTTGTTTAAGGGTTCACGACCCATTTTGGGCATCATGAAGGACTGCCCAAGGCAGCCAAGGTGAAGGTCACCTAGACAAGCCACTAAACAACCCGTATTGACTTGTATGATGTGTTTAGTGGTCTATACAAGTCACCCATCAAATCTTGAGTTTTGTCTCAACTTCAAACAATCATGTCTCTTAGAACAAAATGAATTAGGTGGCGCATTACCTATCAAATTAAAGGTCTTTGAGTCCTCTTTCCAACGTCATCAAGTTTGCCTCATTTGATGTTTGGAGTAAAAAGTTATGCTCATTTTAGTGAAGCATTGTCAGGCAGGTGCAACTTGACGACCCATTAGACGGGCTGTGAAGCATTAAACGGCCCGTGAAACTGCCCTTTTTAGGCGCCTTTTCAGTTTTAAAAGTTGGGTCGTTTTAGTCTTTCTCCTATGTGTTTTGTACTTAAACTACGCCATTTTAACTCTTATTCTAAGCCTAAATTATGTCATTTCACACCAAATTAAGGGCTTAGAAAGTGTTAATCAATTCTTTTACATTGATTAACACTTCAAGACATTAGAGCAAGGTTCTAAGAGGAGAAAATCTAGGGCTCAAGCGTTCTTCAAGTTTCTTCAATTTCGCCAAAGAACTTAGTTCTTCCAGATATGTAAGGCTATTCATAGAGTTGGACTAGTTCATCCTACATCTCAATTTAGGAAAATAATTTTCTTGCGAATTTTCATACTAATCCCTAGAAAAATCCCCATGTAATTCACACATTTCTTTTTCAGGAGTAAATTTTATGAAGTTCTACTACTTTAGAAATAAAGTTTAAAGTTTTACCATTTTTGGAGTAAAAATCAAAGTTTGACAACTTTAGAAGTAAATTTTAAAATTGTACTACCTCGAGAGTAAAGTTTAAAGTTTTACCATTTTTGGGAGTAAAAATTAAAATTTATCACTTTGAGAGTAAATTTTTTAATTTTATTACTCCAGGAGTAAATTTTAAAATTCTACCACTTCAGAAGTAAAGTTTAAAGTTTTATCACTTTAGGAGTAAAAATCAAAATTTCTACTTCGTGAGTCAAAATTAAAGTTACAACTTTGGGAGTAAAATCTAAAGTTCTACTACATCGGGAGGAAATTTCAAAGTCTTACTACTTTGGGAGTAAATTTCAGAGTCTTACTACGTCGAAGGTAAATTTAAGAATATTTGTTATTTCAAGAGTAAATTCCATATTCATTACTTCGGGAGTAAAATTTAGAGTGTTTACTACTTTAAAAGTCAATTTTAAATTTACTTTTACTACTTCAGAAGTAAAACATAGAATATTTAGAATTCTTCTTAATTATTCTACCTCTTATAGAGGTAAGTCGTGATATTTTTCACAACTAAGAGAACATTCATATTTATAATTTTTGTTAAATATTGGCACATTCACTTCATGGAATAATTCTGTATTTGTAACATTAATCAAAAGTTCTTATTCGACTATGAAAATCTTATAACTTAAGTTTGCCCTATCTACATCAACTCAATACTAAGTTCAATGCGCTATTAAAACAATTAATATATCCTATTAGTCCGTTCAATCTTATCATATTACCTTATTGTATCTTCCCTTTACATTTTTTGCTAACTTTTGTGAGTACCATCATCATCATTGTTGGTATTTGGCATATTTATCTAGGTATTTGGCATGACACCCCTAAACCCTTTAATTAATAATAGAAATAAATGACACATTTTTAGATGAATAACAATTTTTATTTGTTCAACTTAGACACAAGACATAAGTACCCCTTTAATTGTAGGTGAAGTCTCTACGACACACCTTAACTATATAAGTGTCCTATACCCTCCTAAACTACTTTAATGAGTAATAAATATACCCTTTGATGCTGAGGTGGTACGCATGTATGAGATGAAAAAGAAGTATGAAAACCTGATTAATATGGACAAGTATCCATTTTTAATTTGACTTTTTTTAAAAATATAATTAATTAGTATATATAATTCATTAACATTAAAACTTTTGTTGATATTTTTTTAATTATTTTTTTTTTCTTTGTGAATTAATGTTGAATTTTATCTGGACTTTGATGCCTAAAAGGACTTGGTGTTTTTTTCCTTACCTGAGGATGTATGGTAGAATGAAGACATTTATTCTGGTTAAAGGGTTTAATCTAGCAGAAATATTTTTTGAAAACCAATGTTTAGTTATGTAAAAATAATAAGGCTACTTTTATTTCACATTATATTGGGAGATTAATTTGACCATAAGTATTTCAAATTATTGGTTTTATTTTATTTGAACTTTCTAGTTTATGTATGAAAATTTGTTAGATATAAAATCAAGTCACTCTATCTCAACTTTATGCTTGCTCGTGCAAATTAAAAGTTCAAACAACACTTGAGAATATGATATTTTGAAATATTAATCATTTAAAAGTTATAATTCAACGTTTTCCTCTAAAATTTTAAACGTCTCCATACAAATGAAAATTAAACCAAAACTATTTTGGTTTTTGGTATCACAAAAACATAATGCAAGAGGCCGGGGCTAGTTAAACCTGCAAATAATCGATTCTTTTTGAAATACATATAATATACTGAAATTGTATGAAGAAAACTACACGACATAATTTATCTATCAAGATGAACAGAGAAGAATCTTATCATTCTCATTAATCAGAATGCCTTCAAAGGCTTATGAATACACTTTATATAGATCTTTACAAAAGAGACTAATCCTAACTAACTATCTAACTTTAATTAACTAACTCTCATTAATTTAGTTAACCTTGTAACTAACTTTTAACTACTAACTAACTTCTTGAGTCTCTAAGTGATACCTTCAATACTCCCCTCAAGTTAGGTACTCTAAATATGTTTTGAATACCTAACTTGGAACTCAATAATTCATGTTGCATTCTGCACAAACCTTTAGTTAGCAAATCTGCAGGCTGTTCATTTGTAGGAATATAATTAGTAGAAATCATTCCTTGCATAATTTTTTCTCTAATGAAATGACAGTCTATCTCAATGTATTTAGTCCTTTCATGATAGACTGGGTTTGTTGCTATTTGTATAGCAGCCTTACTGTCACTATACACATTAACTGGAAGAGTAACTTCTACACCAATCTCCTTCATTAATCCAATTATCCATACCAACTTTGCCATTGTTGAAGCCAAGCTTCTGTACTCAGCTTCTGCTGAGCTCTTGGAGACAGTTGTTTGTTTCTTAGACTTCCAAATAATAGGAGAGTCTCCAATCTTAACTACATATCCTGTTACTGACTTCCTGGAAATATTTTAACTCTCCTAAGTCCTTCATTTTGAATGCTTGTTGTAAGTACCCTTTGGTCTCATTGATTAGCTTTAGACTATCACCAGTGATGAGCATGTCATCCACATATACAAGAACAATTGTGATGCCTTCTGTGCTTTTCTTAGTAAACAATGAATGATCATGCTGACTTTGTTGAAACTTAAACTTAATCAGAGCCTCAGTTAACTTAGCATTCCATTGCCTAGGAGTTTGTTTCAATCCATACAAGGATTTCTT
Organism: Solanum verrucosum; assembly: GCF_900185275.1. Lineage (NCBI taxonomy): Eukaryota > Viridiplantae > Streptophyta > Magnoliopsida > Solanales > Solanaceae > Solanum > Solanum verrucosum. The sequence goes on from NW_026020332.1 coordinate 3,786,493, forward strand.
GAGTCTGCATACTGTCTTAGTCTCCCCTGACTCTGAAATCCTTGAGGTAACTCCATGTAAATTTCATCAAACAGACACTACTAGAAAACTGTAAATTACCAGCGAATTTTACTTGGGGATTATTTCTGCAGAAACTTCCTACGAATTTTCATGCGGAAATATGAAATTCCTAAATTATAGACTTTTTTACTTGCGAAAAATAGTTTCCAGAAAAAATTGGTGGGTAAATTTGGCGCCATTTCCGCAAAATTATTACCTAGGGAATTATTTGCGGCAAATAATTTGTAAGTGTTATTTTCATAGGTAAATTCACAAGTAATAAAAAAATGATTTTTTTTTTATCTTCTAGCAAGAAAATTCCTAGATAAATTTATTTGCAAAGAATTACTTGGAAATTTATCTAGAAATATATGTGGTATTACCTGGGGATTCATGTTCTGTGAATTTTGTTGGGGATTTACTTAGGAATTTTCTTACATGAAGAATTACTTGGAGATTCTATTGTTGTGAATTTGATTTGAGATTTTTTGAGGGATTTACTTGGAAATATGCAAACTTGAATATTTTTATATAATTTAATTGGAATTTTTTTTTATTGAAATCTAAGGTTTTTTTAAAAATTAGGAGTCTTCGAGGAATATTTTCTTAAAAATATATTTACCAAAATTAAAAAAAAAATATAATAATATAAAAGGGACAAATGATCACTAGAATGAAATTTATTGTTAAATACTTATTCTATTTGTAGGTTTAATAAATTATTATGCAATAATATCAATTTAATAAGGTGTTGGAACATTATCATAAATTTTAGGATGAATATTTTTAACTCATATATAATTAACATTTAATCTCACTAAACATCAATGTTATTATTTTTTAATTTTTTATTTGAAAGAAACAAAAAATTAAAAATAGATGGCTAGTTATTTATCCAATAGAAAAATAATTATCATAAATATTTATCAATCTAATACAGTGTTGGAACATTACCATAAATTTTAGTATGAATATTTTTATATAATTAATATTTTATCTCGCTAAAAATCAATGATACCGCTTTTTATTTTGTTTTTTGATTTGAAAGATACAAAGATTTAAAATTATATGGGTAGTTGTTTATCCAATAGAAAAGTGACTATCATAAATATTTGTCAAATTAATACGGTGTTGGAACATTACCATAAATTTCAGGATAAATATATTTAACTTATATATAATTAATATTTCATCTCACTAAAAACCAATGATACCATTTTTTATTTTGTTTTTTTATTTGAAAGATAGAAATAATTAAAATTATATGGATAGTCATTTATCCAACAGAAAAATAACTATCATAAAAGTTTAATTACCCCTTGTTGATAGAATTATATGAAAAGAAAAATAAATAATTTTTACTTGTATATCCAATTGGTATATTATATTATTACTAGCATTAAAAATAAAATAAAAAATCTCTATAGTAAGTTATTAAATGATATTATATCCAAATATAAAACTAAGTATATTAAAATATAATTATTAAAAGATAAATTAAAATTATAAATACCAAAAAATAGAGTACAGTGATTTATTTTAATATATAAATAGTTGTCATGCTTTATTTTTGAAAAGCTAAATAACATAGACTTTACTCAACATTTTAAGATATATTTTTATCTCATATTAATATGAGATGACTTTATAGCCTTTTTGTGTAATGAATATCTAAATTGTATTTTTAATACTCAATTAATTTAATTTAATTTAGCTTTAAAAATTAATTAAATTGAAGAAAAACAACAAAGTTTAGTGTAATGCTAGTGGTACTTTTTACCACATCGGTGGAAGACACATGATCTTTAGCATTTATAACGGTATTAGTTAGAGCATTGGTAGAATAGAGTAATTACATATAGGTTGGGCATTGGGTAGTGGGGTAAGATTAAGCTAGTGCAATTAAGTACGTGCTTATGTGTATGGTTCTCTAGAACAAAATAATTAATTAGGAGATACTAATTATTAATTAATATTGTCTAGAAAAACTCTCTTTTGTTAATTTTTACAAAAAAAAATCGGTATATTTTTTTGCAATTTACCTGCGAAATATAAATCCCTAGGTAAATTACTTGGGGATTTTAAAATTCGCAGGAAATAATTACCTAGGAAGGTTTTACCATCAGATTTTTTTTGGTAGGAAAATCCGCAAGAAATTTAGTTTTTTGCGAAATTTCATATGTAATCCCTAGGAAAATCCCCATGTAATCCACATTTTTCTTGTAGTGAGATCACCCTGCAAAAAGGCATTAAACACATCCATTTGATGGATATGTCACTGTTTTGTTGCTGCAATAGCAAGTACTGATCTAACAGTTTTCATTTTCACCACCGGAGAGAAAGTTTCTTGATAATCAATCCCTTCTTTTTGACTATACCCCTTGGCTACCAACCTAGATTTAAACCTTTCCACTTCACCATTAGCTTTGCACTTTATTTTGTAAATCCACCTGCATCCAATAGGTTTTTTTTCATCAAGTAAATACACTACCTCCCAAGTGTTATTTTGTTGTAGTGCACTAACTTCTTCCTTCATAGCTTCCACTCACCTAGGATCTGTGATTGCTTCAGCATAACTTATAGGTTCTGTGGAGGCAGAAAATACAGCAGCATAGGCTTGATATTTGAGTGCCAAATGATCATAAGCAACATACTTGGACAGCTACTGTTTCATTCATACTTAAGGAAACAAAATCTTTTAGCCAGACATGAGGGTTTCTGTCTCTTTCAGACCTCCTAGTAATCCTACTAGGTGCTACAAAGATTTCCATTGGTCCAATTTCTTTTGGTTGTGTTCTCTCCACATGTTCTAGAGGTGTTGTACCTCCATGTGTCACATCTATTTAAGCCATATCACTTACATCACATTCAGTACCACCTGGAACAAATAGCTTGTTACAGGATACACCAACATTGGCTTTGAAAGGAAAGATATCCTCCTTTAATATAACATCCCTACTAACAACCAACTTCTTTGTTTCTAGATCATACAGTATATACCCTTTTTGAGTCATGGAATATCCCATATGCACTGTCATTCTAGACCTTGGTTTTACTTTATCAAGTTCATGTACTATCTTAGCATAGCAGAGACACTCATGACTCTTAAATGTGAGATACAAGGCTTCTTGTTGTAGAACACCTCATAGGGAGACTTGTTTTGTAAAACTGAGCTAGGCAATTTATAATATGTACAACAACTAACACATATAGGAGGTGTCTGTGTTTTCTCTCAGCTACCCTATTTTACTGAGGGGTATATGCACAACTAGTCTGATGAACTATGCCAAGGTTATTGAATAAATCCTTGCATAATGAGTTGACAAACTCAGTATCATTTTCAGACCTTATGACCTTAACACACCTACCAAACTGAGTTTTAGCATACATAACAAACTGTTTAATGACCACACAAACATCAGACTTCAACTTTAGTAAGTATACCCAAGTTAATCTTGAAAAGTCATCAACTATAGTAAGAAAAAACCTGTTACCGTCAAACGTAGGCACTTTGTAAGGACCCCAAACATCCATGTGTACAAGATCAAAGCATGCTGAAGTTTGTATACTACTAATATAAAATGAGTTTCTAACTTGTTTTGCATGAGGGAAAATAGTACAATTATTCAATGTATTTGCTATACATGCAGTCTTTACTGATATAAGGTTGTTTAATGACCTTATAAATGCATGCCCAATCCTTTGGTGCCACAATTCCACATCTGCAGACACTTGAGAAATATTACTGTCTTTTATAGCAAGAACATACCCACTGTTTTGAGACTGAGGCTGCTGCAACTTTGTGCTTCCAGTTAGAACATACAGTCCATTCTCTTCCTTACAAATCTCCCTCACCCTTTCATTGGAGAGATCTTGAAGCAGGCAAAAATCAGGAAAGAAACTCACTGAGCATCCTAATTTTTTGTGAGTTTTGACACATAAATCAAATTGAACTTGAACTGTGGTAAATGCAACACATTAGTCATGGATGTTCTTGCAGTGACACTACTATAGCCAGCATGAGTAACTGGAGCAACAACTCCATTAGGCAAATAAACTCCTCTAGAAACTATAGCAGGCTTATCTAATAAATTGACATCAGCTACCATATGATTGGTTGCTCCAGTGTCTACTATCCATTCCTGTATGTTTTTAACTGAATAAGCACTGGACTGACTTATACCTGCTAAGTTTGCTGAGGAGTTTGCAGCACTGCTGTTGTCACTCATATTCTTCAATAGACTCTCAATCTGACCATATTGCTCCTTGGTAAATAGATACAACCATATTTCAGACTCTCTATTCTCTAAGGGGTCGTTTGGTGTGAAGGATAAACACAAATAGTCCTGTGATAAATATTTAATGACACTTAATTTAGTGTTTGATTGGAAAGTTTGGGATAACTTATCCCGGGATTAATAAATAGTACCGGGATAAGTTATCCCTCCCAAAGGGTGGTATAATAATCCCATTCATTATTTGTCATGGAATAAATTTATTAAATGACAAAATTGCCCTTCAAATACTAGTTCCTGCTGATATTTCTGTTTCCTCTACTTCTTCAACGACTACATATCTCATTACGTCTCAAAAAAGAACGACTTTACCTATTCGTGCTTCTGCTAGCTCGTTGTGAAGAAAAGGTCAATCACCCAATATATACACTACTATTAAGATGGGAAATGGGCGGCTCTTCCCTTCCTAACCCCAAACAAATTGTGTTGAAGTTTATTATTTAATTTGTTGGACTTGGACATATGGTATTGTCATACAAATATAGTGATTTTGGATGGAAAATCTTGAGTTCCATTTTCTTTAGCGTGGAGTATTGATACCTCCATAAATGACACATAATTGAACACAAAGAATATTCATGGGAATTTCATACATAAAAATAATTAAGTTAAATAAGGCATGGAGGTTTGTTTTTAAGAATGAATAACTAAAACTCAACTAAAAAAAAATATATATATACAAAAAGCTAAAAAAAAGGGTATTTTTGTAATCAAACTACTTATTTTTAGAAAGTATGCAATGGTTATTATTTTTAGTACGACAAACCAAACAATCAATAAGAAATAATGTCAGGATAACTAGTCATAGTATAACTAATCACAACATAACTTATCCTAGCATAACTTAAATTCAAACCAAACGACCCTAAGTGATACCTTCAATATATACGAAGTTCATTATTTTTGTCGAGCACATAAAGACATTACTTCAGAATATTTCAGAAACATTTTTCAATGGTTAGGCTGATTCTTCCTGAAATGTGTTATGGCGCACCAGTTGATTAGAAATCGAAAGTTGATGAAGCTCATTTTTGGATAATTATTTTTCTCCAGGCGTGGGAACTGCTTGGTGTTTTTTTCCTTGCCTGAGAGTGTATGGAAGAGTAGTACTTTTTTTATTTACAAAAATAGTAGAGAAGTAATTTGTTGTGAGGTGTTGAATTTTTTTATGTTTGCTGTGAGTTGTTGTATGGTATAATAGATAAGTAGTTGCAATTATATCTGCATCCCTTAATGATTTCTTTGGATTTTTCAAGTGTTGATTTCCAGAAGACTCTAACAAGATATTTTTCAATAATCTTAAAAATTTCTTTCAACAAGATGTTTTTCGATAATTTTGAAAGCTTAGGCCAAAGCTATTTTCATATCTCTATATTAATTTCACGAAAAACTCAAGTAGATTTTGTTTTGCCTCCATAGAAGATGACAATGACATTTGCACAAGCAAGATGATTGATTTAATGATTATATTGTCTCCAATATTATCATATTTAGTATTTTGAATCAAAAGACCATTCTCAGTTATATAGCTTCCCTTACCAAATCCACATTGATTCTTAGGGATCAAACATGAGAGTAAAGTGTTCAATTTAATATCTTGGGCGACTTCTTGAATCAAAATAATATTTTTAGTTATATAGCTTTCCTTTATAAATCCACTTTGATTCTTAAGGATCAAACTTGAAAGTAAAGGGTTTAATCTAGCAAAAATATTTTTTGAAAATCGATGTTTAGTTATTTGAAAATAATAAGTTTACCTTTGTTTCACATTAAAATGGAAGACTAATTTGACCATAGGTATTTCAAATTATTGATTGAAATTTTAAAACTTTTTAGTTTACTCAAGAAAAATTGTTATAAAGGCTATAAAATCAAATTACTGCTATCACAACTCTTATGCCAGTTGTGAAATAAAAATTTCAAATAACACTTGAAAATATGTCATTTAAAATATTAACCATTTAAAACTTATAATTCTATGATTTCCTCTAAATTTTAAGCATCCCATTCAAGTGAAAACTAAAATTATTTGGATGTTTGGTATCTATCACATAAATATTTCTTAGAACTATGTTTTTCTAGTGTTTGATTGGATAATGAAAATAATTTTATTTCAAAAATATTTAAACATTAAAGATAATAATAATAACTTGGTTTCATATTTTTATTTATTGACACATGGTAATTAATTTTACTTGAAACTCTTGTTTGACCGAATTAACAAATTTGTATTTAAACAAATTGAATTTTATTTCATATTAAAAGAATTTTTAAAACCTTAAGAAAATTAGTTGAAGAAGATCAAACAAAACAACTGATTTGATTAGTCTTTTTCATATTTTCTGTATTCTTTGCACCTTTTTATGCGGGGTTACAATTCAATTTAATTAGTTGTGGTGATATGTACGCACCACTATGTGTATATATATTATTTTTTTATTCAACTTTATTTTTAATTTTTCTTTCATTTTTACCTTGTTTTAGTGTTTTTTTCTGTTTTCTATTGCTTTTATTTATTCTTCTTATTTTCTTCGCCTTTTTTTGTTTGATTTCAAATTTAATGTCAATGATTTTCTTTTTCATTTTTATCCTCATTCATGATTATTTTCCTTGTTTTTTTTAATCAAAAAGATATACTAGCTATATCGAAAGTAATATATTATTCGGAAATACATGCAAATTAATTTTTTAAAAAAAGAGACAAAAAAAAGAAAAAAAAGTTAAAAGTGGGGAGGGAAATAAATATTTCACAAAGAAAGAAATGAAAATTGAATATAACGTAGTTAAATATACTCACTTGTGATACATAATTCATGAAAATTGAATTTGCATTTTGTGTGACAAGGAAAAACTTAAGCAACTCAATTGAAAGAATATCAAACAAAAAAATATCCGATTAGGTTGATTATTTTGTTTGAATGTTTAAACCAATTTTATTTTATTTTTCTCGATGAAAATTTTCCTAAGTAAAAATCAAATTAAACTCATGAATAGTAAACATCCCTGACCCCGTAATAAAAATAAACGATATCTTCATAGAAAAGTAGTAACAACTTATTTTTATTCAACTTACATGAATTATTTCACTAGTCACAAATGACATACAAAATTGAGATTGTGTTGGAAAATACTCATACAACTTAGTAAGGTTAATTGTTTTGCATGCATTTGGTCATGTCCAAATCAAAATAAGCTTATCTAGCATTGTCAAGGACCCTCTGCAAGAAATATGTGTCCTTCAAATTCAGGTTATAACTCAAGGCGCACTTATGCATTTTCCCTATCAACCTATTTGATTTGATTTTTTCATTGAAAATCAAATTACACAAAATAGCAAATACCCTAACCTCTCAATAAAAATAAGTGATACATTTTTTGATGATACAACTTTTATTTATTTAACCACAAGAATAATTAATTACTCACAAGTCACAAATGATGTACAAATTTGAGATTGTGATGAAAATGATTTTTTTAAAAATTAATTGTTTTGCATGCAGTTGGTCATATCCAAATTAAAATGTGCTTATCTAGCATTTGTTGTTCCATAGATAATCTATTTAAATTTGTGTTGATCTTTAGGGATACATATAAGAAAATGAAATTCAATGCTATTATCCATTATTAAAATAATAATAATAATAATCTAAAATAAGTCAGAGTTGTTCAAAAAAGGAATAAATATAATCATAAATGAGAAAATAATAAAAAATCTGAAAAGAGATTCTAAAATTTGTTTGAGTCAAATAAGCAAAAGAGAGAAAAGAAGAGGAAGCACAAAAAACGTTGTATTTGGGGTTTAAGAAATCTAAAACATGTAGTTGCTTTTTAAATACATATTTTGAATTCCCTTCACCATAATCAACTCATTTAACTTCTTACCTTATCGGGTTACTTTTTAAAGAAATATCCCGAACTACCCCTTGACCATAATCAACACAATGTAGCTTCTTACCTTACTAAGTTATTTTTTTAAGATAGATCCTGAATTACTTGTTGACCAAAATTAATACATTTAATTTTTTTCTTTACTTGTGCAAACACAATTTTATTGAAAGTTTCAAGCCTATATATTTCAATGGACATTCCTCCTATTCTTCACCAATTTATTTCTCAAAATCACAAAAAAAAAAACCTTTAAAAAAATGCAGCAACAACAACCATCAAGCAAAATGGCTCATCAAGGCCTCATAACGAGGGCTGCAGGAATTTGGTATTACAAATGTAGGATCTGTCTTGAGGTTTTCACCTCAAGCCAAGGGCTTGCTGGACACCAACGCAAGCACATGTCTCAGGGAACTTGGATAAGAGGTATGCCCCATTACAAACTTTAATAATTTTATTTTTTAATTAATAAAATAATCCACCTAAAACTCAAAGTTTAGACCAACATAATGAGGTGATCCTATTCAAAACATTAAGGATGGAATTGAAATGAATAAAACATTTTAGGGATCAAATTGAACTTCCCAAAACATTATGTACCAAATATGCACTTTACTTAAATCTATATTCACACTGCAATAATCCAACTGTCAGCAGAAGAAGAAGCCCTTCACTAAGCCAAAAGAAAATGGCGGTCTTCTCTATGATGCTTTGGCAAGACCTACAAAGGTAACGTACACCTCTTAAATCCCTAATAAAACAGCAAAAAATTGCATTTTGTTTCTGCAATGCACAATTTCAGAATTACCCAGTTCTTAGTTTTCTCACTTTCTTTGTAGTTTTTGGGTATATAAGCAGCTTTGATTGTTTAGGTGTATAAAGAAGACAACCCATTTGCCCAAAAGGAAAACAAATTAGCATGTGAGCTGAAGTTTCTGAAGAAATTGGCTTCGCTTGCCTTTATAGCCCTCTTTCCCATTGTCAATTTCCAGGTAAAACTTAAAAGTACTGATAATTGGACTTTCTTAGCTTCCTGATCTTAGCATAGTTTATGAAAATTCATGTTACAGTAATTAATTACTGGGTATCCATTGTGGATTGTTGTTTGGTTTGCTATATGTGGAGATTTACTCTTCTTTTAGAATTATACATTATTATAAGGATGTGAGGTTCTTACTTTAATTTTCCTTATGAATTATACCTACATAAGTCAGAGGGAAACTATGTATTATTCCATACGTGATTTTTTTAGAAAAAGATTTCGTTTTTTGGAAAGACACAAAAGATAGGGAGTGGGGTGGGGGTTCCTGATAGACAAATACTGATTGCAAGCAATCTATTAGGACCTTTGACCCTTTCTGGTAGATGATCTACATTGTGTACAAAAAGATGGTCTTCCAAAGAAAAATCTCACTTTGCTAGATAGTCTACGACCTAATTGGGTTCCCGATAGCAATGAGTAAAGTTGCCTTTGTGTGATCCACCAGGGCAAAGATATCCTCAGTAATCGGATTGAGAGTGAGATTGCTAGTGTTCTTGCTCCTCAACGTATCTACCATAATCATAGAGTCAAGCTCAATAGTGTCCTGCCTCAAGCCATTGTCTTTCAACCATTGCGCAGCATATTTGGCTGACATGGCATCTGCCACATGATAATTGTTGCACTGTATTGGGGTAGCAAAGGCAAACAGAAAATTTCCAGCATCATTTCTTGCCACACTACCAATGCCAGTCTTTCCAGTTTGCTCCAAGTAGCTCCCCTTTGTATTAATTTTGATCTTCCCTGATTGAGGCATATTCCAAGTCACCTACCTGATGATAACCTTTGGTCTAAGCCTCTCCACCTCTTCACATAGTTGATTCCATTGGAATTCCATCTTGCAGTTAGGAAAAGTTCTATTCACTAGCAGCTTTGAGGTACCACATAATATGCTGCTCCATTCTTCCTGTGTAGAATCTGTTCTGGTTGCCATATCTACAAGCACATCTGATTCTTCAATAATTGCATTTTGGCCTCCCATATATAAGCTTGAAAATGAACATCTCCGATTTTTCTCTCTAGACCATTAAGATAATCTCTGTCCCAGTTCTTTGAGCTTCTGTTGTAATCTCCACATAGGATTACCCTCAATTTCTTGATCCCATTCATTACTCACAATCTCATGGAATTCAGGTTGTGTTGTGTAGAAATCCAGGAATTTGAAATACATCTTTCCAGTAGTTTGCTCGTTATCACATTTCAGCAGCATGGGTCTATGATCAGAGCCAGCCCTAGGCAAGTGCCTCACAGTGTTGAAGTTGTAATCAGTGTTATCAAAAGCAAAAAGCACAAAAAAGCTCCAAGGTATGGTGGTGCTTCAAGTGCAAATAAAACGTGGACTTGGTGAAAAAAGGCGCAAAGGGAGAAACCCTCAAGCACAACTGATCCAAGCTTGCAAAACTATATATATATATATATGAACAAAGGAATAAAAAAAAAAGATTACGATAAAGTGAAATATCAATTGTTTAGTGTCGCCTCTTGAGAAGATGCTCGAAAGGGTTTCAGACCAATCAACTTAATTGGAGGGCTGTACAAGATCATTTCTAAGCTGATCACTGAAAGATTGAAAATAGTTATAAAATAGTTATAGGGAAGCTAGTTGATGGACATCAAATGACATTCTTGAAAGGAAGACAAATCATGGATGTTGCTGTGCTGGCTTATGAAATGGTCGACTCTAGGGTAAAATAGAAGAAACCAGGCATCATATGCAAGCTAGATATTGAAAAAGCTTATGATCATGTTAATTGGAATTTCTTGCTAAAATTTTTGGAAGACATGGGCTTTGAAGAGAAATGGAATTATTGGATACAGTTTTGCATCTCGAATATAAGATTCTCACTCATTATAAATGGTAAGCCTGAAGGATTTTTTCAATCCCATAGAGGTCTTAGACAAGGAGACCCTATGTCACCTTTTTTTTTCCTACCGACTATTAGAAGTGGCACAAATCAAACACTTAAGAGCAATCCTTACAATATTTGAGGGCATTTCAGGGCTTCATGTTAACTGGTCGAAAAGTTTCCTCTTCCCAATTAATCAGGTAGACAAATAACAAAGTCCAGCTGAGAATTTAGGATGTCAGATTGCCTGTGGGGGCCAAGAACAAGGAGTTGGAGGTATGGAATGAGGTGATGGAGAGATGTGAGAAAATGCTATCAAGATGGAAAAGTCAGTACCAATTACTAGGGGGTAGGTTGACTCTCATCAAGTCAGTACCAATTACTAGGGGGTAGGTTGACTCTCATCAAGTGGCACAAATCAAACACTTGAGAGCAATCCTTACAATATTTGAGGGCATTTCAGGGCTTCATGTTAACTGGTCGAAATGTTTCCTCTTCCCAATTAATCAGGTAGACAAATAACAAAGTCCAGCTGAGAATCTAGGATGTCAGTTAGCTTCTTTGCCTACAAAGTACCGGGATTGCCTGTGGAGGCCAGGAACAAGGAGTTGGAGGTATGGAATGAGGTGATGGAGAGATGTGAGAAAAGGCTATCAAGATGGAAAAGTCAGTACCAATTACTAGGTGGTAGGTTGACTCTCATCAAGTCATTTTTAGATGGGCTACCTACCTATATGTTGTGTCTATTTCCAATACCCAAGAGCACTATGAAGAGAATCAACAAAATGAGAAGATCCTTCATTTGGCAAGGGAACAAAGAAAACAGAGGCTACAACCTAGTGAAATGAGAGATACTCACTTGAGCAGAAAACAAGGTGACCTTGGCATGAGAAATCTTAGCATCCAGAATAATTGCTTGCTACAAAAATGGTTATGGAGATTTTGTAATAGAGATAGAGCCCGATGGAGAAGATTCATAGTAGGGAAATATGGCTTGTTTAGCCAGTGGACTACTAAGGAGGTGATGGGGTCGTTTGGATGCAGTGTGTGGACGACCATTAGAAGGCTGTGGCCACAGTTCAGTAACAATATCTATACTAATGTGGGCAATGGTCTGAAAACATATTTCTGGAATGAAATCTGGAAAGGGGATGATAGCCTAAGGAACTTATTCCCAAACCTCTACACCCTGAGCTTACAAAGATCTGCTACTGTTGCTCAAGTATGGAGCAACAAGGGTGGAACTTAGTGTTCAGGAGGCCTTCTGAATGACTGGGATGTGGCCAGGCTACTTGAGGTGCTAAACACCCCACCAGCCATATCTCAAAGAAAGGATAAACCAATTTGGAAGCTACATAGCATAGGAATGTCACAGTTAAATCTTGCTACTTGCTACTGGAGGATGAATGTTAATTAGTCAGTGACTAACAAGTGGCCTTGGAAGCTAGTGTGGAAGACAAGAAGCCCATTAAAAGTAGCATTTTTTATTTTTTTTTGAGAAAGTTAACTGGTATTATAAACATAGAAGTACACCAATAGTGAACTCCTGTAGTAATTACATCACAAGTATAGAGGGTTTACTAAAAAGAATCAAAACACCTATCTCCCTCATAAACTATCTAAGAATAGGGTGATGTCCCCCGGATCCTTGGGAATAGAATGGATACACCAAAAGTAAAAGGTCACTAAACAATTCATTTTAATGCTTTGGAAATGGATGCTCTTGTTCTCAAAACATCTCTGATTTCTCTCACTCCATATTGTCTACCAGATGCAGGCAGGGACAATCTTCCATCTCTCCTTGTGTCCTGACTGATTTCCATCTCTATTCCAACATGCTAGGACTTCTGCCGTATTTCTAGGCATGGTCCATGTGATACCTCTCAGGTTAATGAAATACTTCCATAGTTTCTCAGCCACTTTACAATGCAAAAATAGATGGTTTATTGTCTCTCAGATTCACAAAAAAAACATCTGGAGCATAAGTCCTTTCCTCTTTTCATTAAGTTATCCCGAGTCAGAACAAATTGTCTTGCAACAAGCCATGTGAAGTAAGCCACCTTATGTGGTATCTTCCCTTTCCTGATTTTATCCAAGGCCACAACTCCTTGGTTTCAGTTGAAATGTCTAGTAATTTGTAGGCTGATTTCACCTTGAACTTGCCATCTTTCTCTAGCTTCCATGTCAATTTGTCTTCCTCACAAGTGAGGTTCTTGGCTTGTTCCAAGGTATTATAGAACTGAGTCATTCTCTCCACTTCCCAGTCATTGAGGAACCTTCTAAAAATCAGGTTCCATTCTTGTTCATTTCTGACTTCTACAATTGTAGCCATTTTCTGCTGATTGAGAATATAAATGTTTGGGAACTGTTGTCTCAAAGGTGTTTGTCCCATCCATATATCATTCCAGAGCAAGGTTTTCCTCCCATTTCCCACATTAATCACAGAGTTGCTCCAAATTCTTGGCCACTGATTTCTAATAGTTCTCCATTGACCCACACCATAAGGAGTATTAACCTCCTTAGTAGTCCATGATCCTTCCTTTCCATATCTTGCAAAGATAGTGTCCTTCCATAAGCTCTGATCATCTGTTGCTAGTCTCCAGAGCCATTTTAGCAGAAGGCTCTTATTGTGGGCTTTCAAATTCTTAATTCCCAGACCTCCCTCTTTTTTGTTGGAAATAACAACATCCCACTTAACCAAGTGAAATTTCTTAACCCCTTCCCCATTACCTTGCCAAAGAAAATTTCTTCTGATTGTGTGCAGCCTCTGAATGATCTGTGGTTGATCATAAGAAAAGCTTGCCTTACCCATGAGGCATTACAAAAAAAGGGATGCAGTTTTGCTCAAGATGCTTATGTGTGAGCAGAAAGCAGAAGTAAATAATCATTTGTTCATTCACGGTAAAGCAGCTTCAAAATTGTGGAATATGTTTTTGTGTATACTAGGGGTTAGCTGGGTGATGCCAAATACAACCATGGAACTCTTTAATAGTTGGACAAGAATTGGCAACAGAGGAAAAGTGAAGACTGGTGGAAGACTAGCCCCCTGTATATGGTGGACTCTATGGAAAAAGAAAGGCATGCTAGGTGTTTTGAAGGACAAAATGATAGTTTTGACTTCTCTGAATATAGACTCTTGTGGCATGGTTGATATTGGGCAAACAGGTTCTAAATACACAAGGTGCAACAACTGGACACCTAGCAAAAGGATATGGAAAAGGCTGAACAGAGTATTCATTAATAGCTTATGGGCTCAGAATTACAACCAGCGTTATCAAAGGTGTGCTAAGCACGCTTAAGCCCTGAAGCAGTCTTTGTTGGAACCATCTGTCCGTATCTGATCATTTTTATCCGCACATTTGTTGTCATCAGCCATCCTTTTTTCCTTAGTACAATTTACCTCAGCTTGATCAGTAACTATAGCATTCTTTCCTGTAGGAACCTTCTCCTCTGCCCTCTTCTGTTCCAATTCTCTACATTGAGTTATTGAGTGCCCCAAGATTTTGCAATTTCTACAAAATTTAGTTACTATAGGAGAGTCCTCATTGGTCCTACAATTTGTTTTACGCAATTCCATCCGTGACAGTGGAATGGAGTTCCAGCAAAAGCACCCAGGTAGGGACTACAGGAGAGTCCTCATCTGGTCTGAAATCCAGAGTGGATTTCTCTAGCTACATCACTTGACCCTCTATTTCAATAGATCACTTATACCAAACATTTTTAAATCTTCCTCATTGGAAAAATCTAAAAACATAATGCAAAAATCGTAAACTTGAATCTTAACTTCACCTCTGATAAATTTGGAGCATATCTTTTCAATCTGTGGCCTAGTGCTCATGAATTTACCCACCAGAGTTAGTTTCACTCTTCAGCAGTAACCCCATTGTAATCGCTTGATTTGAAAATGATTGCCGGCATGCCATTGTGAGTATCATAACGAGCTTTCACTTATGGATTCCCAAATCGATGATTACTAGGCTTGGGATAGCACTTAGCGGGCGATTGAATTGCTTTAGAATGTTAGATTTCTGTGGAATTTTCTCCACAGCTAAGGTCGCCATAGTAGTATCAATGTTTTTATCTACCAGTCGCTCCGTGCCGGGTCTACTGGTGTTCCCATGGGACGGAGCATGAGGCTCAATCGCGAGAGAGAACAACCGTTGAGAAATAATGGTCATGTATTGTACGGAAAACTTTTTCTGTTTACTTATTTTTATAAAGTGTAGAATGTGAAATAACAACAAGGGTAAGTAATACATGGATAAAGAAACTAAAGATAAATTGACCCTCGTGATAGTAAAGAAACTTTTATTTTGGTTAACAAGTAAACATATATTTTTATATTGCACTTTTTTGAGAATGAATACTAACTTTAATACATCAAATCAAATATCCAAATAATCCACGCATTACATGCCATACATTACTAATCTTTGCATTACAATCCAGGCATTATGCAAAGCGAAGCCCGGTATTTAAGTGGAGAAGGGTAGAGGGGCGGGCCCATTATCCACCGAGTTTAGAAGGCTGTGATTGGTCCAAAGGGCGGGTCACAGACGGATTTCTCGGTTATCAAAAAAAAAAAAAAAAAACAATCCAGGCATTATGTTTATCTTACCTTATAGAAAAAGGAAAATCTTACATTTTAAATCCTTTATCTCTAAACCAAACAACCCTTTAGTGATAAAGATGTATGCCTAGCGTCATCCTGGATCCACTACTAGTATTAAGTATTTGTGCAATATGTCACTTCTCTCTTTGTTGAATACTCAGTTGACTCACACTAGTCTCATACAATAATGTTAGGTAGAGTATTTTTTATTGATACTTCCCTCTTCCTAGCAAAAAGGAAAGTTGTCTCTGTCATGAGCGGATATGGGTAGATTCATGTGGAAATATGTTTTCATCTGTCTGGCTTGGAAAATGATAAACATCTCAGGATCTCATCTTTTCCATGATCTTGGCCATAGGACTTGGAATTAAATTATTCTGAAGAAGCGACATGAAAGATACAATTGAACCTACTTTGTCTGCTTCATGATTAGACAGTATCTGAACTTTTTATGCTACAACTAGAAGAGCTAATGGAGAATCTACATAGAAATTCAGGCTGAGTTATACATTTTACAAGGCATTAGTTCTTTTTTTTAAAAAGTTACTATTTTCAGTTCTCCTGAAAAATATTTTCAATCAAACACCATTAGAAAGGAGTGTTTCAGGTTTACTCCTCTCTAATTGTGTATGGCTTTGGTTTTTTTGATAAGTAATGGTGAATTTAATAAATGGATTCTAACAAGGAATCAACATCAGTTACATAGGGGCCAAGTGGCACCAATTAGCTAACAAGAAAATACATCTAAGTTTAAGACTGTATATTTCTCCTTTTGCCAAAATTTTGTTTGAGTTTTTACAAATACAGAAAAAGGAAGTTCATGATTTTTTTCTAACTGTTTCCAATCTATTGATCACAGTTTAAGTTATGGAATTGGATCACCTTTCCTTTTTTGCAAAATTCACTTGTTGGATCAAAGAGAGGAAATGATCATTTAAATTTCTGTCAACAATTACTTCTCATTGCCTTGAAAGGGAATCTGTTTTCTAATTGCCATGAGTTATATGTTATTGATGCGTTTGTCGGGAAACAATATTACAAACGCAAGAATGATTAATATTTCTGAATTATTGTTTTAGTTGTTTTAGTCGAACATAACTTCTATAGTGGATTAGGATTCTTATTATTTTAGTTTTATAGGACTTTGTTATTTCTAATTTATTAGGACGCTTGCTATTGTAAACCTCTATTTAAGAGAGTTGACATTGTTAATAAAATAAGTTGGATTTTATCAAGTTTCAGAGATTCGGAACTTTCTCAAACAAGTTCCTAGGTCTGCAATTCCCTGAATGAATTACAAATTTCAGCAATCATAGGCAAGTCAAGGAACAAGAACAGGGGCTTAGACCTGTCTATTGGACCTGACTTTTCAGTTAATAGTCCAACGACTCGATCCAGAACTAGGGACCATAACATTATACTGCTAAATCTTCTGAAAATGAGAATCTACGTTATTGGAAGGAAATATTAAACGCTGGCATGAAAGCTCATCTTAGTGTAATTAATCACTGGATATTATTAGTAATTAAATATTTATACTTAGCTTTCGTCCTGGATCAACAACTAGTATTATATAGTTGTGCAATGTCTCACTTCTCCTTCGGTAGGATACTCAGTTGGCTCATACTTCTCATAACATAGTGTTCAGAAGAGTATTTTCAATTGGTACTCGTCTCTTCCTGAAAAAAAGTATAGTTATCTTTGTCATGAGTGTCATAGACTTTTGTTTAAACAAGTATTTATCTGTCTGCCTTGAGAACCTAGTTCTGCCATTTTTTTTCCTACCCACCTTGGATGTTATTACTAATTTGAGACAATTAGGGCCTGTTTGGAAGGACACCCTGGTAATTGGATTTGGTGTAATTGATGTAATTACATTGTCTTGTCTTGTTTGGAAGGACATGTAATTACTTGGTCAACAGGTAATTGGTGTAATTGGCAGGGGGTAATTACACTCTACAATTCACAGGCAGAAGCTGTGAATTGCTGGTAATTACATGGTGTAATTACCACCTGATTACTTTTTCATTTTTTTTTTAATTTCTATTTTTATTTTTTTTGTTTTAATTTTTTTACTTCTATTATTTTAATTTCTTTTTATTTTTATTTTTATTATTCTAAAAATTTGTAAAAGTCTATTTTTTATTTTTTATTATTATATTTCATTTTATTCTTGTACTCAACCTTACTTTACGTGATTCTATGTAATTTTCTCGTATTATCTATTTCTTTATGCCATGCTTATTTTCTCATTAGCATAATTTTATTAGTATTCAAATTTTTAAATTAAAATAGAATTTATTGTTAAGTAAGGTTATAGACTTACGTTTTCTTTATTATGAAGAAATAAAAATAAATCATATTTATTGCTATGTTGAAATTTGTTATAAGAGTATTACGTTAAATTTTTTGTTTTGAATTTATTACTTATGTTATATTTTCAGTTTCATTTGTTTTAGTAAAATTGAATTTACATTGCATGTCATTTTTTAATTAGACTTGACAGATTATATTTTTGTCAAATATTTAATAATTTATGATATTTTATTTATATATTACTATTCTTTTTATCAAACATGCATTTCACAATGTTCGTAGAAACTTCATACTTTTAGTTGTTACGATCAATTCAATTGAAATATATTAATTTGAAAAAATATAAATCAATTATTTTTTCATAATATTAGTTACAGTAAATATGTTTATTAATTAATATATTTTCAAAAAAGAATATATATCTTAAATATTTAATTTAATGTCATTTATAAAATTTCTTATTTTTCTAGTATAAATTTTAAATGATTAATTTTTATTTTTAAAATTTATTATAATTTTATGATTGCAATTGTGCATCCAAACATGACATGTGTAATTACAGTGTAATTACACTGTGGTAACCAAACATGTTAGTGTAATTACTAGACTGTGTAATTACTAGGCTGGTAATTACTACCCTAGCAATTACACCAATTCCAATTACCTGGTAGCTTTCCAAACAGATCCTTAGTGATATAGCTGGAATATTTCTTGTAACTGTCTTATCATTTTACCAGCCATTCTTGAAGTAGGTTACCATTGGGGACCAAAGGCGACACATGTACGTGGAATATCATTTACTTCAAGGGATAATACCAAAATAAAGGAAATTAAATGGAACCTACAAAGTTTCTAGTTGACTCAACCATGACTTAATGCATTTTCTCCTCTTTCATGCATATTCCTGGAAGTAATCTTTGAACATTGTCTCTTTAACTAGCACTGTAGTTTCACCACAGTTCTTTCCCTCTCTTTTTGTTATTTCCGTCCTTCTGTTTTGTCCTCTTCATTTATGTTTGATGATTCTGTGAACTGAAGCCATGTAGCATTTGATCTAAATAATTTAAAATAATTCTATCATTGCTTTAAGAAATTGCAAATAAACATTTCATCTTATCCTTCACTAACCCTTGTCTGTAATCTGCAGATATTTACTACAGTTGTCTTCTTCTCTTCATTTAATGAGATATCAGTGATGCCTCTTCAGAATCAGGTATGATTGTCATCAGGGAATAGAGTGAATTGTGGAACAAATAGGAAATAATACAATACTTGTAGAGTTGCAGTGAATATATCCCTTCCCTTATAAGGTAATTTAGGTAATGAAAATCCTACATATAACAAGGAAGAAGAATCATTGGTATGAAATGAACAATATACGTCACATTCTAATTCTATGCTGTATTAAGGTCTCCCTGGTTCATAAACTCTAAGCTGACTGGTCATATCTCTCTACCTAGAGAAATTAGGGAAAATATCATCAACTCTTAAGATTCTATAAGCACTTGATTGGTACATATACTTTTTAAGTTTGTAACTTTACCTGCTTTCTTAACCTAGTGATGAAGTTACCTAATGTGTTGAACCCCTGAAGGACGATGACCATAAATAGTTGGAACAAGTCGTCATTGCCTTTAAAAAGCAAATATTTCAACTATTTATTTTCATATTAGGCCAAAATCAATTGAAAAAAAAGAAACTTAAGAGTTCCATTATTTTTAGTCAAATAGAAAAAGATATAACCAAAATAATGGAGTTGCAATTGTGTACTTCTTTTTGTTATATCTTTTAGATGCAATGACTTTTTCTTAGGACAAATCTGTTTTAAAAAAAATTACTTGGTTAGAGCTCCTTTATATATACTCCTCTTCCTCTTCTCCCTAAAATGATTAACATGAAAGTAACAACAACACAGGGACAAAATGGGCAGCAGGGTGTGTGGATGTACCAATGCATCCATTGTAAAAAAAACTTCCCTTCAAGCCAGGCAATAGCAGGCCATACAAAGGGTCATTTCAGAGATGGCTGGGTTAAAGGAACCCCCCAGAGCAAAGTATTTGTACTATTTTCTGAGTATCAGCAGCAGCAGGGTTCTATTACGGACTCTTCAATTCCCGAGAAACATGTTTTTTCTGCAGCAACATCTGACACTCACTTAACAGATGCTCATCGATTGCCAATAGGTGATGTGCAGAATTCCAGAAGCCTGGTCGTACGGCCTCCATCTCCAGGTTCGTCTAGCAGACAACCACGAATCCCTAGGCATCATTTGAGGCTTCGTGATCTGAAGATACTAGCTAGGCTAAGGGCTCGTCTTACCAGAGAGGAGCAAGAAGTCATTTTGCGTCTTCTTGATAGTGCTATGGAACAGGTTCATTCATTAATTTAAATAAGCACTTGCTCGATTTTATTTGTTTTCCTTCATCACTCCTATAATTTTCTTAGGTGTCATTTGGTTCAAAACTGGGGATTATATCAATCCCACTTTTTTTATGAGATGAGTGATACCAGGATTTTGGTATAGAAATAACACTGATCTTAGGTTATACTTCCAATCAAATACAGATAGGTTTAACCTCAAAATCTATAATGGGATAGCCCAATTAATCCCTTGAACCAAACAATTGCTTAAAGAAGTCCTTTTCATGTCTTACTCGAATGAATTGCCACCATCTTTATGAATTTGGTTAATCCACCATGAATTATATTTTCAATAGTAGTGTTCAAGTAATTAATGTGTGGTTAGCTTTTTCACCTCCTGTACCACCAACATGCTTGGTCCTGGTAGAAAGATTGGAATATCAATCTCATCGAGACAAACTACAAAAACTCATCCTTCAGGAGCAGAATCTTTCTCAAATTCTAGTGTTTCCACGACAACTAATCAATTTTGTTCTACCTAATCCCTCTTTCATGACCACGTATTTTTCCAGCTTAGGATGTCGGAAATCTTTGTTGAATGCAACTAATTTGATGATTGATAGGGGTATTATTTTGTTACAGGCAAAACAATCAAGAAAGAAGAGCACTGAGGCGGAGGTGATCCCAAATAGAAACTCAGAAGCAGCAGCCGCAATTGGAACTACTGACACAGATACCGATGTCTCTTCTGAGGAATCGGATGATGAGTCCAAAAATATGTGATCATATGGTTAAAGCATATATGCAATAGTTTCTGGGCTATTTCTTATTAGTTATGGTTCTGAAGACCGTTCGAATTATTAGTGAAGTGTTCTATTAGATATATGAACAGTATAATGTTGTTGCTTTTTTAGATCATCTAAGAGTAGAGTTGAACAAGGTTCTTCCCTTTATCCCCTCTGTTGAATTAATGTATATGTGACTGCTACTGAGGCATTGTCTGTGACTGTGTGAGGCCTTGGTTGCTTTATTAATTGAAGATATATGTATGTTTTGCTATTCTGAAGGAAGCCAATTGTTACACTTCTAGCATAGGGTGATGATAGAGTAATTTCATGGCAGGTTATAAAAAATAATAGTGATGGGATAATTTTTTTTTTTATCTTGTTTGGTTGCCATGTTTGGGATAACTTATCCCACCATTTATATCATAGTGATGGGATAAGTTATCTCATATACATGGTGGGATAAGTTATTCCAGGATAGCTAATCCCAGTATAACTTATCCTGGGATGACTTGTTCCCAACCAAACGACGTATTAGATGGTTGAAGTAGAGGTGGGGGTGGGGTGAGGTGGACTACTTGGAAAATTACGTATGGAGTTAGTAAATTGTGAATTGTTTACATTTTTTTTTTTAGATGTATGATTTTATTTTAACTTGTATAGATGTACTAAGTATCTCTTTCAACAGTATATTATTTATTTTGGCCAAGATTTGTGAAATAAAATAGGCCAAAATTTCATTATGATGTCTTGGTGATCCATTCATCTTGTTGGTGGTGGCTGCATTTTTCATAAAGGATTTTTTATTGAGAACAACGAAACGAATTGGTGAGGAACTGAAAACGTATCCATCGAAACATAAAAGGATTAGGATTTCCAAAAAATGGTAACAGACAAATAAGGTAAAAAGTTAAATGCATTTATTATAGTCAAAGGGTAGTTTTGATTATTTCTTAAAAAAATAACACAACTTTGACCCATTTTGAATTTTAAAATCCCAAATGCAATATTTTCCCACTTCCTTTGATTAGCACTTCCAATAAAATGGTAATAATGTTTGGACAAATAAAGTTAAAAGGTTAAATGTATCTATTATAATCAAAGGGTAATTTTGAATATTTCTTTAAAAAAATAAAAGAAACTCAACTTTGACATGTTTTTAATTTTGAAACTCCAAATGCAATATTTTCCCGCTTCATCTTTTTTTTTTCTTTCTTATTACTTATTAGACTCAGAAATAAAAAATGTTAGAATCTAATATTAAATTTCTTGTTTTATTCACATTTATGATTACTATTTTATTTTTATTTTAAAGAAAGTTTAGCTTTATATAATCTTAATTAGAGTTGTCAATGTGGGCTAGCCACTCCACCAGGACTAACCCATACAAGCTTTAGAATTTGACGGGCTAGGACGATTGACCAATTTTTTGTGGGCCAAAAAACAACTAGCCCAACCATTAGTACGTGGGCTGCAGATCGTGGTGGGTCAACCCATTTTTAAAAAAAATATTCTTTTTATAAATTTTTTAAAATTAAATTATACTTTAAAAATATTAACATAAATATCGACAAGAGAATATTACATAATTAGAGTTACTACTGGTTAACCAAATCCACTAATAAAATAATCTTTATATTATTTATTAAGCTTGACTTCAAGTAAAAATATAACTAGCTAAATAGAGATATTAACCTAATTGTTTTTTAATGGTCACAAAATATGACAATATTCCAATCATTAAAAAGTGAAAAATGAACTCCTTAAAAAAATTCATGAAACTTATGGCGTATTCAACACCAACACATCATCTTCATCGAATCAGCTTGTGGCAAGGTTGTCTTAACATCTTCATTTTCATCTACGGTTTATATGCAATATCAATTAGTTAAACATAAGAAAATCACTAAATTTAAGAACTACGTATAATATTTAACTGTACGTAAAAAATATTACCTGTTTGAAAAAAATCATGCAACAAGTTTCCAATAGAAACAAGTGTTTGAATATTTTCATGATGGATGCAACTTCTATACTTTGTGAGAACACGTCCACCAATAGTGAATGATGATTCCGATGATACAATAGTAGTAGGGATACTAAGTACATCACATTTTGATGATTCTAAATTTTGATGTTTAAAACTTTACATACTTTGAGTTTAAACTTCTGTTACTTTTAATACTCTATATTTTTTTTATTTTTTAATTAATTTTTTATTTAGACCACGGGCCGGCTCAACCTATATTGCTGAAGCTCCCACAGAGTAATAGGCTTATTCAGAATGGGCTAATTTTATTTTTCTTAAATGAGCTTCAAAAATTTTAGCCCAACCCTATTAAATCACGAATTATGCCAGATCGGCCCAATAAGCATAGCCATATTGACGACTCTAATATAAACATTAAGCTAGTATCAATATCATCATCATCTCTCTCTTTTTATTTTTTTACAAAGGAAAATAACATTGAATTTCACTAATTTCCTATTTTTAACCGCTAAGAGCATGAATTCAAATGAAGCTATAGAGCAAGAAATTGTAAATAAGCACATGACCAAATGCACTAAAAAACAACCTTAAAAAGTTATAAATTGAATTTAGTATCCCATTTACAATTTGTGTGTACATAATTATTTTTAAAAGTTGAATAAAAATAATTGATATTCGTCTACAAATAAATATCTATTTCTATTAAGGATTAGGGGTATTTGCTATTATGTTTAATTTGATTTTCAATAGAAAAAGAATCAAATCAAACTGGTTTAAAAATACAAATGAAAATATCAATCAAATCGAACGTTTTTTAGTTTGATTTTCTTAAGTTTATCATTGTCACGTGAAATATAAATTCATCAATTCAGTGAAACAAGAGCTACAAGCAAAACTAATTATAATATTTGCCAACATTATTGTTAATGTTTTAATATATTTCAAAGAAAATTATTTTTCACTCTCCAACCAAACACCAAAAAATATAATTCAGAAAAGTATTTTGCAAAAAATATTTTTGCAATATCAACCCTGATAAAGGCTTATACTTCATCAATGTCCTTACTGCGTTTCACACTTTTCAAGACCTCGATCCAAGCCCCCAGTCTCTAAAACTTCAGCATGGATGCATAAATGACATACAATTGTTTTAAGTATTTTATATATAGCGGGACTGTGACCCTTCTCTCAACCCAATCCCTTGCTTGCCCCTCAAAACTCACTATCGAGTTGTAAACCGAAGTAGATCAAGAGAAGGGTTTAGTTTTCGTTTGTAGGGAGACATTGGAATTTTAGAGGAAAGTATAAATGTATAAATTTTAAATGGTTAACATTCCAAATGACATATTTTCAAGTACGATTTGAACTTCTAATTTGCATGAACTAGCATAAGAGTTGAAATAGTTGTGATATAGTTTTATTACTTGTATAACAAGTTTTCATACACATATTCAAAAATAAAAGATATGGTTCATTTGATAAGCATAAAGCATATAGGTATAAATATATAAGTAGTTATCAAAAGATTTTTATAATTAATAGCAAGTCGTGTACTCATTACTTCTCTTTAGACTTCCTCTGATTCTAGATTACTTTTTTATGAGATTATTGATATTTTTACCTTTCAAAGATCTCTGTTCGAATTTTCTTTTATCTGTTTTTTTTTGCTCCCTTTTCTATTTACCCTTTCTCTTGGCCTGCCCCAATAATCATATTCCATGTGCTTTTTGAGGTACCATCTGTTTTCTTTTCTTGTGCAATGTAATTATAGTGTTGACTATATATAGTCATGGAATATCGATTTCATACGTTTCATTCTATAGATCAATATGGAATCATCGTAATCTATTATTTAACTTATCAATTTATGATAACAACACTGAATCTAACCTATATGATTCACATTAATTGGCAAATCTACTTCTATCATTATCACTATGTCAAGTTTTTTCACAAAACATAATATTTTCTTATCTTTTTAATTACTATCCTTCCATTGAAATGAGATTCAATTCCTTATTAGACAATAGTAAGAAAAAAATAGACTCAAAACATAAACAAAAAACAAATGTTTCCATAAACATAAGAAGACAACAACAAAAAAAAATAGCAAACTGAAGTTGATTAAAACATAAATCCTAAGTTCTAAGTTAAGCCCTGATCATCCATACGGGTGCTCCCGATTGATGAAATAATTGATTGAACTGGCCTAGAAGCCAATACATGATTTAGATTTGGCTGGATCACATGAGAAATCAGTTGATTAAGATGATGAACAAACAAGTCTACCGCCTGAATAGGAAGAGGAGTGACAAGTGCAGAAACACAAGGCACCTACAACACCATAGCCTATCCCGATTGGTCAAAAATTACCCGCGGACGGTCAAATAGTCTATGATGCTCTTGCACCATCATATTCCTCTAACACAGATGCTAAAAGCGTCCTTGGCCAGGTAACGCTATTGAGGTAGACTTGTGTTTGCCCAACTGACGATAGAGGAGGTCAACGAATGGACATATAAATAATTAAACTGTTGATGGGGCGCACCTCTTGTCCAAGTGACTTGAGACATTTGATTATGTTGGTGCCCATGTTAAAACCACGCGACAGATTCTGCATCTATAACACCAAACACTAGCAAGACTCTATATGATCCATTCAATTATTTCTTTATTCACATTTAAGATTATTATTTTTCTTTTTTCTAAATGAAAGTTCTTCTATACATAAAGCTAGTAGTCATATCATCGTCTTTTTTTTACTATAGAAGAATAACATTCAATTTCACTAACTTCTTATACTTATACGATCCCCTATGAATTCAAATGAAATTATAGAACAATCAATGGTAGATAAGCACATGATCAAATGCATGCAAAAATAACATAAAAAGGCTATGAATTGAATATTTTTTAATCCCATTTGTGACTTGTGAGTAATTATTCTTATAAGTTGAACTAAAAAAAATGTTGTTCATCTAGAATTATGTCATCTAATTCAGGAGTATTTTTTACCACTTTTTCTGAATTTAATAACCTTATTTGATGACTAGGATTTACCAGAACTTATTGCTTTTAATATGATCTTACTGGATTATAGCTAAATAACAATACTTTTATTATAAAATTCTTTTAATTTTTACTTAAGAAATCACGATAGAGTTAAACAAGTCTTATAACTATTTTCATTTTATTAGAAGTCCTAATCTTTGATATTTAGAAAGGAGTGTATCAATTTTACTCCTTTTGTCAAAATTTTGTTTGAGTTATTAGAAATACAGAGAAATAAGGTTCATGATTTTTTTTATATAATTTTCAATCTGTTGATAAGAGATTTTAAATACTTTTCAATTTATTTGAAATTTATGAAGGTAAAGATGAAGTTGTGTTTGATTATATATTTTTTAGAGGAAATACGACACTACACCAAAAATGATTTTTAGCAACAATTAACTAACCTCAATAGCTTAATTGCCGCTAAATATGTTTTTAGTGACTATTAGTACTCTTTGTAAATGTCCCTAAAGCCTATAGAGAGATTGAATCCAATGGAAATTAACTAACGTCAGTAAAGGTTTTAACACTCTTTGTTAATGTACATATTTATTGCCACTATAAATTATTTTTGTTGTAGTAAAAGAAGAGTGCATTTGTCTCATGTTTGGATCACTTTTCCTTGTTGGATTTCCGCATTTCCTCTTCTCTAGAGCTATCAAAATAGGCTTTAGCTCATGGGGCTGGCCCAACCCAACCCTCTATTTGGGTAAGGTTGGGGTAAGATTTTTCTAACCCATTTAAAATTAGGGCTTATAGGCTCGACCTAAGTAAACCCTTGGACCTTGAGGCTTTATCGAGGCCAGATCAGGGTTGGTCCATGGGTCAAAAATATTATTCAATTTGAATTAAAATAACTAAGTTTTAAGACGTAATTGTTCTTTAGGTTATAAATTATTATTTTTCAAATTTCTGCTACTTATTTATTTGTCAAAAACAATTATTATATTTTGTTTAATATTTTTTTTGTAGATTTTTATCTAAAAATAATTGAAACAATATCATTGTTTTCCACATTTGATTTGAAAATCTTCTCATTTTCTTGATGTTATGTATTTTAGATATGGAATTGTAATTTGAATCATTACTAATAATATGTATAAAGTACCTTATGATTAAATTATTATGTACTTTCATATAATTTTGTTAGAGATGTTAAAATTTTAATATATTGACAAAATTTTATGTTTGAATTTAGAATGAAAAGAAAATATTTTTTATAAGAAAATGAAAAAAAGGGCTAGCCCACAACCCTTCTAGGGTTGGGCTAGGTTGGCCATTTCAAGGTACTTTCAAATGAAGGGCCGCCCTGCCTAGCCCTTCAAATTCGTTGTCCCTAGGGCTTGGGATGAGTGAGGCTGGGCTGACCCATTTTGACAAGTTACATGAGAAAGATGCTGACACTTGTAGAAGATTCTAGAGAAAATGTAGAAATTTCGGTAGACCATGGAATATCATTGATTTGCATGGAAGGTCCTAGACATGTCGAGTATTCTAGAAAAGGACTTATTTGTGATTGTCAAGCCTTGTGAACTGTATATTGTAAAACTATTTCATTGGGCTGATAGATTCTATGCAGGTTGTAGTTGAGGCGGTTTGGTTGGAATGAAAGGAGTACTCGTATTCTTGCTTAGTTTTTCCTTGTTGAGTAAGTTGCTTGTTGAGTATTGTGTTGTTTGGTACTCATTCCTTGCTTCTACACTTGTGGTTTCCGAGCCCGGACTCGTGTGATCTTTCTCCTTCATCTATTTTTGAGGCTTTCAGAAGACATTGAGAGGTAGTTGCTTGTAATTTCGACGGACCCTCTTGTTCCTCGCATGTTTTGTTCTATTAAAAAAAATAAAGACATTGAGACTTGTAATTATCTTTCAATTTCGTATTTTATACATTAGAGTGTTGTACATGTGACAACCAGGTTTTGAGGGTATTTTAGAATGACTAAGTTTTCCATTCTTATGCTAGATTGTTTTTCTTTACGCATTTCTTTCGTATTGTTGAGTTTGAAGCTGACTTATCTTGGTAGGATTTAAAAAGTGTCATCATGTCTATTTTTAGGTCGTAACATTATTGCAAAAGTAATTATTCAAGCTTGCTTTACCAATCCATATTTATGAAAAACGCACTTCTTCCACAAAACCACTGATTTATTGTCCAAACTCAAAAGCCAACTCTTTCTCCAAACGGCAACACCTTATTTAATAGTTTTTGAAATTCATTATGACTTTCATAAAATGGTAACAATGCTTGGATAAATAAGGTAAACATTGGATAAATAAGGTAAAAAGTTAAATGTATTATCACGGCCAAAGGATAATTTTAGATATTTCTTAAGAAAAATAACTCATCTTTGACCCGTTTTGAATTTTTAAACCCCAAATGCAACAGTTTCCCGCTTCCTCTTTTTTTTTTTTTTTTCTTATTTGCTTATTAGACTCATAAATTAAAATGTTATAATTTTACATAATATTTCTTGCTTTATTTACATTTATTTATGATTATTATTTTCCCTTTTTTGATATCAAATTCATGGTGAACTTGAAGAAATAATTATTATTATTGTACTTTTTTTGTCATATGTTTCTAAAGTCTTTATATCAAATTCATAACAATACGTTTTTTTGTCATATGTTTGTAAGGTCTTGATATCAAATCGATAACAATACCTTTTTTGTCATATGTTTCTAAGGTCTTGTTATCAAATTCATGGTGAATTTGAAGAAATAATTATTATTGTACCTTTTTTGTCATATGTCTCTAAGATCTTGATATCAAATTCATAACAAAAATTGAATTGTAATTTGAATCACTACTAATATTATATATATATATATATAAAGTATGTTATGATTGAAATTATTATGTACTTTGATGTAATTATGTTAGACATGTTAAATATTTAAAATATTGAAAAAAATTTAAGTTTTAATTAAGATAGAAAGCAAAATATTATAAGAAAATGAAAAAAGGGCTAGCCCACAACCCTTCTAGGGTTGGGCTGGGTTGGCATTTCAAGACCCTTTCAAATGAAGGCCGGCTCACCCTAACTCTTCAAATTTCTTGGCCCACGAGGCTTGGGCTAGATGGGGCTGAGTTGGGCTGACCGATTTTGACAACCCTAATGAGAAAAATGTTAATGCTTGTAAGACCCTTGAAATATTTTAAACTTGACGAATATTCTAGAAAAGGACTAATTTATAAATACGTAGGACTTATATAATAATAATTATTTTCATATCAGTCCTTGCGAAGTAGTATAAATAAGGAGCTTTACCACTAAAGGCATCAAACAAATACCAATTTTCCTTTCAAGCATCCTCTTCCTCCTCTCCCCCTCCCCCCCTCCTCCTCCTCCTCCTCCTCCTCCTCCTCCTTAGAATAAATAAAAATGCAAGAACAGAATGAGTTACATGGTGTATGGAAGTACCAATGCATCATTTGTAATCAACTTTTTTCTTCGAGCCAATCCATAGCTGGCCATACAAAGATTCACTATAAGGATGGTTGGGTTAAAGGAACCCACCAAAAAAAGGTTTTTGTCCCATTTCCTAATTATCAACAACCACAAAGTTCTACTACTATTGATTCGTCATCAACTCACCAACAACAACAGATCTTTTCTACCAGTGTAAATGACATTGATTCATCAAGTTCTCAACAATTGGGTCTGTCTCCAGTACCAACCCCTCCTAAGCAAGATTTGAGGCTTCGTGATATGAAGACTCTAGCGAGACTCAGGGGTCGTCTCACCAAAGAGGAGGATAGAGTTGTTTTACTTCTTCTTGATCTTGCTAAGAAATAGGTTACTCATTAATTCAATGTATTTTAATTTGCGTCATTTTTGTAATTCTTTTCAACGCTGAAATAATTCATGTCTTTTTCCTTCTTAATTTTAATCTTTTGCTTAGATAGATATATTTTATGATTAGATTTATAATCACTTATGGAGATATGAAAGAGGTGGATAGAGAGGGGAAACCCTAGTTTTTTTTAACCTTTATACCCCTCCTCAAAATTTCTCAGATGTCATTTGATTTTCAAAACTTGGGATTCCATCACCAATCCCATCTTTTATATATGATATAATCAAAAGACTTTGATATGAAAATAATACTAACCTTAGCTAATACCTTTGATCAAATACGGGGTTTATAAATGTAATATTAAAAATCAATACAAGGAGATGAACTTTATAATCACTTACAAAGTGAAACTAACATTTTCAGACGTCTTATGTGAAAAAAATGAAAACCTCTAATAAAAAAAAATACATAAAACATATAAAAAAATAAGTTTATAAAGGAGTATAAACTAAATGTAATATCTATAATGAGATAATCCTTGTTCTTTAGAGACTTTTTTTTCCACATCTTAATCTAAAGAATAATCATTTCTTTTTAAAATATTTGATTATGTGATCCTCAAAAGAACCTAAACTCTAATACAACTTTATTAGAGTGAAATCTTAAAATTTAGAAAAAGGAATCAACTAAACCTATTAGTAACAGAGACTCATGAGATATTACTCAACTGAGGATTTTGTTAGTGGTGGACCTCGATTGAGAGGAAATGAGTGATGGTCAAGGACTATGCTTTGATGACTATGGTGAATATACATGGTGGCGAAGAGGATCCATTAAGAGCTGAATGAAATGTTTCAGCGATGTATTGTGCTCTTTCTTTATCTCAGGTGTTCAAGGGAGAGTATTTGGTATAGTGAAGACTGAAGAGTCCTTTTGTCTTTTTCAAGTCAGTGAAGAAAAATATAAGTGTGTGCAGGATTACGAGAAAAATGCGTGTGTATGCAAGAATATGAAGAAAAATGTGAGTGTGTCAAGTCATCATAAGGGTGCGAATAAAAAAATGATTGTGTACATGGTGTATCAGTTCATAATGAAGGTGTATATGAAAAATGTGATTGTGTGTAGAATGTATTAGGTCATTATGAGGGTGTATATGAAAAATGTGACTGTGTGTAGGGTGTGTCAGGTTATTATGAGGGTGTATATTGTAACGGACAAAAAACAACTGTGATGGAATCTTCCCCAAGCAAAAGAGACAAAAAATTATTGGTACTCTTTTTTATTTTTTAAATAGAGTAAATAAATAACAAAAAATACTACTGGTTAATAAGTTAATTAATCTTAACTAAGAAAAATAAAATATAATTAACAAAATACTAATTTAAAAGAAAAATATTTTTGTGAAGTATTTCTTCTTTCAAATAAAGATATAAAAAATATATGTACATCCTAAAGAAACGTCTTCTTTTTGTGTGATATCCAATTTTCCAATCAAACCTATTAAAATGAAAAAGAAGGTTAACATACTGAGATTAATTTCAACCATAAAATGTAATGCTAAAATTGTATTTAGAAAAATATATGAAAGACGAACAAAAATCATATTTCTTGAAAGCAATAAGATCTAGTAAATACTAGTAATCAAATCAGGTTATTAAGTTTTAGGAAAAATGATTTAAAAAAAAGTACCCCAACTTAGATGACATAAATTTAGATGAATAAGAATATTTCAAATTTTTTTTTGGTAATAATGCTTGGCCAAACAAGGTAAAAGATAAATATATTTATTTTGGTCAATGGGTAATTTTTTGATATTTCTTAAATTTTTTTTAAAAAAACAAAAATCTTAGCTTTGACCTGTTTTGAATTTTGAAACCCTAAATGCAATATTTTCCCTCTTCCTTTTTTTCTTCTTCTTATTTTCGTATTAGAGTCATAAATTAAAATGTTAAAATCTAACATCAGATTTCTGACTTTTTTTATATTGTTATTTTTCTTTTTTCGTAAGGAAGTTTAGCTTTATATTATCTTCACATCAAGCTAGTAACCATATTATCTTCTCTCATTTCTTTTTTTTACATAGAAAATAACATTCAATTTCACTAATTTCCTATTCTTATTCTCTAAGACATCAATTCAAATGGAACTATAGAATAAGAAATGTCAAATAAGCATATGACCAAATGCACACAGAAACAATCTTAAAAAGTTATAAATTGAGTTTTGTAACCATTTACAACTTGTGACTAGTTATTCTTATAAATTGAATTAAATTTTTTTTGTTATGCATCTATAATTTTTTTTGTTATGCATCTATTTCTATTAAAGAATTAGGGGAATTTGCTATTATGTTTAACTAAGATAATGAGCAAACAACTCAGTCACTTGAATAATAAGAGGAATGACAAGTGTAGAAACACAGGTCGGACACCTGCAACAACATGACCTACTGCAATTGGTAAAAAATTAACTACGGACGGCCAGACAGTCTGTGAGGCTCCTATATATATACACCATTAGATTCTTCTAACAGGTATGGTAAAGCGTCCTGGTCTTGGTAACATTATTGGGGTACTTGGGGTTTGTCCAACTAATGGTACAGGGGGAGGAGGTCAACGGATGGACATAAAAACTTCTGATGTGGCGCACCTTTTATCCAGGTGTCCTGAGACATCTGATTAGATTGGTGCCTAGCAATCCCTTGGCTCAAGGTGAAAACCTCATGACATGTTCTACATCTATAACATCAAATACCAGTAAGACTTTGTAGATTCCTCGATGAGTCATTCCACTTGGTTGCTTTTTTTGTTCATGAATTTTTTTCCTCTTTTGTTTATTAGACTCATTAATTCAAAGATAAGAATATGACATCAAATTGTTGCTTTATTCACGTTTAGGATTATTATTTTTCTTCTTCTGAAAGGAAGTTTAGTCTTATTTAATTTGTACATCAAGCTAGTAATCATATCATAGTCTCTCTTTTTCTTTTCTTTTTACCATCGGAACATATCATTGAAATTTACTAATTTCTTATATTGATCCCCTAAGAGCACGGAACAATCATTGCTAAATAAGTACAAGACCAAATGCATGAAAAAATGACCTTAAAAGTTATAAATTAATTTTTTTTATCCCATTTGTGACTTGTGAGTAATTATTCTTATAAGTTTGAATTATAAAAATTATTATTAATATAGAATTATGTCATCTAATTCAGGAGAATTTTTTTACCATCTTTCCTAGATTTAATAACCTTGTTCGATGACTAGGATTTACAAGATTTTGTTGCTTTCAATATAATCTTATTGGATTATAGCTAAATAACAATACTTATATTTTAAAATTCTTTAATTTTTTGCTTAAGAAACCATGACAGAATTAAACAAGTCATATAACTATTTTCATTTTATTAATGCTTTATATTTTAAAAAGGAGTCTTTCAGTTTCTCCTCTCTAATGATGTATGCCTTTATTTTTTTATACGTAACGAGGAATTTTATAAATGGATTATCTAACAAGGGAATCAACATCATTTATATTATATATAGTTATGCAATATCTCACTTGTCCTTCTGTTGGATACTCATGCCTCATTTGTTTCCATTAAGATTAAGACGTCTGAATATGAATACACATCTGAATATTAAGATGTGTATTAAGATCTGTTAAAATCGTTCAACATCAGCCTATTTTTTCTAGTCTGACTAAGTCTTGGCAGTAGCTATATTCTAGTTAGTTGTTACTTTGTTATTTTGTTAGCACGTAATGCTTTTCCTAGTTTGTAGTATTGCAGATTTCTTTTCCTAGAGTTTAGGGAAATTGGTTTACTGAAATTAAGTAGTTGTTTAGTGGGGTTAGGATTCCTAAAATTTTGTAAGCCTATATTACCTTCTCAGTGTATTAAATAAAGTAAGCAACATTTCCTTGCAAATTGTTTTCAGTTTCTGTTTCTTCCTTTCTTTCCCTGTTATTTTTGTGTTGATTACTAAGCTTTCCATTGTGTTAAGTTCGACATTTGGTATCAGAGCCAGCACAATGAATGACCTTCAAGCAGTTGGCAGAATCAAAAAGCTCAATAACTAGAATTATAATACATGGGCAACATGTATAATGTCTTATATGCAAGGTCAAGATCTCTGGGAAGTTGTCAACGGAAGCGAAGTTGAACAACCAGAGGCAGAGGATGCAAATGGAACATTGCGGAAGTGGAAGATCAAAACAGAAAAACAATGTTTGCACTCAAAACAACAACCGATGAAGATGTGTTGAAGCATATTCGTGATGCTAAAACGCCAAAAGAAGCATGGGACACACTTGCTGCACTTTTCTCAAAGAAGAACGATGCAAGGCTGCAACTTTTGGAGAACGAACTATTATCAACAGAGCAACGTGATATGAAAATTGCCCAGTACTTCTACAAAGTCAAGAGGACATGCCGTGAAATTTCATATTTGGATTCAACGACACCAATTGGGGAAACCAGGGTAAAAAGAATTATTATCTATGGTTTGAGACCTGAATACATAGGTTTCGTTGTTGCTTTATAGGGATGGCCAAATCAGCCATCACTTGTTGAATTTGAAAATCTGCTTGCTGGCCAAGAAGCAATGGTGAAGCAAATGGCAGGACTCTCAGTGAAGAATGAAGAAGAAGCACTCTACACCAACAAAAGCAAGAACATCAAGCATCATGCTAGTGGTGGATATAAGAAGAAAAATTCTCATGAAGATGGAAATTTTCGCTCAAGAGGAGTTTCGAAGAATCTCAGGAATGACAAAAGATTTGAAGGAAAGTGTTACAATTGTGGGAAGAAGGGTCATATGGAAAAGGATTGTTGGTTCAAGAAAGAGTCCGTCGAAAGTAACACAACTACCTCAAATTCCAACTAGAAAAGTGAAGATGTTTGGGATGTAGAAGCATTTTTTGCTATAGAAGAGGAGGATTTAGCACTTGCATCGACTATATCTGAATCAATTGATCATGAGAACGACTAGATCATTGATTCAGGTTGTGCAAATAATATGACAGGTGATAAACAAAAGTTGCAGGATCCATCAGTGTACAAGGGTAGTCGTGTTGTGGTGATAACTAATAATTCAAGGCTACCGATAGCTCATATTGGTAAGACGACAGTCTCTCTTTAACAAGGGATCAATCAAATACCATTTCAGAATGTTTATCATGTTCCAGGTATGGGGAAAAACTTGCTTTCAGTGTCACAATTAATAACATCTGGAAACTATGTCTTGTTTGGTCCTGATGATGTGAAGATTTATCAGGATCTCAGGAACTTAGAAAATCTAATTATGATGGGGCGTAGGTTAGAGTCCGTTTATGTGATGTCTGTAGAGTCTGCATATGTAGAAAAGACAAAAAATAATGAGTATTAATTTGTGGCATATGAGATTGGGTCATGTGAGTTATTCTAAGCTAAGTGTTATTATGAAGAAGTCAATGATCAAGGGTCTTCCTCAACTTGAAGTAAGAGCAGACATCGTTTGTTCAGGATGCCAATTCGGTAAAGCTCACCAGTTGCCGTTTGTAGAGTCCAAATTTAAAGTTGATGAATCACTACAACTAGTTCATTCTGATGTGTTTGGACCAGTCAAACAATCATCAATTGGTGGAATGAAGTACATGGTGACCTTTATTGATGATTTCTCTAGGTATGTATGGGTTTCCTTTATGAAAGAAAAATCTGATTCTTTTTCTAAGTTTAAAGAGTTAAGGAAACAGTTGAGGGAGAACTGAGCAAGAAAATTTGTTGTTTAAGAACAGATAACGGAGGGGAATACAACTCAGTTGAGTTCTCTCAATACCTAAGGGAATGCGAAATTCGCTATCAATATAATTGTGTCTACACACCACAACAAAATGGCATTGCAGAGAGGAAGAATAGGCATTTAGCAGAAATATGTCACACTATGTTACATGCCAAGAATGTCCCAGGAAGATTTTGGGCAGAAGCAATGAGGACTGCATCATATGTCATCAACAGACTTCCTCAACAAAGGTTAGGTTTTCTTTCACCTTTTGAGAAGTTGTGGAATATGAAAGCTAATGTCAGTTATTTGCGAGTATTTGGATGTGTATGCTATGTTTTTATACTTGATCAGTTACGTAGCAAATTGGACAAGAAAGCTGTTAAATGCATTTTTATAGGCTATGATAATCAAAGAAAAGGGTGGAAATGTAGTGACCCTACAACTGGAAGGTGCTAGACACAGAGGCGTATCTAGAGGGGGTGCCGTGGGTTCACGTGAACCCATGCTCCCCTCTCTAAATCATATATAGTAGTGTTATATTTTTAAAAAATATTTAAATATAGATGTGTGAACCCATGTTCAAAGTATCATATAAAAATGCGATGATGATTGGGTGCACTTCTCTAAGTGAGAGATAGAAATTTAAATTTTATATCTATCTTGTTTCTTTGAGTAACACTTTTCCAAGTGGTTATCAGTTACACTTTTGTCGTTTCAACTAATTTTTCTTTTGTTTTTTCCTTTATTCTTTCAAAATTTTCAAGTGTATTACATTGAGAATTCCTAAAAAATTTAGCATTGTAAATTTGTTATATAATTAAATCAAATGTGTATATTAAAATTTAAAACTACTAGTATTATATATTTTGGATCTATAATTTTTAAACTTTAATGATCCATATTACAAACTAAAAGTCAAATCGATCAAATTTATATTAGAGATACATTTTTTCGTAATCGTGCACCCATCTAACCGAGATACTGGATACGCCTCTGGGCCTAGACATCACAATATGTTGTATTTGATGAAACCTCTTCATGGTGGTCTGTGGAAAAGGAGCTATTACCAGACCAAACTGATCTGAAAAATAAGTTGCAAATTACTTATTTGCGATCAAGTAAAGACGACGATGTTGAACAAGGCGCAACTCATAGTTTTGGGCAATTAATTGTTCACCAGCCAACATGTGTATGCAGTGAAACAAATGAAGGAGAAGTACCAACTGTTCCACAATCCGAGATGAGAAGGTCAGAACAGGTTCGGAGGCAAAACTCCAACTATGCCAATACAACAATAATAGAAGACGAATCTGGAAAAGAACCTGAAAGCTTTGAAGAAGCAACTCAAAACTTAGCAGAGCAATGGAGGAAGAGATTGTCGCATTAGAACAAAATCAAACTTTGGAACTAGTACCGAAGCCAAAATATGTGAAACCTACATG
Source organism: Solanum verrucosum (assembly GCF_900185275.1). Taxonomy (NCBI): domain Eukaryota; kingdom Viridiplantae; phylum Streptophyta; class Magnoliopsida; order Solanales; family Solanaceae; genus Solanum; species Solanum verrucosum. Next base: position 3,823,723 of record NW_026020332.1, read on the forward strand.
CAGATGGGTTTATAAAATAAAATGCCGTACAGATGGGTTGATTGAGAGGCATAAAGAACGTTTGGTAGCTTGGGGATTTACTCAAGAATATGGTTTGGATTATGATGAAACCTTTAGTCCAGTGGCAAAGTTTACAACTGTGCGAGTATTACTAGCACTTGCTGCTAGAGCAAGGCAAGAATTTGTGGCAGATGGATGTTAAAAATGCATTTTTACATGGAGAGTTGGATCGGGAGATTTACATGGCTCAACCAATGGGTTTCCAGAAACAAAAGCACCCTGGGTATGTTTGTAAGCTGCGGAAGGTGCTCTATGGATTGAAGCAATCACCAAGGGCCTGGTACGGTAAAATTGCTGAATTTTTAACTCAAAGTGGTTATTTTATTACATCTGCAGATTCAAGTTTGTTTGTCAAAGTCGATTGAGGAAAGCTATACATAGTACTAGTATATGTCGATGATTTGATTATAACTAGTGATAATGAAGAAGAAATTGTTCAAATGAAGGAAAATTTATCTGTGCGATTTCATATGAAAGAACTTGGACAGCTTAATCATTTTCTTGGTTTGGAGGTTGATCGTACTCAAGAAGGAATTTTTCTTCATCAACAAAAGTATGCTAGAGACTTGTTGAAGAAATTTGGAATGCTGGAGTGCAAGCCAATTGCAACTCCAATTGAACCAAACGCCAAGATGTGTGCACATGAAGGAAAAAATTTAGAAGATGTGACGATGTATCAGCAATTGGTAGGTAGTCTGATTTATCTAACTCAGACTAGGCCTAATATTTCTTTTGCAGTTGGTGTGATGAGTCGCTACATGCACAAGCCAAAGAAGCGCCATATGGAGGTTGTTCGGCGAATTCTAAGATATGTGAAAAGTACAATTGGTTATGGCCTCGTGTATAAGAAAGGTGAAGAATGCAAGTTGGTTGGTTACTGTGACTCAGACTATGCAGGAGACCATGACACTCGTCACTCAACTACTGGCTTCGTGTTTAAGCTTGGAGCTGGAGCAATTTCTTGGTGCAGCAAAAGGCAACCAACAGTGTCGCTATCAACAAAAGAAGCAGAGTATCGGGCAGCAGCAGTCGCAGCTCAAGAAAGTATATGGCTTATGCGGTTGATGAAGGATTTACACCAACTAGTTGGCTATGCAGTTTCACTATACTGTGACAATCAGTCAGCGATTAGTTTGGCTGAAAATCCTGTTTTTCTTGCAAGGACGAAGCATGTGGAAATACATTACCATTTCATCAGGGAAAAGGTATTACAAGGAGAGATTGACCTGGAGCATATTAACACAGATAAACAAATTGCAGACTTGTTCACAAAAGGCTTAAGTGTCAATAAGTTTGAAAGTTTCTGTCAGCAACTAGGCATGGCTAAGACGACAGCTGATGTCGAGAGGAGGTGTTAAAATCGTTCAACATCAACCTATTTTTTCTAGTCTGACTAAGTCTTGGCAGTAGCTATATTCTAGTTAGTTGTTACTTTGTTATTTTGTTAGCACGTAATGCTTTTCCTAGTTTGTAGTATTGCAGATTTCTTTTCCTAGAGTTTAGGGAAATTGGTTTACTAAAATTAAGTAGTTGTTTAGTGTGGTTAGGATTCCTAAAATTTTGTAAGCCTATATTACCTTCTCAGCGTATTGAATAAAGTAAGCAACTTTTCCTTGCAAACTATTTTCAGTTTCTGATTCTTCCTTTCTTTCCCTGTTATTTTTGTGTTGATTACTGAGCTTTCCATAGTGTTAAGTTCGACAAGATCTAGTTGTATAAATCTGAATATACATTTGAATACTAAGATGTTGTCTTTGGATCTGAACACTGAATTATTAGGACTGTTTGTTTTCAATATCTGAATGTACATATGAAATTAAACGCTATATCAATAAAATATTATAAAAACTCATTTTAGTAAAATTGTAATATTTTGAATATTTTTATTGTAACAAGGTAATATGATTTATCTTTTAAGAATTTAACATTAAGTTACATCATTAATATGGGGAAAATGCATAAGTACCCCCCCAGCCTATACCCGAAATCTCAGAGACACACCTAACCTTTACTAAGGTCCTATTACCCTCCCGAACTTAATTTATCTATAATATTCTACCCCTTTTTGGCCTACGTGGCACTATCCTTGAAAAATTTGTCAACATGCGTTGGGCCCACAAGATAGTGCCACGTAGGCCAAAAAGGGGTAGAATATTACATATAAAATAAGTTCGGGGGGGGTAATAGAACCTTAGTAAAGGTTAGGTGTGTCTGTGGGATTTCGAACATAGGCTGGGGGGGTACTTATGCATTTTCCCCATTAATATGGCAATTCTTTGCACTCAAAAACTTTGAGAATCTAATATAATGCAATGTAAAATAGTTTATATAGAGTAGTAATATATTGTTTATCAAAACATTTTATTTTATAATAGACATTTGTTTTTATCCATCAAATAATTAATACTTTCTTATATATATTCTGGAACCGTGCTAAATATTATACCATGGGAGTGCTTATCAATTCAAATATATTGATTAATTTATGAAAGTAAAAGCCGTATATTCAGTTAATAAGAGTAAAATAAATTATAACGGTAAGCATGTAATTAACATTAATTAAATAAGAAAACAAAGTGACTTTTATGACTTGTTGTGATGTAGTTGAATTAAGATGGGAGTCGTATTTTTGAGTCTGAATGGTGTTAAAACTGTGTTACAGATTTGATTCATTCAGATCTATACCAATTAAACAACTTATAAGAAAATAAAACAAATAAACTTAATGAATTGAATCTGAATAATTAAGATTCAGTTCTAAAAAGCAAACACACTTAATGAGGCGAATCTGAATGATTAAGATTCATACCCCCATTAAGTGCAAACAAATAAGGCTTCAGTTGGTTCATACTTCTCATATCATAATAAAAAATTAGGGAAGTTCTTTTTCTTTCCTCCTAAGAAGTGGTGGTTAGACTATATATATATATATATATATATATATTGTATGCATGAGGTAGAGTGTGGGTTAGTTAAGAACTCTCACATTTGGAAAATAAAAATGGCGGAGATGAGGATGTGGGGTATACTAGCTAAAAGAGATAAGATTAAAATTAAAGAAATCAGTTCTTGGAATCTCGATTGAATTTTTCTTGAAAATTCTAAGGTTATGGTGTAGAATTTTCATTAATAATGAGGATTGAAATACTTAGAATTTCATTAGAGAAACTTACCTTAGAGATGGAGGATGAAGAGAAGAGAGGATATCAACCCTAGGCTTCAAAGGATATCAAAATAATGAAATTTTCGGATGAAAATGGCTTAAATTGATAGTCTCATCGAAATACACAATATGAAGTGTGAATCACACATGTTTCCGGTAAGTTAGTAAGCTCGTTATCTTTTTAATATAATTGCCATAACTTTGTACTCCAAAATTGAATTAACGAGCGGTTGGATAGGTTATAGACCACGTATTTCTTCAAATTCTAGGAGATATAACAATTTGAAGTTGATCCAAGTAAAAACTTATAACGAACTCAATTGGTAAAGAAGCTTTCAACTCAACTTAGTGCTAGAGCATTTTTCTGACCTTATTACATCCGCTAATCTCTTCCCACAATAAAAAATTGACCTTAATACCTCTATACAATTAGAGATCATCGGGTTTGGGTCTATACACACACAATGAATGGTTTAGATCTTAGGTTGAAAATTTGTGGGGTGTTACATGTATCCCCCACATTACAATAAAAATAACTTTTAGCAGCAATAAATATGCACATTAACAAAGAGGGCTAAAGTCTTACCGGCATTATGGACATTTACAAAGAGAGCTAATTGTCACTAAAAAAAACATATTTTGACGACAGTTAAGCTATTGACATTAATTATAAAATTTCACCTCAAAAGTATATTTTCAACTTCAAATGTTCTAATATTTAAAACTTGACACCTAATTTAAAATTTTGGAAAAAGAAAAAGAAACTCATATTTATTACAAAAGTAATTGTTCAAGCTTGCTTTACCAATCCATATGTATAAAAAAACGCACATCTTCCATAAAACCACTTCTTTCTTGTCCAAACCCAAAAACCCACACCTGATTTAATAGATTTGAAATTCTTTATGTACAAATTAAATTTTAACTTCGAATCAACCTCTAGGAAAATTAATATTTTAAGTTTGGTGTCTAAACACCAATTAAAAGAAACAAAAATTGTTCTAAAGATAAAGGTAATTTAGATTCAAAATGTGTTGATTGTCTCTAAAGATCATATTTTTTGTAGTGCAATCAAAAGTTTTCTATCCATCCGATTACCACCCCACACATTTCCATCACTTAGGTAATCTCAAGCCTACCTCAATAGTGTTAGCCAGATATGATTTTATAATCCCCATCCGAGGAATCCGAGAGTGGAGGGGCCTCGCAAACTTCCTAGCCGTCCACGATTAATTTTTGATCCATTATAGAAGGCCTTGATCCCTCCGCAACCTTGTGGTCTTCCACGGTATATATAGTTACAATTAATCATAACAACATGTGACAAAACAAGTGACACACAACCTCCTTGTGGTTGTATGCCAAACATTTACAATCAACTACAACAACAGGTTGATTGGAAATATACAACATGCAACTACAAAGAAGTAGTTAAGTCATTTGTTAACATGTTGTTGTTGTGGTTGATGCTAACTATACCGCGGATGACCACGAGAACGGGGAGGCACCAAGACATTCCATGATGGGTTAAAAAACAATTGCGGATGGCTTGGAACTTGCCCCTAGCCCGCTAGTGTCACTCCCCGAGCCTACACCCTGGACGTGGCCGGCATTCGAGAACCATTGTTGACCCCATGCGAACCCTTGGCCTGGCTTACTTACTCAGCGAAATACCTTACTCAAGATAAATACTTTTAAAACAAGTAAACTGAACTGCTCAAAATATGACTTAGAATGTATTATAGTAACATTCACTGCCAAAGTGGCAACTCAAGTCTCAACTTAATTGAAAAGTAAAAGTAAAGACTCATGAACTAACATCACTAACTCTGTCTATGAAACCTCTAAACAACTGAGATGAACGTCGGGACAAGACCCACGAAATCCTAATGAACTAAAATACTAAAAGCAATAAAAGGATCCTCTGGAAAGCTAGGAGGCTCACCAACTGACTCTGAGTGCTCAACTGGATCAACGAGGTGCTGGATGCTGATCCTGGTTACATGCGCCTGCATCATAATAAGATGCAGGCCAACTAGCATCAGTACATTGAATGTACGAGTATGCGAGTTGGAATGTTAAACATAACTTAAGCTTGAAAAGAATATGAAAAAAACACTTACATTGACTTTACTCAACTCCTGAATAACTTAACTCAATATAAAGCAATAAAACACATGCATATAGAAAGCCTTTAAAATAGTAGAAAACAACTTAGTTCGTTAAAGAAAATGCAATAACAAACTCAACTTTACTCATATAATAAAGTAATATACTTTATGTGGGAATTTCTCTAACCGACAACCACCACTATGAGCTTAAGTGGTGATACAACGTCTTGCCCACGCTGCCAGAACTGTCCTATACTTTGTTGTTATATAAAATGCTTAACTTAGTGGATCCACTAGTCTATGTTAAAAGCATCTTAAGGAGTCGTCTAAAAAGTATGATCCTCTACTACCCATGATGGCTACATGGTTTATGGAGACGTGAGTTATCTGAACTCAAGCTCGTCCCCATATTGGTGCTCAATACTACTCCTAAAATATACTTTAGCTCATATGTTTGTAAAACAAAACTCTTTCTTTGGTTCGAGATAATTACTCAAAAACTTAGCTTAAAAGCTCTCTTGGAAATCTAAGTTTCCTTTCTTGCTCAAATGTGAAAACATTTTAACTCTTTTGAATACTTAGTTCCCAAATAATCTTTGAAGAATGAACTTTACTCTTACTCTTTACTGAAAACTAGCTAAAAGGCTCTTTTGGAAATCTCAGTTTCCTTTCTTGTTTAAATGTAAAAACATTTACTCTTTGGGAATACATAGTCCCGATATACTCTTTTGAAGAAATGAACTTCAAACTTTACTCTTTACTCAACTAAAAACTCAAGTCTTAAAACAAAGTTAAAACATTTGTAAAAGACTTTTGGAAAACTTTATGAATTTCTCTTAACTTGACTCTTGACTTCTCTTGACTTGACTCTTAACTTCTCTTGACTTGACTCCTAACTTTCCTTGAATTGAATTATGGATTCAAGGATTATGATTTGTCATAGGAAAGATCTCATGATGTTTAGGGATGATTTTAGATAGCTAAACATGAGAAAAGATAAAAAAAAATCAATGTCTGAGGATGGGTACGTGACGCAGAGGTGTATTTAAATTTTGGTCGCGAAAATAATTTTTGAGGTAGAACGGTCCGTGACCGCTCTGCGACGCGAGGATGAGTTTTTCGAAATTGTGGGGCAGGTCCGCGACGCGGCCTGGGGCACTAGATTTGCCCAACTTTTTCCTTCTTTCGTTTTCTAGTCCCAATTCACCCAAACTCAACTATTCTTCTCAATTTTCTTTAGATTCAGATACCCAACATGTATACACAGAATATAACTCAAACGACTCAAGGAAACAACATTTTAACCTCAAGGAACTCCTCAATCTCAACCTAACTAAAGAACGAAGGTCTATTTCAAGATCTCCATTCAAGATTCATCAACTTTCAACTTTCTAGAACAAACTTCGCTAAAATAAACATGATTGGCGCGTGGGTGAACGAACCCAAAAATGACGAACTTTGCTCTTTCTCCACAAGCTAAACCTTTAAGAACGACGAACTTTGCTCTTTCTCCTCTTTTCTCCTCTTGTGTTCTTTCTCCAAAAACCCTAGCGTAAATCTCTAATTGCCTGAACTGAACCAATTCAGTTTTGACCCTTAATTAATTCACCAAAAACGAATTAAAATAATAGGGTATGGAAAAGACCAAAACACCCTTTAAAAATCCGGATTGGATATTTCCTTATTTGAACAGCCCAACTTCCAAAGGGCATATCTCACCCATACAAACTCGGAATCGTGCAAACTTGGCGGCGTTGGAAAGATTATTCCAAGATATTTCCAACCATACTTGGAAGTACACCTAAATCATGCTGAGCTAGGAGTTATGTCCGTTTGAAGTTGACTAAAAACTCAAACTTAACCAATTTTCCAGATTTTTATTATTTCCAAAAATCACTCTTTCTAATTCTAACTCTTTCTAGTTCTTTCAATTTGCGAGATGTCACAGCTAGATTCCTCAACAGGGATGATAAAGTGTCTCCGATAGGATAACATGACTATTGGGATAGACTTGCGACTATCCAAAAGATGGTAGAGTGTGGGAAGGTAAGCAGATTGAAAGAAAAACTTGTGATATGATGCACATCTCATCCAAGTGCCTAAGTTATGTGTTTGCGTAGGTGCTCAGGGAGCCCTTGACTCAAGGTGAACAAGGAACACCTCACTGCAGGTTATGCATCTGTAGCATAAACTACCTACCGTCCTCTTGGTGAGCCATTCTTCTTATTGATGATGGCTGTATTTGCATAAAGGAATTTTTTTTAGAGAACAATGATATGAATTGGTGAGGAACTAAAAAAATGCTCATCGAAAAATAAAGGATCAGGAATTCCATAAAATGGTAATAAGGCTTGGATAAATAAGGAAAAAATTTAAATGTATTATCACGGTCAAAGGGTAATTTTAGAGATTTCTTAAGAAAAATTACTCATCTTTGACCCATTTTGAATTTTAAATCCTAAATGCAACATTTTCCCTCTTCCTCTTTTTTTTTTCTTATTTGCTTGTTCGGCTCATAATTAAAATGTTATAGTTTAACATCAAATTTATTGCTTTATTCACATTTATTTATGATTATTATTTTTCCTTTTTTGATATCAAATCCATGGTGAAGTTGAAGAAATCATTATTATTTTACCTTTTTTTGTCATATATCTCTAAGGTCTTGATATCAAATTCATAACAATACCTTTTTTATCATGTCTGTAAGGTCTTGATATCAAATTCATGGTGAACTTGAAGAAATAATTATTATTGTACCTTTTTTGTCATATTTCTCTAAGGTCTTGATTTCAAATTCATAACAAGAAATGAATTGTAATTTGAATCACTATTAATCATATGTATAAAGTATGTTATGATTTAAATTATTATGTATTCTCTATAATTTTTTTAGGCACGTTAAATATTTAAAACATTGACAAAATTTTAAGTTTTAATTAATAGAGAAAAAATAAAATTATAAGAAAATGAGAAGAAGAAAAAAAGGCTAGCCCACAACCCTCCTAGGGTTGGGCTGGGTTGGTAATTTCAAGACCCTTTCAAATGAAGGGCCGACTCACTCTAGCGCTTCAAATTTCTTGGTCCACGAGGCTTGGGCTGGATGGGGCTTAGTTGGGCTGACCAGATTTGACAACTCTAATGAGAAAGATGTTGATGCTTGTAGAACATGCTGGAGTGGGAAGACTATTGAGTATCATCGATTTGCATGGAAGATCCTTGAAATATTTTAGACTTGTCGAATATTCTAGAAAGAGGATTTATTTATAAATATGTAGGGATTTATGTAATAATAATTATTTTCATATCAATCCTTAGGAAGTACTATAAATAAGGAGTCATTTACCACCAAAGGCATCAAACAAATACCAATTTCCCTTGCAAGCATCCTCCTCCTCCTACTCCTCCTCCTTAAAATAAATAAGCATGCAAGAACAAAACGAGTTACATGGTGTATGGAAGTACCAATGCATCATTTGTAATCAACTCTTTTCTTCAAGCCAAGCCATAGCAGGCCATACAAAGATTCACTATAAGGATGGTTGGGTTAAAGGAACCTACCAAAAAAAAATTTTGTCCCATTTTCTAATTATCAGCAACCACAAAGTTCTAATGCTATTAACTCATCATCAACTCACCAGCAACAACAAGTCATTTCTACCAGAGTAACTGACATTGATTCACCAAATTCTCACCAATTGGGTCTGTCTCCAATACCAACCCCTCCTAGGCAAGATCAGAGGCTTCATGATATGAAGACTCTAGCAAGACTCATGGGCCATCTCACCAAAGAGGAGGAAAGAGTTGTTTTGCTTCTTCAGAATAATGCTAAAAAATAGGTTTACTCATTAATTCAGATATAAATGTATTTTAATTTGCTCCATTTTTGTAATTCCTTTCAACGCTTAAATAATTTATGTCTTTTTCCTTCTTTAGTTTCAATCTTTTGCTTAGATAGATATATTCTATGATTAGATTCATGATCACTTATAGAGATATAAAAGAGGTGGATAGAGAGGGGAAACTCTAGTTTTTTTTTCAACCTGTATACCCTTCCTCAAAATTTCTAATTAGATGTCATTTGATTTTTAAAAATTGGGATTCAATCACCAACCCCACCTTTTATATAAGATATAATCAAAAGATTTTGATATGAAAATAATAATAACCTTAGTTTAGACGTCCGATCAAATACGGGCTATATTAAATGAAATATCAAAAATCAATATGAGGAAATGAACTGTATAATCAGTTACAAATTGAAAATAACATTTTTAGATGTCTTATGCGAAAAAAATGAAAACCTCTAATAAAAAAGGCATAAAAAAGTTTGTAAAGGGGTATAAACTAAATCTTCTATTTATAATGAGATAACCTAGATAATCCTTGTTCTTTAGAGGATTTACTTTCATATCTTATTCTAAAGAATAATTATTCTTTTAAAAATATTTGGTTAATGTGATCCTCAATCTGAACTCCAATACAACTCTATTCGAGCGAAATCTTAAAATTCATAAAAGGAATCAGCTAAACCTATTAGTAACAAGATATCATGAGATATTACTCCATTTATAGGATTTTGTTAGTGGTGGACCTCAATTGAAAGGAAATGAGTGATGGTCATGGATTGTGCTTAGATGACTATGGTGAGTATACATGGTGGAGAAGAGGATTAATTAAAAGCTGAATGAAAAGTTTCAGCGATGTATTGTGCTCCTTCTCCATCTCAGGTGCTCAAGGGAGAGTATTTGGTATAATGAAGAGTCCTTTTGTCTTTTTCAAGTCAGTGAAGAAAAATGTAAGTGAATGTGCAGGAGTATGAGAAAAAAGTGTGTGTGCAAGAGTATGAAGAAAAATGTGATTATGTAGAGTGTGTCAAGTCATCATGAGGATGCGAATAAAAGATATGTGTATGTGGTGTGTCAGGTCATCATGAGGGTGTATATGAAAAATATGACTATGTAAACAATGTATCAGGTAATTATGAGGGTGTATATGAAAAATGTGATTGTGTGTAGGATGTGTTAGGTCATCATGAGGGTGGTGTATATGAAATGTGTGATTTTGTGTAGGTTGTGTTAGGTCATTATAATGGTGTATATTGTAAGTGTATAGTAAGGGACAAAAAAAAAATGTGATGGAATCTTCCCCAAGCAAAAGCGACAAAAAATTATTGGCACTCTCTTTTATTTAATTTTTTATTTTTTAAATCGAGTAAACAAATAACAAAATATACTATTGGTTAATTAGTTAACTAAGAAAAATAAAATATAATTAACAAAATACTAATTTAAAAGAAAAACATTTTTGTGAAGTTTTTCTTCTTTCAAATAAAAAAATATATGTATATCCTAAATGTAACATCTCGCAATTTGAAATAGCTAGGAAGAAGCTAAGAACTGAAAATAGTCATTTTTTTGGAAATAATGAAAATCTGGAAATTTGTTCAAGTTAGGAAAAGTTGAGTTGTGGCCAACTTCAAATGGCCATAACTTCTAGCTCAGGATGAGTTAGAGGTACTTCCAAATATGGTAGGAAAGATCTTGTAATGATCTTTCCAACGCCTCTGAGTTTGCGCAATTCCGAGTTTGTATGAGTAAGTTATACCCTTTGGAAGTTGAGCTATTGGATTAAGGAAAGTCTAATCCGGATTTTGGAAGGGTCATTTAGTGTTTTCCCTACCTAATTATTCTAATTCGTTTTTAGGAGTTTAATTAGGGTATAGTATAATTTTAGTCAGTTTTAGAAAAGTGAATTTCACGCTAGGGCTTGGAGAAAAGAGAAAAGAGGAGAAAGGAGAAGAACGTTCAAGTCAAGATTCGTCGAGATTAGCTTGTGGATTTCGTCGGGGGTGATCCTTACAGGGTATGTGAGATCACATAGCATTGGGTTAATTCACCCATGCGCCAATCACAATTTATTTCAGCGAATTTAAGTTCTTGAAAGCTTAGAAATTGAGTTTGTTGAAATTCTATTAAATTCTTGATTCATTGAAATCGTTGAGGAGTTGTTTGATCCGAATCCGTGATTTTAGGTTTGATTTTGAATAGAATTTGATGTACTTTGAGCATATAATCGATTCTAAGTGTTTGGGAAAAGAACCCATGGAGTTTAGAGGGTTTAGACTTGGAAAACGAAGAAGAAGTTTCGTCGGTAGAAATTTGGCAGTGTCTCCGCGTCGCGGAGCGGTCACAGACCGTTCTGCCTCAAAAGTTGTTTTCGAAACCAAAAATTAAATGTTTCTCCGCGTCGCAAACCCACCCTCAAAAAGTGATTTCTTGATCTTTTCTCATGTTTAGCTATCTAAAAGCATTCCTAAACATTATGAGATCTTTCCAATCACAAATCACAATCCTTGAATCCATAATTCAATTCAAGGGCCAATTAAGAGTCAAGTCAAGAGCAGTTAAGATCAAAGTCAAGAGAAGATCTTAGAGTTTTCCAAAAGTCTTTTCCAAATGTTTTAACTTTGTTTTAAGACTTAAAGTTCAAGTTGAGTAAAGAGTAAAGAGTAAAACTTGAAGTTCATTTCTTCAAAAGTATTGGGGACTATGTATTCCCAAAGGGTTTAAAATGTTTTCACATTTAAACAAGAAAGGAAACCTCGATTTCCAAAGAGCCTTCGAGCTAGTTTTCAGAAAAGAGTTATCGTTTTCTAAATGAAGCAAGAGGGGAAACTTTGATTTCCAAGAGAGCATTTGAGCTAAGTTTTTGAGCACTAATCTCAAATCACAGAAGAAGTATGTTTTTAAACATAAGAGCTAATATTATATTATTTTTGGAAGTAGTATTAAGCACCGTTATGGGGGAGAGTTCAAACAACTCACAGCCCCCATAAACTATGTAGCCACCATGGGTAGAAAAGGGTCATACTTTTTAGATGATTCCTTTAGTGATTTTTAGCATATACTAGTGGATCCACTTAGTAGTTCAGGTTCTATACCCCCGGCAAGGTATAGGACGGCCCTGGCAGCGTGAGGCAAAACGATGTATCATCATAATAGCTCTTACGTGATGGTTGTCGGTTAGAGAAACTCCCACAGAAGTAATTGTAGTCTTATATACACAGTTTGTTGTATTTTTACATACATTTCAAAGTGATATGTATCCTTGCATACACACACGGTTGACATCATGTTTTAAACAACTTTTCTTTATATTGCACTTGTGTTAAACTACTTTATATTGAAATGAGTTCAGTTATGTTGAGTCGAGTTGATCCAGGTAAGTTCTTCAGATTCCTTTCAAGCCTATGTTGTGTTTAGCATTCCAACTCACATACTCGTACATTCAATGTAATGATGCCAGTTGACCTGCATCTTATTATGATGCAGACACAGGTATCTAGGATCAACATCCAGCGTATCGTTGATCCAGTGAGCAGTTCTGAGTCTGTTGGTGAGCCCCCTTGTATTCCTGAGGACTCTTTTTATTGCTTTCAGTTTTATTGTTAGCTCATTAGGATGTCGTGGGCTTGTCCCGACATCTATCTCAGTTTTAGAGGCTTCATAGATAGACACTCAGTTAGTTCATTTGTCAGTATCTTGTTATTGGCTTATGTTCAGATTTGAGTTGCCATTTTGGCTAAGTTAAATATTTATTTTTAAAAACATTATGAGTTCAGTTTGAGACAGTTGAGTTATTTAGCATTTGAATTCTTTTCTTAATGCTTTAAGTCTTCTGCTGAGTAAGTAAGCCAGACCAAAGGTTTGCATGGGGCCAACAATGGTTCTCGAGTGCCAACCACGTCCAGGATGTAGGCTCGGGGAGTGACACTAAAGAAACGTCTTCTTTTTCTGTGATTTCAGTTTTCAAATAAAATGTAAAAGAAAGTTAAAATAATAAGATTAATTCCAACTATATAATGTAATGCTAAAATAGTGTTTCAATGAGAGATGGACAAAATCATATGTCTTGAAAGCAATAAGATCTAGTAAATACTAGTCATCAAGTCAAGTTATTAAATTTAGGAAAAATTATTAAAAAAAGTACCCCCGAATTAGATGACATAAATTAAGATGAGCAAGAATATTTTGAAAAAAATTGGTAACAATGCTTGGCCAAACAAGGTAAAAAGATAAATATATTTACGGAGAAGACCCTAAAATGTCCATCAACTATTTGAATTGGTACAAAACTACCCTCTGTCTACCTTTTGGCTCCCAAATGCCCTGACATCAACCTTTTGGCTCAGAAATACTCTTATTTCTAACGGTTTTATACTCATAAGGTGAATGTGAGGTCAATATCGTACTAAATCACATAGTTTAAGGGTATTTTAGGTCCTTCTCTGTTAAAATAATTTATTTAATATATGGGCTCATAGGATTAAATTGATTTGGGGTTTCATAGTAAAATCACCCCTCCCCCCCCCCCCCCCCTCCCTCTTCCGCTTCCTCGCTCTTCCACTTTTTTTTAATATTGGATCTTAATTTTTTTAAACTAATGACAAAACAAGGCATAAAAAAGGAGAAAAATAACAAGGGCATTCATATAAAAATAATTAGTTCAATAGAAGATAATTTAAGAGCATTTGGTCTCTTGTGTGTACCCAAAATTCAAAATAAACGAATAAAAGTAATCTTTATTCCTATTCCCATCCCTACCCCGCTAAGATAATAATATAAATTAAAAGAATATGAACATGTAAGTTCATTTCAAGTTTGAGGCTCCGATATCCTAATTAAGAATAAAGGACTAAAACTAATAAAAAGAGGGAATGAACAAGACAATTGGATAACTAATAGAAATTTTATATTAATAAAAATAATATTTTTTTCAGATACACATTGAGATGCGAATTTTAGATGTACCCAAAGTTATGAGTTGGATTATAATAAATTGGGTATTGATTTAAAATATGCCAATAGAAAGATATAATTAGATTATTTTTTTTTGGATATTATTTTAAAGCGTATTGAATCAAAATATGAATTATATGTGTTTTTATTATTTATTTGAGAAAATTTTAAATTTGGACCAATCAGACTAGGAAACGTAATAACTAATATTTAATGGTTTTACTTTAGGGGAGCTATTAAAAATAAGGACAAATATAAGTCAAAGGGTTAATATTGAGGGTATTTTTGAGTCAAAAGGTGGAAGTCAGGGGTATTTGGAGGGGTATTTGGGGGCTGATGGTGGATGGAGGATAGTTTTGTACCAATTCAAATAGTTGAGAGGCATTTTAGACCCTTCTGCGATATATTTATTATGGTCAATAGGTAATTTTGGATATCTCATAAAAAAAATTTTAAAAAAACCCTCAATTTTGACATGTTTTAAAAAATTTGAAACCCTAAATACAATATTTTCCCTCTTCCTTTTTTCTCTTCGTATTTTTGTATTAGAGTCATAAATTAAAATGTTAGAATCTAAGATCAGATTTCTTGTTTTATTTATATTATTATTTTTCTTTTTTTGAAAGGAAGTTTAGATTTATATTATCTTACCATCAAGCTAGTAACCATATTATCTTCTCTCTTTTCCTTTTTTTACATAGGAAATAACATTCAATTTCATTAATTTCTTATTCTTATCCTCTTAGAGCATCAATTCAAATGGAACTATAGAATAAGAAATGTCAAATAAGCAGATGATCATATGCACATAGAAACAACCTTAAAAAGTTATAAATTGAATTTTGTATCTCGTTTACAACTTGTGACTAGTTATTCTTATATATTGAATTAAAAAATTGTTATGCATCTATAGATAATCATATATTTCTATTAAAGAATTAGGGAAATTGCTATTATGTTTGATTAAGATAATGAGCAAACAACTCTGTCAGTTGAATAAGAAGAGGAATGACAGGTGCAAAAACACAGTTCAGGCACCTGCAACAACATGACCTACTGCAATTGGTAAAACATTAACCACGGGCGGCCAGGCAAGTTGTGAGACTCGTACACCATCACATTCCTCTACCATGGATGGTAAAGCATCATGGTCTAATTGATAACATTATAGGGGTGCTTATGTTTGTTCAACTGATAGTACAGGGCAATGAGGACAGTGGATGGACATAAAAACTTCTAATGGGGCGCACCTCTTATCCAAGTGTCCTGAGACATCTGATTACATTGGTGCCCAACAAGCCCTTGGCACAAGGTGAAAACCTCACGGCAAATTTTGCACACCAAATACCAGTAAGACTTTGTAGATCACTCGATGAGTCATTCTACTTATTGGTGGTTATTGCTGCATTTTTTGTTAATGTTTTGTAACATCCCGCATCTAGAAATAATTAGAATGTAGTTTAAATCTGGAAATTTTCGTTTTTGGAAAGTTCAAGGGAAATCTGGAAAATTGTAAGCAAGAAAAGTTGAGTTTTAGTCATTTTCAAATGATCATAACTCCTAGATCATGGTGATTTAGGAGTAGTTATAGATATGGTTGGAAAGCTCTTGGAACGATCTTTCCAACGCCGCCATGTTTACGCGATTCCAAGTTTGTATGAGTGAGATATGCCCTTTGGAAATTGGGCAGTTGGATTAAGGAAATGTCCAATCCGGATTTTAAAGGGTAGTTTGGTCTTTTCCTTACCCTTTTATTTTAATTCGTTTTTGGTAATTAATAAGGGGTCTAAACTGAATTAGATCAGTTTAGACATTTACCAAATAGAGCTAGGGTTTTGGAGGAGGAACGCAAGAAAAGAGAAAGGAGGAAAAAGCTAGATTCTTCGTCGTCGTAAGGAATTGCTTGCGAATTTCGCCGAGGATTCAATCCATTAAGATATGTAAGCTTCCATAGTGTTGGGTTCTTTCACCCACACACCAATCATGATTTATTCAGCGTAATTTCGTTCTTGAAATTTAAAGATTAGAGTTCTTGATGAGTTCATAATAAGTGTTCTTGAAGTTTCATTAAGTTTTGAAGTAAAATTCTGCTTGGGTCAACTTTAAACGACCACATCTCTTAGAATATTAAAAGTTACGTGAGCCATAACCTATCCAATTAAAGGTAATTGAATCTACTTTCCAACCCCACCAATTTCACGTCAATCCAATATCTGAGTAAAAAGTTATGACTATTTTAGTAACCTATACAGTGCTGTTACGAATTAGCCGACGGGAAAATATTGAAAATAATCGTTTTTGTCTTTTTACCTCCAAAAAAATCATCAACGAATTTCTTGACTAATAAAAAGCTCAAAACAATCAGATTCATCTTCACTCATGAAAATCATAATTTTTTGCTATAGAGATTTTAAGAAACTAACTCAAGAATCTCAAGAAAGGTCTTCTTGATTGTTCACCTTCAAGCTAGGGTTTCAAGGCTTCTAATCAAGTTCTTCTTCAAGAACCTTGTTTTTTTCAAGTATGTAAGGCTATCATAGTGTTGGACTAGTTTATACTCACGCCCTACATCTACATTTAAATCAGTAAAAGAGGAATCTAGGATTTTTCCCCTAGATTTGAGTATTCTTGAAATAAGTTGATTTTGAGTTCTTGAGTTCGTGTTTCTTTTAAAAGTTCTATTCCTAATTATCGAATTGTTATATTGTTATTGAGATCCTCCATAAACATGAGATCATGAACCTTGAATCCATAAATTCAAATTCAAGGAAAGTCAAGAGTCAAGTCTAGGAAGTCCTTAGAGTCTTTTCAAGAAGTCTTTTGCAAAATGCTTTTAACTTTGTTTAAGCTTAAAGATCAAGTTGAGTAAAGAGTAAAGGTTTGAAGTTCATTTCTTCAAAGAAGTATATGGGGACTATGTATTCCCAAAGAGTTTAAAATGTTTTCATATTTAAACAAGAACGGAAACTGAGATTTCCAAAGAGCCTTTGGGCTAGTTTTCAGAAAAGAGTATTACCTTTCTAAATGAAGCAAGCAGGGAAACTGAGATTTTCAAGATAGCCTTTGAGCTAAGTTTTTGAGCACTAATTTCAAATCACAGAAGAAGTATGTTTTTAAAACATAAGAGCTAGTATATTTTGGGAGTAGTATTGAGCACCGAATTGGGGGCGGGCATGAGTTCAGATAATTCACGTCTCCATAAAACCATGTAGCCATCATGGGTAGAAATGGGTCATACTTTTTAGATGAACCCCTTTCGAAATAGACTAGTGGATCCATTAGGCAGTTCAGGTCCTATACCTTTGGCCAGGTATAGGATGCGTTGGCAGCGTGAGGTAGATCGCTGTATCATCACTATAGCTCTTAAGTGATGGTTGTCGGTTAGAGAAACTCCCACAGAAGTTATTGTATTTTTATATACATCAGCTTATTGTATTTTTAAATACATCTCAGAGTTATTTGTATCTTGCATACACATAGAGTTGATATCATGTTTTTAAACAACTTTTCTTTATGTTGCACTCACTTTTAAACTGTTTTATATTGAAATGAGTTCAGTCATGTTGAGTTGAGTTGAGCTAGGTAAGTTCCCAGTTTCTCTCAAATCCTTTCAAGCTTAAGTTGTTGTTTAGCATTCCAACTCGCATACTCGTACATTCAATGTACTGATGCCAGTTGGCCTGCATCTTATTATGATGCAGACGCAGGTAACCAGGATCAGCATCCAGCGCGCCGTTGATCTAGTTGAGCACTCCAGAGTCAATGGTGAGCCTCCTTGCATTCCTGAAGACTCTTTTATTTGCTTTCTAGTCTTTCAGATGTTAGGATGATCGGGGGTCCTGTCCCGACATCCCTCTTTGTTTTAGAGGCTTCATAGATAGTTAGTAGTCGGATGTCTTTACATTGTCATTTCATATGTTAAGACTTGAGTTGCCATTTTGGCCAAGTTGAATGTTGACTCTTAACATTCTAAGTTATTTAATTAAGTTATTTGAGTAAGTTCATTTGATCATTGTATTACTATTTAAGTCTTCCGTTGAGTAAGTAAGCCAGACCAAGAGTTCGTTCGAGGCCAGCAATGGTCTTCAAGTGCCAGCCACGTCTGGGGTGTACGCTCGGGGCGTGACACTTTTTTTCCTCTTTTCTTTATTAGACTCATTAATTCAAATATAAGAATATGACATCAGATTGTTGTTTTATTCGTGTTTAGCATTATTATTTTCCTTTTCTGAAAGGAAGTTTAGTGTTATTTAATTTGTACATCAAGCTAGTAATCATATCATCATCTCTCTTTTTCTTTTTTTTACCATCGGAAAATAACGTTGAATTTTACTACTTATATTGATCCCTTAAGAGCACGGAACAATCATTGATAAATAAGAACATGACCAAATGCATGAAAAAATAACCTTAAAAAGTTATAAATTGATTTTTTTTATCCCATTCGTGACATGTGAGTAATTATTCTTATAAGTTGAATAAAAAAACCATTATTAATATAAAACGATGAATTTATAAATAAATTATCTAACAAGAATCGACATCATTTATAATATATAGTTGTGCAATATCTCACTTCTCCTTCTCTTAGAGTATTTTCAATTGGTACTTGTCTCTTCCTGGAAAAAAATAAGAAAGATGTCTTTTCTTCTCGTATAAAGTGGTGGTTAGACCAGGTATATATATATCTATATATATATATATATATATATACTGTATGCATGGGGTAGAGTGTGGGACGGTTAAAAACTCTCACACTCAGAAAATAAAAGCAACGGAGATGAGGATGTGAGTTGGATATGTGGGTATACTAGCTAAGAGAGATCAGGGCCGGCTCTATGCTTATTTGAATAAGGCATTGGCCTTAGACCCCCAATTTTAGGGGCCCTAAATTTTTTACCAATAATAAATTATGTGTTAATTTTTTTTATAGAAAAGATTAATTATTTATGATAAAATATGTTTTTTTTTTTAAAATTATTATTTTATTCTCTTTAAGCTCATTTAAATAGAAGAAATTTAAAAAAATGTTTTATTTTCTTACATTCTCTACCTAATATTCACATTATTTTATTCTTTTAACTCCTTTTACACTCTCTTTTAAATTTTTGATAAGTTAGAGTGATATTCTATCAAAAATATGAATCAATAGTCGAAAAGTGTTGAACAAAGTGAATTGTAAATTATTTTTCTATTCTTCTTAGATTTTCAAGCATTACAACAAGCATAGTAAAATGTGGGGTATACAAAATTATCAACTTCTTGAATCAAATTCTATGTTAACATTTAATATAATAATTGCCCGAGTAAGAAAATGTTTTTCAACGTTGAATTGATAAAATCTTATCTAAAGCTAATAATTGAAAAAGGAATCGAATAAATCATTTATAAAAAAATATTAAGTATACTTTGCATTTAAAAATGTAAGTTTTTTTTTAAAAAAAAATTAATGCATATGAAGTTTATTTAGATTTTAGGCCTCTAGTTGAAATTTCGCCTTAGGCCTCCGATTGCGTTGAGCCGCCCTTGAGAGAGATAAGATTAAAATTAAAGAAATCAGTTCTTGGAATCATGATTGAATTTTTCTTGAAAATTCCAAGGTTATGGTGTAGAATTTCATTAATAACAAGGATTGAAATACTTAGAAATACTTAGAATTTCATTAGAGAAACTTACCTTAGAGATGGAGGATGAAGAGAAGAGAGGATATCAACCCTAGGCTTCAAAGGATATCAAAATAATGAAATTTTCGGATGAAAATGAGCTTAAATTGATATTCTCATCGAAATACACTATGAATTGTGAATCGCACATGCTTCCAGTGAGTTAGTCAGCTAGCAATCTTTTTTGTAAAATTTTCATAACTTCGTATTCCAAATGGTGACATTGGATAGAAGACTTAAAGACATTTGATTGGATAGGTTATAGGCCACGTATTTCTTAAAATACTAGGAGATATAACTATTTGAAATTGATCCAAGTAAAAACTTATACCAAACTCAATCGGTAAGAAGCTTTCAACTCAACTTTGTGCTAGAGCATTTTTCTGACCTTATTATGTCTCAGCAAAACTCTTCACATTAATAAATGCACCTTAAAACCTCTATACAATTAGAAATCATCAGGTTTGGGTCTATATACACATGAAGAATTTAGATCATAGGTTGGAAATTTGGGGAGTGTTACAGATAAGCCCCAGTACATTACAATAAAAAATAACTTTTAGCGTCAATAAATATGCATGTTAACAAAGAGAGCTAAAAACCTTTACCGTCATTAGGGACATTTACAAAAAGGGATAATTGCCACTAAAGAATACCCTATGTGGAACGTATGTCTCTAATCACCACTATAATACCACAATATTGGACATTCCTTTACATCTTCCCTACCAACATACAATAGGATCCTTTGATTATGAAAATCATAGCTATAAGCGCAATCCAAGCTGAACTACTAGCCATTTATTATGGATTGAAACTTTCAATCAAAAGGAAATTAACAAACATTGAGATAGCTACTCGTAGTAGTTACATTACTACGAGGAGCAATGTAACTACTATCCCTACCGATAGTAGAATTTATGGTCACCTGGTTTGTATGGATGCATAGAATTTATATATCAATATCACTTTTTAACCAAAAAATAAAATAAAAATTGTTAAGGTTTGCTTTACCAATCCATATTTATAAAAAACGCACTTCTTCCATAAAACCACCGATTTCTTGTCCAAACCCAAAAAACCAACTCTTTCTCAAAAGGCAACACCTAATTTAATAATTTTTAAAATTCATTATGTCCAAATTAAATTAACTTCAAATCAACCTTTACGAAAATTAATAATTTTAAGTTTAGGTCTAAACACTAATTAACAAAAACAAGACTTGCTCTATTGGTCACTTTTGGTGTAGTGCAATTACAAGTTTTTCTATCCATATGATTACCTCCCTGCACTTTTCCATCACTTAGGTAATCTCAAGTTTACCTCAATAGTGTTAGCGATAGA
This sequence comes from Solanum verrucosum, assembly GCF_900185275.1. Taxonomy (NCBI): domain Eukaryota; kingdom Viridiplantae; phylum Streptophyta; class Magnoliopsida; order Solanales; family Solanaceae; genus Solanum; species Solanum verrucosum. The sequence goes on from NW_026020332.1 coordinate 3,844,865, forward strand.
TGTTTTTATCATCCCCATCTAAGGAATGTGATAGTGGAGGGGACTCCCAAACTTCCAGGCCGTGCACAGTTGATTTCCAATCTATTGTAGAATGTCTTGGTCCCTCCGCGACCTTGTGGTCTTCCATGGTATAGTTAAAATTAACCATAAAAGCATCTGACAAAACAAGTGACACAACAACGTCCTTGTGGTTGTATGTCATACATTCACAATTTACTGCAACAACAGGTTGATTGGGAATATACGACATACAACTACAAAAATGTAGTTGAGTCATTTGTACCATAACATGTCATTGTTATTGTTGATTGTAACTATACTGCAGATGACCACGATACCGAGGAGGCACCAAGGCTTTCCATGATGGGTTAAAAATCAATCGCAGATGGCTTAGAACTCGCCCTTACACCGCTAGATTCCTCAACAGGGATGATAGAAGTGTCTTTGATAGGATAACACTATTGGGATATACTTGTGACTATCCAAGAGATGGTAGTGTGGGAAGGTAAGCAGATTGAACAAAAAAAACTTATGATATGATGCACCTCTCATCCAAGTACCCTAAGTTATGTGTTTGTGTAGGTGCTCAGGGAGCCTTGACTCGAGTTGAACACATAATATCTCACAGTAGGTCGTGCATATGTAGCACAAAATACCTACCGGCCTTTTTATGATGTCTTCCTGCGTTATTCTTCTTATTGATGGTGGTTGTATTTTTCATAAAGGTTTTTTTTTATAGAACAGTGAAATGAATTGGTGAGGAACTAAATAAATGTTCATTGAAATATAAAGAATCATGACTTCCATAAAATGGTAACAATTCTTGGATAAATAAGGTAAAAAGTTAAAGATATTATCACAGTCAATTTAAAGGGTAATTTTAGATATTTCTTAAAAAAAATAACTCATCTTTTACCCGTTTTGAAATTTTAAACCCCAAATGCAATATTTTTCTGCTTCCTCTTCTTCTTCGTTTTTCTTATTTCCTTATTAGACTCGTAAAATAAAGTGTTATAATTTAACATCAAATTTCTTGCTTTATTCACATTTATCATAGATTTGCATGTAAGCTCCTTGAAATACTCTAGAAAGAGGACTTATTTATAAAATAAAGGGACTTATACAATAATTATTATTTTCATATCAGTCCTTGGGGAGTAGTATAAATAAGTGGCCATTCACCACTAAAGGCATCACACACATATCAATTTCCCTTGCAAGCATCCTCCTCCTCCTCCTCCCCCTCCTCCTCTCCTCATCCTCCTCCTCCTCCAGCTACTCCTTAAAATAAATAAAAATGCAACAACCACGGAGTTCTACTAATATTGACTCATCAACTCACCAGCAACAACAGATTTATTCTACAAGAGTAACTAATAAAGATTCACCAAATTCTCATCAATTGGGTCCATCTCAAGTACCGACCCCTCCTAAGCAAGCTATGAGACTTCGTGGAAAGGAGACTCTAGCTAGATTCAAGGATCGTCTACTCACAAAAGAGGAGGAAAAGGCCGTTTTGCTTCTTCTTGATAGATCTAAGAAATAAATTTACTCCTTAATTCAGATATATATATATATATATATTTTAATTTACCCCATCTTTGTTATCCATTTCATTGCTTAAAGAATTTAAGTCTTTTTCCTTCTTAAGTTTCAATCTTTTGCTTAGATAGATATATTTTATGATCAGATTCATGGTCACTTATGGAAATATGATTGAGGTGGAGAGAGAGGGGAAACCCTAATTTTTTTTTAACGTTTATACCCCTCCTCAAAATTTCTTAGGTGTTATTTTATTTTCAAAACTTGGGATTCCATCACTAATCCCACCTTTTATATAAGAGATAATCACAAGACTTTAAGTTGATATGAAAATAACACAAACCTTAACTTATACCTCTGATCAAATACGGGATATATAGATGTAATATCAAAAATCAATACAAGGAAATGAACTTTTATAATCACTTACAAATTGAAAATGACATTTTCAGATGTCTTATGTGAAAAAATGAAAACCTCTATTAAAAAAAGGCATAAAACATAACAAATAAGTTTGTAAAGGCCTATAAACTAAATCTCATATCTATAATGAGATAACCTAGATAATACCTATTCTTTGGAGGATTTCTTTTCATATCTTATTCTAATAAATAACCATTCTCTTTTTTAAAAAAATTGGTTAATGTAATCCCCAAAATAACTTGAGCTTCAATACAACTCAATTAGAGTGAAATATTAAAATCCAGAAAGGGAATCAACTAAACCTACTAGTAATAGAGAATCAGGAGATATTGCTTGATTTATGGGATTTTGTTAGTGATGGACCGCGATTGAAATTGGAAATGAGTGATGGCCATGGATTGTGGTAATGCTTTGGTGACTATGGTGAACTTACATGGTGGAGAAGAGGACAATTAAGTGCTAAAAAAGTTTCAGCGATGTATCACTTTTGTTCTCTATCTCAGGTGCTCAAAGGAGAGTATTTGGTATAGAGAAGAGTCCTTTTGTCTTTTTCAAGTCAGTGAAGAAAAATGTAAGTGTGTGTGCAGGAGTATGAGAAAAATGTGTGTGTATGCAAGAGTATGAAGAAAAATGTGATTGTGTAGAGTGTGTCAAGTCATCATGAGGGTGCGAATAAAAAATGTGATTGTGTGTATGGTGTGTCAGATCATCATGTGGGTGTATATGAAAAATGTGACTGTGTATATGATGTATCAGGTCATTATGAGTGTTTATATGAAAAATGTGATTGTGTGCAAAGTGTGTCAGGTCATCATGAGGGTGGGTGTATATGAAAAGTATGATTGTGTGTAGGGTGTGTCAGGTCACTATGAGGGTTTATATTGTAAGTGTATAGTAAGGAACAAAAAAATTGTGATGGAATCTTCGCCAAGCAAAAGCGACAAAAAATTATTGGCTCTCTTTTTTATTTTATTTTTTAAAGAGAGTACACAAATAACAAAAAAAAACTACTGATTAGTTAGTTAATTAATCTTAACTAAGAATAATAAAATATAATTAACAAAATACTAATTTTAAAAAAAAATATTTTTGTGAAGTTTTTCTTCTTTCAAATAAAAATAATAATAATAATAATAATAATAATAATATATATATATATATATATATGTGTGTGTGTGTGTGTGTGTGTGTATGTCCTAAAGAAACGTTTTTTTTTTTTTTGTGATTTTCAATTTTCAAATAAAACCTATTAAAATGAAAAAGAAAGTTAAAATACTACGATTAATTCCAACTATATAATATAATGCTAAAATAGTGTTTATAAAAAATAAATTAGAGATGGACAAAAATCATGTCTTGAAAGCAATAAGATCTAGTGAATGATCTCTGAAAACGGCTGGTGCCCTAAACCATGAGGCAATTGCTTTGGAGACTTAGCAGCAGTCATGTATGCACATCTGTCCCCAACATTTGGGAAGACAAACCATAACCCTAATCAACAAACATTGCTACTCCATTAACAACAAATCAAGCTGCCCAAAATTTGACAAAGATCCAGTTGAAACAAATTCAATATGTATAGGGAGATCGTACAATTCAATTCACAAAGAGAAAACGAGCAGGTTTTCGCAGTGGAAGAAGGATCACATCAAGTTGTAATTATTAAGTTCTCATTCGATACACTAGAAATGAAGGATTTCCGAACATTTTTACGTAAACACTTGGGCATCAAAGAAAACTATTTAGTTGGTTTACTTGCTCGTAGACATATTCTGCTAAGGATAGACCAATATGAAGACTATGTGATTTCTCTGTCAAAATCGGTAAGCTTTTTGCCTTTCCATGGAGAGCAACATTTATAGGGTATTTCCTTGGACAATAGATTTAATTCAAGAGAAGAAACTTCAATGGCCGGTGTGTGGTTCGTTGCCTCAATTATCACCAGATCTATTTACCAAGAGATCCTTGTTGTCGATGGCATCAGCGTTTGGAAGGTCAATAGCTATCGACAAGGCAACACAAGACAAGACAAGGCCTAGAACTTCAAGGGTGAAGGTGATACTCGATCTTACAGACAAGCTGCCTACGAGGATGCTTCTCCAGCATTTGGACGAACATACCGATAAAATTCAAGAGGTTTTTCAGAAATTTATTTATGATAAATTACCTTTATATTGTAACCATCATAAGCATCAAGGTCGTGATGAAAACAATTGTCGATTGATTTTGAAAATGAATCAAGATCACAATCACAAAGATAATGGAGTGGTTGGAAATGAACAATTCAATGGGAAGAGATTTCAAGGTGATTTGCGACAAATTTTAAATGAGAAGAGGGGACTAACAAACATAAGTCAAAGTACTGATGATAATACTCAAGTTACAGATGTAAATAATAATGAAATAGCAATGGTGGAAGCTATTATAAATAATGGAGATCGAGTAGTTGATACATGTGTTCAAGATGATACTCTTAATACTACAATTACACCAAATTGCACCTTAACTATGCGCGGTCTCAAAGACTTTGGTTTTGGGTGCAAAGGATGGTGTTACTAGATATTTGGTGGTTCCTGTGATTAATTTAGAGTATGAACTAAATCCTAAACTACCTACTCCTGGTATTTTATCTGGGAAAGATCCTAGTTTGGCTACTATTGAAGATTCTGGTCAGACTAATATGATGCAGCAGTGTGAAGAAAATTTAGATCAATTTTTTTTATTCTGGTGGTACATGTGATCATAACTTCACTTTGAAGGACAATGATAAGGAAGGCTAGACTGAAGTACCAAGCAAAAAAATTTCTCCAGGTGGAACCAAACTACAACAACTAGATTGCACTAACCCAACACACAAGGAGAAGACGGTAAATTGTGAAGATAAATTATCAAGTAAGTTTGTGTGCTCTAACACCTTTGATACCCTAATGATCAATTCTGATCGAGAGCTCCATAAATTATCCACTTCAATTCTTCCAGTTTCTAATCCAGAAACTCCTAGAATAATCAAGGAGCCACAAGCCATAATGTTGAATAAAGCAAACCCAATGGCAAAATCACCTATGGCAACAATCAACACCTCGAATCACGATGTTCCTAATTCCCCATCATTGTAGTCGCTTGGAAAGCAAATAACTGGACAAAAGTCAATCTCCATAAAGAATGACAAGATTTGGTGAAGGAAACAAGTGATTCTAGATAGGCAGATTTAGTTGAGGAAAAGGAGCATATTTCTTCACCTGCAAGGAGTAAGTTAAGTCCTCAAGCACCCATATTTGTGCCTTCAAGTAAGGCAAATCCATCTATGACAGTGACAATTGATAACTCCAAAAAGATCTTGACCATTACTACCAAGGTATTGGAAAACTAAAATCCATAATCCAGAAGCTGTAGTTTTAACAATTAGTCCAACTACAACTTATCATAGTGACTTGGGCAGTGAAATGTTTGACGAGGATTATGAGGCTGATATGCTAGACATATTATTCGGTAAGGTAGCCAGGGGCGGGGATCTCTCGCCTAGGAAATAAATAAGTGGAAGCAACAAAAGAAAAAAGAAGACACATGAACGACAACATAGTTGGGATGGTAAGGTGACTGAGGAATTTATTCCAAGGCACCAATGCGACTGGCAAAGCAAAATCATATGGCAGTTTCAACAACAATAAGATCCAATAAATCCAAAAAGAATTGATGAACTGTCAAGTTTTGTTGGACATATTTGACTAAGAAGACAAGAGAAAAATACTTCAAGTTACTTTATAGGGACAATCCATCTCTTTTAATTCTTACATATATAAAATGAAGTTTGAGATTTATAACTCAGCTTTATTCTTAGATTTTATATTTTTGCATTACTTAGGCATCCTCATTTGTAGTATCATCATAAAGTGTATTATAAATTTTATCCTAATCATAGAATATATAGTTTTCTCTAGCTCTTATTTTCTTCATGCTTGTTAATTAGTAAAGGTTCGTTACCTCATTAAGATTAGTAAGGTAAGGTCTAACCCCCCCTTGCTTGTACTTTTCTCTTTGAGATCCTTTCTCTTTATTAATAAAATTAGCCCTAGGCACACCTTGCCTAGTGGAATTGCTTTTAAAAAAAGGACCTAGTAAATACTAGTCATCAAATCGGGTTATTAAATTTAGGAAAAATGATTTAAAGAACAAGTACCCCCGAATTAGATGACATAAATTTAGATAAGCAAGAATATTTTGAAAATTTTTTGGTAACAATGCTTGGCCAAACAAGGTAAAAAGATAAATATATTTACTATAGTCAATGGGTAATTTTGGATATTTCTTAAAATTGATTAAAAAAAAACCCTCAGCTTTGACATGTTTTGAATTTTGAAACCCTAAATGCAATATTTTTCCTCTTCCTTTTTTCTTTTCTTATTTTCGTATTAGAGTCATAAACTAAAATGTTAGAATCTAACATCAGAATTCTTTCTTTAGTCATATTATTATTTTTCTTTTTCTGAAAGGAATTTTAGTTTTATATTATCTTAACAACAAGCTAGTAACCATATTATCTTCTCTCTTTTCTTGTTTTTACATAGGAAAATAACATTCAGTGTCATTAATTTCCTATTCTTATCCTGTAAGAGCATCAATTCAAATGGAACTATAGAATAAAAAATGTCAAATAAGAATATGACCAAATGCACACATGAACAACCTTAAAAAGTTATAAACTAAATTTCGTATCCCATTTACAACTTGTGACAAGTTATTCTTATAAATTGAATAAAAAATTGTTAAGCATCTATAAATAGTAATTTGTTTTATTAAAGAAAGAATTAGGGGAAATTCCTATTATGTTTAACTAAGATAACGAACAAACAACTCTGTCGCTTGAATAATAAGAGGAATGACACGTGCAGAAACACGGGTCGGGCACCTGCAACAGCATGACCTACTGTAATTGGTAAAAAATTAACCACGGGTGGCGGGAAATCTATGAGGCTTCTACACCATCAGATTCCCCTAACACGGATGGTAAAGTGTCCTGGTCTTGATAACATTATTGGGGTACTTAGGTTTGTCCAACTGATGGTACAAGGCGAGGACGTCAGTGGAGGGATATAAAACTTCTGATGGGGCGCACCTCTTATCCAAGTGTCCTGAGACATCTGATTAGATTGGTGCTTAGCAAACCCTTGGCTCAAGGTGAAAACCTCACGACATGTTCAGCATCTATAAAACCAAATACCAGTAAGACTTTGTAGATCCCTCGATGAGCCATTCCACTTATTGGTGGTTGTTGCTGCATTTTTTGTTAATGAATTTCATTCCTCCTTTGTTTATTAGACTCATTAATTCAAAGACAAGAATATGACATCAGATTGTTGCTTTATTCACGTTTAGGATTATTATTTTTCTTTTTCTGAAAGGAAGTGTCACGACCCGAGTCTACACCCTGGATGTGGCCGGCACTCAAGAACCATTGATGGTCCCCAAGCGAACCCTCATCCTGGCTGACTACAAGCGAAAAACTGATTCAAGCATACAAAGCTTAAAAACTGAACAAAATCAATGACTCAAATACAAAGTTTTAACTTAAAATATTAACTCTGAATAAAAATAACATATGTTGTGCCGTAATTTTCCTAACCTTTAGAAAAATCACTTTTTGAAATGTTCTAAGTGTAAAACAATTTGAGAAAAATACTTTGAAAGAGTCGCCACTTAATTTTTTAAAGAAATTAAGAAAACTTATAATTTTCAAAGATTTAAACAGAAAAAATCATTTGAAAATGCCAAAGGGGGTTCGGGGTTCAATTTACACTTCGAGAAGGGTTTAAGCATTCGAAGTGTCCGCTAACATGCGGTTGACCTGCGACTTGACTTAAAATATATTTGACTATTTTTAGAAAAAATAATAACATAAAAATATATAATAATTTACACTAATCGATTAAGTTTGAAAAATAACTAAGAAATGAACCATTTTATTCTATCTTTTAGAGGAAGAGACCTAAAATGAAAATATTTGAATTAAGGTGCAAGTGATTAGAAATTTAATAAAACTAGACTAATTAGAATTTATTTAGTTCAAAAAATAAATTAAACCAATTTAATAAATTAAAGCATGAAAAATCATATTTATTTTTTTGAATTAATTGATTAACCCGTTTGAGAAAATGACTTAAGTAAGTATATATATGTATATATATATATATATATATATATATATATATATATATATATATATATATCTATTTTTTTTTTATCATTATTATTAATCAATTGAAAAAGGTTTTGACTAACACATTTTTAAAGTTTATTAAAAATAAATAAAATAAAAAGAGATATATATATATACTTTAACTTAGAACAATTTTGAAATAAAAAAAAAGAATGATTTAAATGAAGAAAAAACCCTTAAAGAACGTATCCTTAAAAATATTTAGGAAAATAATTCAACATAGAATATATAATATTTTACGATATTCGATTAACTTTGATAAACATAGTTAAATAAAGAATAATTTTTAAATTTTTTGGAAAACTGGATCTTAATTGAAACAACTTGGTCAATTAGGATTTTAACAAAAAAGAACTAGGTTAATTAAAATTTATTTGCATCATTTTTTAGAAATAATAATTCAAACCAACTCGGTAGACAAATCAAGACATTATTTTAATCTAATTAAAGATAAGTGAAAGTTTTGACTAGAATATTTGAATAAGCATAAGAGTTGATGAAAAAAAAATGAGTTATTTTTAAAGAAACTAACATAAAGAACATGGTTTATCTTTTGGGGAATTTAATTAAATTAAGTCGCAATTTAAAAGAAAACAAATAAATAAATAATCACACAATTAAACAAGTTAGAAATTGAATTTGGGCCTCCTTTTTTGGGCCATTTTCGCTGTAATTTCTGGGGATTTATTCAATCCCGTTTTTGGTATACAACTGATGTATATCAGTGTATATCAGCGTGTGTACAGGCTCTTTTCATGTATCTCTTGCTTCCGAATACATGTATTTTGCATCAGCCCTGTATCCCTGCGTTTTGACCTGTATATTGATATTTTTGCCATGTATATCTGTGTACATGACTGTATACTCCATGTATATAGCCCATTTTGGGGCTTTCGTGACTTGAGAAGTCAGCTTCCAGCCCTTTGTACACCTGTTCGGATGACCCGGAGGACTCAAGAAAAATAAAAATTGGGCCCCTATGGCCCAATCATCGAAATGCAACGAGAAGGTGGAAGCCCATGAGGACTCGGATATATTTCACATGCAATAAAAATGTAAGTGTTGTAAGAACCAATTTGAGTAATAGTGAGTCATGAAATTCCATTACCGTTAGTCAATATATAAATCTGGTATTCCCATAAAAGAACAAATATATATATATATATATATATATACGTATAAAGGGGAGTATACAGGGGAAGAAATCTAACATGTATGTTGACAAAGAAAAGACAACCGAGAGCATGCTAATGAATGCCGCTTTATTTCTCGTATTATCCTACAATTTGCTTATATTATAATTAAGATTAGCATTTGGTGTGTCCTAGTCACATATTTCACTAGACCAAGGAGAACCAACAACATAATATATTATCAATTTTATCATATAGATATAAAGAAACAAGTGATGTTAAAAGAAACTAAAAATAGTAACCTCATGCTAGTCATATTAATTACACATATAAAAACAACACTGAATGAACTAAATACTACAGCAAGTAGATCAGTAGGAAACTAATTATAAAGTTTACACTTAATCAAGGAACACAACAAAGGCATACAAGATTACTATCAACAACTATTTTTTCATTTTTTATCAAGGCAAAACTCCTTGTGGAGAGCATACGCTATGAACTGCAGCAATAACCACGAACTGAGGATTAAAGAAGATAAGAATCTAAGCAACTCATGATATTAAGTTTAAACTAAAACACACTTCTTTATGCTTACGGCCAAATAGTAGCGCAACTTAGATGAAAAGAAAATTTAAACTAACATGAACATAACAAGAAGCAAAAGCTCGAACCAAAAAGGGAAAATAGGAACCTTGAACAGTCCGCAACCCTCAAAGAAAATACCAAAACAAGAGAGCATATGCATTAACCTAGAACAATGTTAACTTTAAGCTATACAAAAGCGTGTTTTCAAACCAAAACTGAAGAGTTTATGAATGACAAAAATAGTAATCATCACGACTACTGAAATCGACTCAAAAATATAACCAAAACATGCTACTAGCAAATTAACTTGCACAATTACTAATCATGCCGAAAAACACGAGCAAGGATGTACTATCAAGCTAAAGAAAGTGTTAAAAAAAAAAGAAACAGGCGATTTGAGAATAGCACATCTTGGCAAAGAGACCGAGCCAAACTAATAACACTTCTTAGATGAATAAACATGAAAATCAGATGCTTAACGACAGCACAAAATTAAATAATACAGACCCAATAATGTCCAAACGACAAACTCGAGAAGGGAACATCAAGACGAACTTAGGCAAGAAGAAAAAGAAAACCAACACTAAATAACAAATTAGCAGTACTTTAATCAGTATTACGACTAACTCATAGAGATGACTAAAAACACCATCTCAGAACCCAATCACTCGACTACCACACACAAGCCACAAACCGAGGAGAGCAGAAGCATTCAAGAAATAAACTAAAAGAATTGGAATTGGAAGAAGTTTACCTTCTTGTGTGCAGCGAACCGAGACAGACGAGCAGAAGCGACGACCTTCACCACGAGAACTCGGTTATGAACAATGGTCAAGAGATCTGGGCAGAGAAATGAACCCAAAAACCAAAAATTCTTGTATCCCCTGCTTTTTGAAGTATATCTTCTTTGTATTTAAACACTAATCCTTAAATATATATATTTTTGCTAAAAGAAAAATCCTCCTCCAAACAGTGATCAAAAAGAGCAATATATAGCTGAAAATTCGGGGAAATCGGGTGAAATTTTGAATTTGAAATCCGAACTCGTATGCCTTTTCGAGGCAACAGTGGGAGGGATGGGAAGTTTTGAAAAAATCCCTAAAAATGGGGGAAAAGAATGGCCATGGTGATGGTAATTGCAGACGCCTGCTGCTTTCCGGATTTGCTGGGATTTGATCGTTGAATTTCTGGGTTTGTGTGTGTTTCTGGGTTTGCATCACTGAAGAAGAAGAGTAGCAGGGGCGGTGGGTCCTTATATTGGAATTGGGTTGGGTGTTGTATGTATTGTTATATTGTTGGGTTATTTCTTAGTGGGTTGCTGAGTTTCTGAGAAAAATAAGTGGGCTGGGTGATCTGAAAGTGTTTTGGGCTGCTAGAAGTTGAAAAATAAAAGGCCCAAAATAATCTTGCAATTGATTTTAAAGAGAGGTAAAATAGTGGCTAGATTCACAATAGAAATATAACCGAATGAATTTCAATTGTAGCCAAAATGAACTTAGTCGGTAAATTCGGCCGAAAGTTAGATACGATGAACTTATACAAGTTGATCAATGAGCTTCTTAATCTTAACGAGAAAAAATAATTAACTCAAATATAAACTAAATAATTTAAAATACAAACTATTATATAACTAAACTAATTTATCAAATATTTAATTAAAACAAAATCTTTTTGAGACGATTTTCGAATATTCCTAAAATATACTAATTATATATATAATTATGTAAAACATATATATTATCTAAATATTATAAAAAGTGACCAAGCTAGTTAAAATAACTTGCAAACTAAATTTTATTTCTTTTTTTTTTTGAAATTTTAGAAAACTAATTATTTTAAATCATTTAAAATTGAAGAAGCTCAGAATGATTAATTTATATTGTGGAGGTTCAAAATTGGATGTCAACAACATACTCAACTCGCCATAAAATAGGCAACTTAAGTCTTTAAAATATTTAATAAAATAAATGAATAATACAGACTTCTCAACTATACTGACTATCTATGAAGCTTCTAACTGATAAAGATGGAAGTCAGGACAAGACCCACGACATCCTGACTAAACTGAAAAGTAAATGAAAACCTCTGGAAACAAGGAGGTTCACCATAGCTAACTCAAACTCTCGGATGTATCAACGAAGCTCCTTTTGATGCTCCTGAATACATGTGTCTGCATCATGAGAAGATGCAGGCCAAATGGCTCAGTACGTGGAATGTGCGAGCATGTAAGGGGAATTCTAAAGCATAAACATAAGCTTGAAAGAATCTGAAAGAAACTGAAGAACTTACCTGGCTCAACTCAACTCAACATAGCTGAACTCATTTCAATATAAAGCAGTTTAAAATAAGTGCAATATAAAGAAAAGGAAAACTGTTTAAAACATAATGTTAACTCATAATCATAATATCATAAAAGGCATACCATGCTCCCTCTCAAAGTCTACTTGTGCAATGCATGAATGAAGTCTCATACCCCCATTCATACTAAGTAGAGCCCCTTGAGGAACCATGCAAATACTGATGTGGGAGTTTCTCTAACCGACAACCATCACATAATAGCTATTGTGATGATACAACGATCTTCCGCACACTGCCAACGTATCCAATACCCGGCCAAAGGTATATGACATGAATTACTAAGTGGATCCACTAGTTTATGCGAAAAGGATTCATCTAAAATGTATGACCCTTTTCTATCCATGATGGTTACATGGTTTAAGGGGGTTGATAGTTGTATGAACTTTTCCCCATCAATGCTCAATACTACTCCCAAAAATATTACATTATATTAGTTCTTTATGTTTAAAAACATACTTCTTATGTGATTTGAGATTAGTGCTCAAAAACTTAGCTCAAAGGATATCTTGGAAATCAAAGTTTCCCCTCTTGCTTCATTTAGAAAGCGATTACTCTTTTCTGAAAACTGGCCCGAAGGCTCTTTGAAAATCTCAGTTTTCGTTCTTATATAAATGTGAAAACATTTTTAAATCTCTTTGGGAATACTTAGTCCCCATATACTTTTTGAAGAAAAGAACTTCAACTTTACTCTTTACTGAACTCAAAGTTTAAGTCTTAAAACAAAGTTAAAACGTTTGTAAAAGACTTCTTAAAATATGGTTCATGCTGAATTATGGACATGAACGACTCAATGCAAGGTTTTCAATAACCATAGATAGAACTCAAATACTTGGAACTCAAGAACTTCAATGATACTACTCATTTCAAGAATGCTCAACTCAGAGTTCATGCGGAATTATGAGCATGAACTACTCAACTCAATGACTCAAAGATACTTCTCATCTCAAGACTGATCGACTTATAATATTCATGCGGAATTATGAGCATGAAATATTCAACTCAAGGACTCAAAGATACTTCTCAAAAGGGATTAGGAACTCAACACTTAAAGGCTTAGAACTTGAAGATACCACTTTTCTGAAAGATGCTCAACGTACAAAGTTCATGCGAAATTATGGGCATGAAACAACTCGACTCGATGGTCTGCATAACTATATGGAACTCATGTATACGACTCTTCTTATTCTCTAACTTACTTCCTCAAAACTTAGTTCAAATCGATAGTTGATCCCAAAGGATTCACAATTGAACTCAAAGGCTTTCTTGAACTCTACTTTTAACTCTCTCTTGAATGTGAATTATGAATTCAAGAGTTATGGTTCATGATATGAAAGATCTCATGATGACAAAATAGACTCATGAATACATTCTCCTCACTCTCATGCTCACTTACTCGAGTCTTGAAACAAGTTACTAGAAGTTGTAGAAGACTCCACAAAATGACTCAAATGGACTTTCTTAGAATGTTCGAAAGAATTCACAAAACTTAACTCTCAACTCTACCTTGAATTTGATGATCATGTTAGGAATGATTTTAGGTGTTTAGAAGTAGTTAGATCGAAAAAGAGTGAAGGTACCCTTCAAAAGAACTCAAACGGAGCAACCGATTGCAAATTGGATGGGGCAGGCGACCCTGGGGCTATGGGTGGCGCGGAGCACCAGCCCCTAAACTTCAAAGCCTACTTTGGGGCGCTCTGGCTGGTGCGACACGCCAGGCCCCAACCCAGAAAACGCGACAAATTTCTTTGCTCGTTTTCTCACCCTAACTCTCCTAGAATCGAACGATTTCTTCCCCAATCACTTAAAATCAATTACTTAACATAGTACACTCTAATTTACTCAATACATCCCTTAAAAACTCACTTTGATCTCAAGAAATCATCAAAAACCCAACACAACAAGATTTAGAAAGAACTTCAAGAATACCTATCAAGAACTTAAATCCTTCAACTTTTTGAGAATGAAACTTCGCTGAAAATAATATGTTTGGTGTGTGGGTGAACAAACCTAACACTATGGAAGCTTACATACCTCTTAGGGATCAAACCCATGGCGACAATCCGCAACAACTCTCAAGAATTTCGACGAACGCTTCGATCCTTTCTCTTTTCTCCTCTTTTCTCCTCTTTTCTCTTCTTCTTTTCTCTTTTTGAACTCTCAACTAAAACCCTAGGGGTATTTTAGGATTATAAAACTGAACCTAATAGGATTAGACCCTTAAAACCTTACTAAAAACGAATTAAATCTGATTGGTAAGGAAAAGACCAAAATACCCCTTACTATTTTCGGCTAACTTTCCTTAACTGGACAGCCTAACTTCAAAAGGTCATATCTCACTCATCCGACCTCGAAACTTAGCAAACTCGGCGGCGTTGGAAAGATAATTCAAAGATCTTCCCTATGGTATCTGGTAGCAACCTAACTCATCCTGATCTACGAGTTATGGTCATTTGAAGTCGACCCAAAACTCATACTTAGCTTAACTTGCAAAATTTCAGATTTTGTTATTTCCAATTTAATTCTTTTTGGAACTCAAGGTGCTACATCTAGTGAACTTAACACTTAAGAAATTTTAATTCCTCGATAAAATCCTACTCACCACGAAGGATGGTTCAAGTCTTAGCTCAAAAAATTTTTTGGGGTGTTACAGGAAGTTTAGTCTTATTTAATTTGTACATCAAGCTAGTAATCATATCATCGTCTCTTTTTTTTTTTACCATCGGAACATAGCATTGAAATTTACTAATTTCTTATATTGATCCCCTAAGAGCATGTAACAATCATTGCTAAATAAGTACATGACCAAATGCATGAAAAAATAACCTTAAAAAGTTATAAATTAATTTTATTTTATCCCATTTGTGACTTGTGAGTAATTATTCTTATAAGTTTGAATTAAAAAAAAATATTATTAATAAAGAACTATGTCATTTTCAGGAGAATTTCTTTACCATTTTCCCTTAGATTTACTAACCTTATTCCATGACTAGGATTTACAAAATTTTGTTGCTTTCAATATAATCTTATTGGATTATAGCTAAATAACAAAACTTTTATTTTAAAATTCCTTAATATTTTGCTTAAGAAACGACGATAGAATGAAACAAGTCATATAACTATTTTCATTTTATTACAAGTCCTAATCCTTTATAAATTGATTATCTAACGTGTCCTTCTGTTGGATACTCAGTTGGCCCATACTTCTCATATCATAATAAAAATTAGGGAAGTTGTCTTTTTTTTTCTCCTAAGAAGTGGTGGCCATTAGACCAGCTATATATATATATATATATATATATATATTGTATGCATGAGGTAGAGTGTGGGTCAATTAAGAACTCACACACTCAGAAAATGAAAGTGGCGGAGATGAAAATGTGGGGTATACTAGCTGAGAGAGATAAGATTAAAATTAAAGAAATCAGTTATTGGAATCTCGATTGAATTTTTCTTGAAAATTCGAAGGTTATGGTGTAGAATTTTCATTAATAATGAGGATTGAAATACTTAGAATTTCATTAGAGAAACTTACCTTAGAGATGGCGGATGAAGAGAAGAGAGGATATCAACCCTAGGCTTCAAAGGATATCAAAATAATGAAATTTTCGGATGAAAACGAACTTAAACTGATAGTCTCATCGAAATACACAATATGAAGTGTGAATCACACACGTTTCCAATAAGTTAGTAAGCTCTCTATTTTTTGGTTAAATTGTAATAACTTTGTACTCCAAAATTGAATTAATGAGCGGTTGGTGACATTGGAAAGAAAGTCTTAAGACCTTTGATTGTATAGGTTATAGGCCACGTATTTCTTCAAATTCTAGGAGATATAACTATTTGAAGTTGATCCAAGTAAAAACTTATATCACACTTAATTGGTCAAGAAGTTTTCAACTCAACTTTATGTTAAAGCATTTTTCTGACCTTATAACATCGATATCTCCACTAATCTCTTCTCACATTAAAAAATTGACCTTAACACCTCTATACAATTTGAAATCGTTGGGTTTGGGTCTATATGCACACAAAGAATGGTTTAGATCTTAGGTTGGAAATTTTCATGGTGTTACAGATAAGCCCCCACATTATAACAAAAATAATTTTTAGTTGTAATAAATATGCACATTAACAAAGAGAGATAAAGCCTTTACTGGCATTAGATACATTTACAATGAGTGTTAATTGTCACTAAAAATCATATTTTGACAACAATTAAGCAATTGACATTAGTTATAAAATTTCACCTCAAAAGTATGTTTGCAACTTCAAATGTTCTAATATTTAAAACTTCACACCTAATTTTAAATTTTGGAAAAAGAACAAAAAAACTCATATTTATTGCAAAAGTAATTGTTCAAGCTTGCTTTACCAATCCATATGTATAAAAAACGCACGTCTTCAATAAAACTACTGCTTTCTTGTCCAAACCAAAAAACCCACACCTGATTTAATAGTTTTTGAAATTCATTTTGTACAAATTAAATTTTAACTTCAAATCAACCTCTACGAAAATCAATAATTTTAAGTTCGGAGTCTAAATCAAAAAAACAAAACGTGTTCTAAAGATAAGGTAATTCAGATTCAAAATGTGTTGATTGTTTCTAAAGATCATTTTTAATGTAGTGAAATTACAAGTTTTTCTATGCATCTAATTACCACCCCGAACTTTTCCGTCACTTAGGTAATCTCAAGACTACCTCAATAGTGTTAACCAGAGATGATTTTATAATCCCCACCCGAGGAATCCGATAGTGGAGGGGCCTCGCAAACTTCCTCGTCGTGCACGGTTATTTTTGATCCATTATAAATGCCTTGGTCCCTCCGCAACCTTATGGTCTACCGCGGTATATATAGTTCCAATTAACCATAACAACATGTGACAAAACAAGTGAAACACCACTTCCTTATGGTCATATGTCATATATTCCAAATCAACTGCAACAACATGTTGATTGGGAATATACGACATACAACTACAAAGAAGTAGTTGAGTCATTTGTACCATAACACGCTATTGTTGTGGTTGATTGTAATGACTATACGGGGATGACCATAGAGGTGTATCTAGAGGGAGTGCCGTGGGTTCACGTGAACCCATGCTCCCCTCTCTAGATTATATATAGTAGTGTTATATAAATAGATGTGTGAACCCATATTCAAAGTATCATATAATAATGCGATGATCATTGGATGCACTTCTCTAAGTGAGAGATAGAAATTTAAATCTTATATCTATCTTGTCTCTTTGAGTAACATTTTTCCAAGTGATTATCGATCAGTTACACTTTTATCGTTTCAACTAATTTTCTTTTATTTTTTTCCTTTATTCTTTCAAAAATTTCAAGTGTGTTACATTGAGAATTCCTAAAAAAATTAGCATTGTAAATTTTTATATAATTAAAT
This sequence comes from Solanum verrucosum, assembly GCF_900185275.1. Classification (NCBI taxonomy): domain Eukaryota; kingdom Viridiplantae; phylum Streptophyta; class Magnoliopsida; order Solanales; family Solanaceae; genus Solanum; species Solanum verrucosum. The sequence goes on from NW_026020332.1 coordinate 3,862,529, forward strand.
CAAATGTGTATATTAAAATTTAAAACTAGTAGTATTATATATTTTGGACCTATAATTTTTAAACTTTAATGGTTCATATTACGAACTAAAGGTCAAATCAATCAAATTTATATTTAAGATACATTTTTTCGTAATCTTGCACCCATCTAGGGGAAATTCTGGATACGCCTCTGGATGACCATGAGACAGGGAAGGCACCAAGGCATTCCATGATGGGTTAAAAATCAATCGCGGATGGCCTAGAACTCGCCCCTACACCACTAGATTCCTCAATAGGGATGATAAAAGTGTATCTGATAGGTCAACACGACTATTGGGATAGACTTGCAACTATCCAAGAGATGGTAGAGTGTGGGAAGGTAAGCGGATTGAAAGAAAAACTTATTATATGACACACCTCTCATCCAAGTGCCCTAAGTTATGTGTTTGCGTAGGTACTCAGGGAGCCCTTGACTCGAGGCGAACAAGAAACACCTCATAGCACAAATTAATATACCTACCATCCTCTTTATGATGTGTTGGTGAGTCATTCTTCTTATTGATAGTGGTTATATTTTTTTAGAGAACAGTGAAATGAATTGGTGAGGAACTGAAAAAATGTCCATCCAAATATAAAGGATCAAGACTTCCATAAAATGGTAACAATGCTTGGATAAATAAGGAAAAAAATTAATATATTATCCTGGTCAAAGTGTAATTTAGTTATTTCTTAAGAAAAATTACTCATCTTTGACCCATTTTGAATTTTAAACTCCAAATGCAACATTTTTCCGCTTCCTCTTTTTTTTTTATTTGCTAATTAGACTCATAAATTAAAATGCTATAATCCAAACATCAAATTTCTTACTTTATTCACATTTATTTATGATTATTATTTTTCCTTTTTTGATATCAAATCCATGTGGACTTGAAGAAATAATTATTATTTTACCTTTTTTTCATATGTCTCTAAGGTTTTGATTTCACATTCATAGTGAACTTGAAGAAATAATTAAATTATACTTTTTTTGTCATATGTCTATAAGGTCTTGAAGAAAGTTAAAACACTAAGATTAATTACAACCAGATAATGTTATGCTAAAATGGTGTGAAAAAATTAATGAGAGAAGATACAAAAATTATACGTCTACAATATTGAAAGCAATAAGATCTTGTAAATACCAGTCATCAAATTAGATTATTAATTTTTTTTAAATGATTTTAAAAAACACCCCTAAATTAGATGACATAAATTTAGATGAGAAAGAATATTTTGAAAAAAAATTGGTAACAATGTTTTGACAAATATGGTAAAAACATAAATATATTTATTATGGTCAATTGGGTAATTTTGGATATTTCTTTTTAAAAAAATAACTCAGCTCTGGCCTGTTTTGAATTTTGAAACACCAAATGCGACATTATTCCGCTACCTTTTCTTTTATTTCTTATTTGCTTATTAGATTCATAAATTAAAATGTTAGGATGTAACATCAGATTTCTTGCTTTATTCATATTTATGATTATTATTTTTCTTTTCAAGAAAGAAAGTTTAGCTTTATATAATCTTAACATCAATTAGTAACCATATCATCTCTCTTTTCTTCTTCTTCTTTTAACATAGAAAAATAACATTGAATTTCTCTAATTTCCCATTCTTATTCCCTAAAAGCATCAATTCAAAATAATAAAATTTTCGGGATGAAAACGAACTTAAATTGAGGGTGTGTTTGGTATGAAGGAAAACATTTTCCGGAAAATGTTTTCCAATTTTCTCATGTTTGGTTGGGCTAAATGTTTTGGAAAATGTTTTCCAAATCAACTCATTTTCCTCAAATTTAAGGAAAATGGCTTCCCTTCTAAACTTAAGGAAAACATTTTACAAAACTCTCTTCCAACTTCAAATTACAATTATTTTTTATTGAAAAATCAATTTATTCCTCAAACCACCCCCCAACCAACCCCTCCCCAAAAAAATAAAAAATTTTAAGTTTGTTTTTAAATTCAAATTTTTTACCCTGACCTCATCCCTACCCCCACCCCCTCCCAAAAAAATATTAAAAATTATTTTTAAAAAATATTTTCAATTTCAAAATTTCATTTTTCCACCCCTACCCTCGACCCCACACACCCACCCCCTACCAGCCGCCCCACCCCCAAAAAAAATAAAAAATTTCAAGTTTGTTTTTAAAAAATATTTTCAATTTCAAATTTTCATTTTTTCACCCCTACCCTCGATCCCCACCCACCCACCCCCTACCAGCCCCCCCTCACCCCCACCCCCAAAAAAATTAAAAAATTTCAAGTTTATTTTTAAAAAATATTTTCAATTTCAAAATTTCATTTTTTCACCTCTACCCTCGATCCCCACCCACCCACCCCCTACCAGGCCCCCCCACCCCCACCCCCAAAAAAAAAAAAAAAAAATTCCAGTTTGTTTTTAAAAAATATTTTCAATTTCAAAATTTCATTTTTTCACTCCTACCCTCGACCCCCACCCACCCACCCCCTACCAGCCCCCCCCCCCACCCCTACCCCCAAAAAAAATTTAAAATTTCAAGTTTGTTTTTAAAAAATATTTTCAATTTCAAAATTTCATTTTTTCACCCCTACACTCGACCCCCCCCCCCTTCACCCACCCCCTACCACCCCCCACCCCCCAAAAAAAAATTTAAGTTTGTTTTTAAAACTATTTTCACTTTCAAAAATTATTTTCTACTCTAATAAAAATAAAAGATATTTCTCAAAAATATTTTTCATTCATAAATCAAACACTAAATATCTTTTCCGGAAAATATTTTCTACTCACCAACCAAACATGAGAAAATAAGTCAAAAATCAACTTGTTTTCCTGAAAAACATTTTCTAGGAAAACATTTTCCTTCATACCAAACACACCCTGAGATTCTCATCGATACATGTGTGGAATGAATATCCCTTTGCACTTGACATTGTGCATAACACACAATATGAAGTGTGAATAGCACATGCTTCCGGCTGTAAGTTAGTCAACTCGCAATTTTTTTGGTAAAATTGTCATAACTCTGTACTCCAAAATTGATTTTACGAGTGATCAGTGTTATTGGAAAGAAGACTCAAAGACCTTAGACTGAATAGGTTAGGCCATGTAATTCTTCAAATATTAGGAGATATAACTGTTCGAATTGATTCAAGTAAAAACTTATACCGAACTCAATCGGTAAGGAAGCTTTCAACTCTATTTTGTGCTAGAGCATTCCTCTAAATTTATTACATCTTTAAATCTCTTTCCATATTACAAAATGACTTTAGCACCTCTTAACAATTAGAAATTACCGGGTTTGGGTCTATATGCACACGAAGAATGGTTTAGATCTTAGGTTGGAAATTTTCGTGGTGTTACATATATGCTTCCACATTACAATAAAAGTAACTTTTAGCGGCAATAAATATGCACATTAACAAAGAGAGCTAAAGTCTTTACTGGCATTAGGGACATTTACAAAGAGTGTTAATTGTCACTAAAAATCATATTTTGACGACAATTAAGCTATTAGCATTAGTTATAAAATTTCACCTCAAAAATATGTTTTCAAACTTCAAATGTTCTAATATTTAAAACTTCACACCTAATTTTAAATTTTGGAAAAAGAAAATAAACTCATATTTATTGCTAAATTAATTGTTCAAGCTTGCTTTCCAATCCATATGTATAAAAAAAACTCACGTTTTCTATAAAACCACTGCTTTCTTGTCTAAACCCAAAAACCCAGATTTGATAGTTTTTAAAATTCATTGTGTACAAATTAAATTTTAACTTCAAATCAACCTCTACGAAAATCAATAATTTTAAGTTTTGTGTCTAATTAAAAGAAACAAAACGTGTTCTAAAGATAAAGGTAATTCAGATTCAAAATGTGTTGATTGTCTCTAAAGATTATTTTTAGTGTAGTGAAATAACAAGTTTTTCTATGCATCTGATTACCACCCCGAACTTTTCCATCACTTAGGTAATCTCAAGACTACCTCAATAGTGTTAACTTGAGATGATTTTATAATCCCCACCCGAGGAATCCGATAGTGGAGGGGCCTCGCAAACCTCCTGGTCGTGCACAGTCATTTTTTATCCATTATAAATGCCTTGGTCCCTCCGCAACCTTATGGTCTCCCGCGGTATATATAGTTACAATTAACCATAACAGCATGTGACAAAACAAGTGACACACCACCTCCTTATGGTTACATGTCATATATTCCAAATCAACTGCAACATGTTGATTGCAAATATATGACATACAACTACAAAGAAGTAGTTGAGTCATTTGTACCATAACATGCTATTGTTGTGGTTGATTGTAATGACTATACGGTGATGACCACGAGACAAGGGAGGCACCAAGGCATTCCATGATGGGTTAAAAATCAATCGCGGATGACCTGGAACTCGCCCTTAACCGCTAGATTCCTCAATAGGGATGATAAAAGTGTCTCTGATAGGATAACACGACTATTGGAACGATAGACTTGCAACAATCCAAGAGATGGTAGAGTGTGGGAAGGTAAGCAGATTGAAAGAAAAACTTATTATATGACACGCCTCTCATCCAAGTGCCCTAAGTTATGTGTTTGTGTAGGCGCTCAAGGAGCCCTTGACTCGAGGCGAACAAGAAACACCTCTTAGCACAAATTAAAATACCTATCGTCCTCTTTATGATGTGTTGGTGAGTCATTCTTCTTATTGGTGGTGGTTGTATTTTTCATAAAGGATTTTTTTAGAGAAGAATGAAATGAATTTGTGAGGAACTAAATAAATGTTTATCGAAATATAAAGGATCAAGACTTCCATAAAATGGTAACAATGCTTGGATAAATAAGGAAAAAAATTAAATATATTATCATGGTCAAAGTGTAATTTTAGATATTTCTTAAGAAAAATTTACTCATCTTTGACCTATTTTGAATTTTAAACCCCAAATGCAATATTTTCCCGCTTCCTCTTTTCTTTTCTTTTTTCTTATTTGCTAATTAGACTCATAAATTAAAATGCTAAAATTTAACATCAAATTTCTTGCTTTATTCATATTTATTTATGATTATTATTTTTCCTTTTTGGATACCAAATCTATGGTAAACTTTAAAAAATAATTATTATTATACCTTTTTTTGTCATATGTCTCTAAGTCTTGATATCAAACTCATAACAACACCTTTTTTTATCATTTATCTCTAAGGTCTTGACGATATAAAATTCATAACAAGAATTGAATTGCAATTTGAATCACCACTAATCATATGTATAAAGTATGTTATGATTGAAATCATTAGTTACTTTCATATAATTTTGTTAGACATGTTAAAAGTTTATTAATTGTATTGACAATTTTTTATGTTTTAGTTTAAGATTGAATGAAAAAAAATAAGAGAATGAAAGAAGAAAAAATGAGGCTAGACTCAAGCCCTTCTAGGGTTGGGCTGGGTTGGTCATTTCAAGGCCCTTTCAAATGAAGGGTCGACCCGCCCTAGCTCTTCAAATTCCTTAGCCTAAGAGGCTTGGGTTGGGATGGGTTGACCCATTTTGACAGCTCTAATGAGAAAGATGCTGACGTTTATTGAAGATTCTAGAGAAATGTAGAAATTTCAAAGGGTAGACCATTTAATATCATAGATTTGCATGAAAGATCCTTGAAATATTCTATACTTGTCGAATATTCTAGAAAGAGGACTTATTAATAAATATACAAAGACTTATATAATTATAATTATTTTCATATTAGTCCTTAGGGAGTAGTATAAATAAGGAGTCATTTACTACTAAAGGCATCAAACAAATATTTACTTGCAAAATCAATTTCCCTTGCAAGCCTCCTCCTCCTCTTTCTCCACCCCCTCCCCCTCCCCCTCCTCCCTAGAAAAAATAAAAATGCAAGAACCAAATATGCAACATGGTGTGTGGAAGCACCAATGCATCATTTGTAATCAACTCTTTTCTTCAAGCCAAGCCATAGCTGGTCATACAAAGATTCACTACAAAGACGGTTGGGTTAAAGGAACCCACCAAAAAAAAGTGTTTGTCCCATTTCCTGATTATCAGGAACCACAGAGTTCTACTACTATTGACCCATTAACTTATCAGCAACAACAAATCTTTTCTACAAAAGTAACTGACATTGATTCACCAAATTCCCATCAATTGGGTTCGTCGTCTCTAGTACTGGCCCCTCCTGACACTGATTCACCAAATTCCCATCAATTGGGTTCGTCGTCTCCAGTATTGTCCCCTCCTAACACTGATTCACCAAATTCCCATCAATTGGGTTCGTCGTCTCTAGTAGCGGCCCCTCCTAAGCAGAATCTGAGGCTTCGGGATATGAAGACTCTTGCGAGACTCAAGGGTCGTCTCACCAAAGAGGAGGAAAGAGTCATTTTGCTTCTTCTTGATAATGCTAAGAAATAAGTTTTACTCATTAATTCAGATGTAAATGTATTTCAATTTGCTCAGTTTTTGTAATTCCTTTCAACGCTTAAATAATTTATGTCTTTTTCCTTCTTTAGTTTCAATCTTTTGCTTAAATAGGTATATTCTATGATTAGATTGATGATCATTTATGGAGATATGAAAGAGGTGGAGAGAGAGAGGGGAAACCCTAGTTTTTTTAACCTTAATTTGTACCCCTCCTCAAAATTTCTTAGGTGTCACTTGATTTTCAAAACTTGGGATTCCATCACCAATCCCACCTTTTATATATGATAATCAAAAGATTTTGATATATAAACAACACAAACATTGGTTAATATCTTCTATCAAATACAGGATTTATAGATGTAATCTAAAAAGTCAATACGAGGAAATGAACTTTTATAATTACTTATAAATTGAAAATAACATTTTCAGATGTCTTATGTGAAAAAAAAAATGTAAACCTCTAATAAAAAGGCAAAAAACTTAAAAGGTAAGTTTGTAAAGGGCCATAAACTAAATCGCATATTTATAATGAGATAATCTAGATAATCCATATTCTTTAGAGGAATTCTTTTCATATCTTATTCTAATAATGAATAATCATACTTTTTAAAAAAATGGATTAATGAGATCCCCCAAAAGAATCTGAACTTCAATGCAACTCAATTAGAGTTAAATCTTAAAACTCATAAAAAGGAAACAACTAAACCTATTAGTAACAGAGAATCATGATATATTGCTCTATTTATAGAATTTTATTAGTGGTGGACCTCAATTGAAAGAAAATGAGTGATCATGGACGACTTTGGTAATGCTCTGATGACCGTGGTGGACTTACATGGTGGAGAAGAGGATCAATTAAGAGCTGAATAAAAAATTTCAGTGATGTATCATGCTCTTCCTCTATTTCAGGTGCTCAAGGGACAATATATTGTATAGTGAAGAGACCTTTTCTCCGTTTCAAGTCAGTGAAGAAAAATGTGAGTGTGTATAGTATGAGAAAAATGTGTGTGCGCGCGCGCAAGCGTATGAAGAAAAATGTGATTGTGTGTAGGGTGTGTCAGGTCATCATAGGGGTGCATATAAAAAATGTGATTATGTATGGTGTGTCAGGTCATCATGAGGGTGTATATGAAAAATGTGATTGTGTGTAGGGTGTGTCAGGTCACTATGAGGGTGTATATTGTGAGTGTATAGTAAGGGACAAAACAAATTGTTCTATGGATAAAGATGGAATCTTCCTCAAACGAAAGCGACAAATAATTATATTATTAGCTCTCATTTTATTTTATTTTTTAAAGAGAGTAAGCAAATATCAAAAAAAAAATACTAATGGTAAATTAGTTAGTTAATCTTAACCAAGAAAAATAAAATATCATTAAAAATACTAATTTGAAAGAAAATTATTTTTGTAAAGTTTTTCTTCTTTCAATATATATATATATATATATATATATTCTAAAGAAACGTCTTCTTTTTGTGTGATTTTCAATTTTCAAATTAAACCTATTAAAATGAAAAAGAGAGTAAAAATACTAAGATTAATTTCAACCATGTAATTCTAGAATAGCATTAAAAAAAATGAGAGACAAACAAAAATCATATGTTTACAATATTGAAAGCAATAAGATCTAGTAAATACTAGTCATCAGATCAGGTTATTAAATTTAGGGAAAATGATTAAAAAAAAGTACCCTGAATTAGATGACATAAATTTAGATGAGTAAGAATATTTTGAAAAAAAACTGGTAACAATGGTTGGCCAAACAAGGTAAAAAGATAAATGTATTTATTACGGTCAATGGGTGATTTTAGATATTTTTTTAAAAAAAAACCTCTACTTTGACCTGTTTTGAATTTGAAATCCTAAATGCAGTTTATTTTTCCGCTTCCTTTTCTTTCTTTTTCTCTTATTTTTGTATTAGAGTCATAAATTAAAATGTTAAAATCTAACATCAGATTTCTTACTTTATGAATATTATTATTTTTATTTTTTCAGAAAGATAGTTTAGCTTCATATAATCTTATCATCAAGCTAGTAACCATATCATCTCTTCTCTCTTTTCTTTTTCTTTTTACATAAGAAAATAACATTCAATTTCACTAATTTCCTATTTGTATCCTCTAAGAGCATCAATTCCAATGGAACTATAGAATAAAGCATATGATCAAATGCACAAAGAAACAACCTTTAAAAGTTATAAACTGAATTTTGTATTCCATTTACAACTTGTCACTAGGTACGTAAATGGACATCCAAAATTTGAATAATTGTCACGTCATCATACTACATAAGCACCATATGGAAGATTCTAGAGAAATATAGAAATATCATGTAGTAAATCTTAAAATATCATAAATTTATATGGAAGGTCCTCGAAATATTCTAGACATGTCGAGTATTCTAGAAAAATGTCTTATTTGTAAATATGTAGGGACTTATATAATAATTATTTGTATACTAGACTGTGACACCCTAGTTTAAGATAAAAAGTCTCACATCAACAAAAATACATGAGAGATGTTAGGTTTATAAGTAAGCAGACCTCACCAGATAGTGATGTGTTTTAAAGTCGTGCATGCCTAGACCCAGAGCAGACAATATCACTAGTGGGCTGGACCGTCACAAATGGTATCAGAGTATTCAGGTAGCCTGGAGTCTTGTCACGGTAACCTATCTCTTGTATGTAGAGGCTTCATAGACAAGTCAGTCTAGTTATAACTTTCAGCATTGTTTAACAAACAATAACTTTCAACATTATTCAGATCTTTAAATAAAGTATTTGAGTTTGTTTATCAAGTTATTGCATACTCATATTTTAAATGTTTCCGCATATCTATTATAGCTTTCAGTATAGTATAAGCTAGGTCAAGGGTACGCTTGGGATCAACAATGGTTCTGAGTACCGATCACGTCCAGGATGTAAGCTCGGAGCTGACATATTCTCTAATATTAATGAATTTTACCATGCCTGGTGTAATCATTAAAATAAATTGGAAAAAAAATGTATAGTTTATAAGATTTAACATGTCAAAAATATCATAAAAATCAAAGTTTTAGACCAAGCTAAAATTGCCCCAAAAAAGAAAAATGAAAAAAAAAATTACAACTAAAAAAATTGGATTCATCAATTCAGAAATTAAGAATGAATATAAACATTTAGGAACCAAATATAAATGTCCAAAACATTATATTATATACCAAATATACAACTTTACTCAATCTATAATCTTCAGAAAAAATCCAACAGTCATAGAAGAAGAAGAAGTCTTCACAAAGCCAAAAGAAAATGACAGTGTTGTGTATGATACCCAGTTGCCTTAGCAAGAGCTGTTCATTGGCAAATCCAACAAAGGTACCCTAATTAATAAAAGAGCAAAAAAATACAGTGTAATTTTCAGAATTCCTTTGTAATTTGGTATATGTAAGTAGCTTTTATTGTTAATTTACAGAGGAGAAATGTGTATGAAGGAGACAAACCATTTGCCCAAAGGGAGAATAAATTAGCATGTGAGTTGAAGTTGCTGAAGAGCTTGGCTCCGCCTCTAATGACTGTCTTTATAGCCCTCTCTCCCATTGTTAATCCTCCAGGTAAAACTATTGATTTTGTGAGTGTCATGAGATATAATGCTAAATCTTCTGCAATTGAGAATCTACGTTGTTGGGCATAGAAGAATTGAGAATCTACGTTGTTGGGCATAGAAGAATTGAGAATCTACATTGTTTCTGATAAACCCTTGGCTCAAAAGAATAGTTGGGAGCGGAATTGTAAGAAAATAAGACACTAAAATAGCAAGATAATGATATTTAGTTGTAGTTGTGTCATGTCATGTCCTTAGTTAGTTGTAGTTGTGTCATGTTATGTCTTATCACCTCGCCCATTTCTATTTTGACCTACCTCTCCTAATTCCTGCTACAACCAACCTCTCACAACCTCATTGCTAGCACATCCACATTCCTCAAATTCACATGTCTGAATCATCTCACACTCACTTCCTTCATACAGAGGACACTCCCTCCTTGTCCCATATAAGTATGTTCCTAATCATATCTCTCTTAGTATGCTCACGCTGATGAAGTGTGTGACCATCTCATGTAAAAGTTTAAGCTGTTAGAGAGAGCACACTTTCATTATTTAGTTATATTCTCAATACGACCCTCACGTGCAGGCCTTGTTTTTTTTTTTCATGGGCCAAGCACGTAGAAATTCTTTTTTTGATTTGGGTGGCGGTGAGATTCGATCTCAGAACCTCTGCCTACTCTGGTTGAAATGTGTGACCATCTCATCCAAAAGCCACACACTTCCATCTGAGTATCCTCATTTCTCCTATCTTCATCTTCTGAATGTGGCGTTCTTGATTGGCCAATGCTTTGTCTTATACAATAATGTATTAATGTTGGTCTAACCACCACTTTGAAGAACTTACCTTTAAGCCTTGACGAAACATTTTGATCACGCAGTACCTCGGAGGCGAGCCTCCATCTCACCCACCCTGCTCTGATATGATATGCGTCATCATTGCCAATCTTGCCGTCTTCTTGGATTATGGACTCAAGATACTTGAAGCTTCCTCTCTTAGGTATGATTTGCGCCTCGATCTCCACTTTTACCTCCACTTCCTGACTAAACTTGTCACTCCAGGTACTCTGTTTTAGTCCTGCTTAACCAAAAATCTTTGAACTTTCGGGCCTTTCTCCAAACTTCCAGCCTATCGTCAACTCAACCATGTGTCTCGTCAATCAATATTATGTCATCTGCGAATAACATGCATCATGGCACCTCCTCTTAAATATGATGTGTCAATTCGTCCATCACTAAGGTAAACAGGAACAAGCTAAGGGTTGATCCCTGGTGCAACCCCATTACATTCGATAAGTGTTCGGACTCACCTTCCACCGTCCTAACCCTGGTCTTGACTCCATCGTACATGTCCTTAATTTCCCTCTTTACGTAGTTTATATATGTGTGGTCCTATGCAGTTACGAGTATGTCTGAATGTGTAGTAGGTTTAAAGGGAACTGAGTGATAAAGTACCTGTGCACGTGATATACCAATTTGGTAAAGGTGCATGAAGGCAAATTAACAATCTGGAAAGAAATAACTAAGGATAAACTTGAAGGGATAGCAGATCAGCCAATTGTTGCTACAGACAACCGGGGATACTTTGATCCTTGTCTTCTTCTCTTCATTTAATGAGACATTGGTGATGCCTCATCAGATTCAGGTATAGTTGTCATCAGGGAATAGAGTAAATTGTGGAACAAACAGGAAAATAATGTCAATACTTGCAGAGTTGCAGCAATAATATTAAATATATCCCTTTCCCTTATAAGGTAATTTAGGAAAAGAAAATCCTATATATAACAAGGAAGAAGAAATCATTGGTATGGAATGAACAACATATGTCACCTCCTAATTCTATGCTGTATTAAGGCCTCCCTGGTTCATAAGCTGTAAGCTAGTCGGTCATATCTCTCTACCTAGAGAAAATAGGGTGAAATACCAGCAGCTCTTAAGATTCTATAAGCACTTCACTGGTGCCTATGCTCTTAAGTTTGTAACTTTACCTGTTTTCTTAACCTAGAGATGAAGTTAGCTAATGTGTTGAAGCCCTGAAGGACCACAAAGCCTTGACAGTGATGCCAAGCCTTAAAACCACAACTCAGTTTCCATCCAACTTGTACTTGACTTAGCTGATTGTGCGACTCAAATCTGTTTGCCCTCTTAACTCATGCCATTTCTCCCTCCGTAGCAAGTCCCTGAATAGTAACCACTGTGTATTCAGTTTGATAAGGCAAATTACTCACTTATTCCTCCTTACATAGGAGAGGTTTAATAAATTTATCATACTCAACAAGAATTTCTGGAACCTGAGCCTATTTAAGTTGCAGAAAATCCTTTAGCATCTACCATGGTTAAGGCACTGCATGACATATTCCCCATTAAGCAAGGTTTTACATGTCATCTGTGCACTACTAGGTTATGATAAGAGATAGATCATCAGGTACAATATTCCGCTGTTTAGATGTGGGTAATCGGTGGTGACAGACTATCTAATGAATAGAAGTATACATAAGAACCCTTTCTTAAACCAAATATAAAGCACTCCTAGTAGTATAAAGATGTTTGAGTTGCCAAATTTCTTCCTCTTATTTTATCTATCTATAATGTCATTTAGATGATATAACTGATCTTAAAACCTTCTCCATTGAGAAATGTTGAAAATAACTTAACCTGTACTCATCAAGTTTACGGCGGCTGCTGTTAGTCATCTCTACATTCTGGAGGTCCCTTTTGAAGGTGACTTGATTGTATTTCCTTATTTAACATTAGTGTACTGGAAACATAAAGCTAGGGCTGATTCCACATCTGATGTAAGTTGCAAGAAGAAATTCCTTGATATCAATTTATTTGCAGGTGATATTCTTAGTTTCTTCATCTCTTTATTTTATTGTACTTTTGTTTGCAGTCTCAGTTGGACAAACAGTAGATGTACAAAAGGGAGCTGCTTTGTTTAATCGAGCTTGCATTGGATGTCATTATGAAGGTGGAAATATAATCCAGCCTGTGAGTCTTACCTACCTCGTGATTCCTGTAGTCGTCGAAAATTTCCAGCTCACCTTAATTATCTTTCCTTTGTTATATGGTAGGGTGCGACACTCTTCTTGAAGGATCTACAAAGGTAAAAAATTAAATTCCACACAGAAGATTTTAAATTTGCTTGTAACTTCTTTTAGCATGCCACAGTTCCATAGAACTTTCTGTATCTTAATGGAAACCAGAAGTTCAACGAAAAGGTGCTTAAGTATTTACACTCCAGTAAAAGTATTACCATACTTGAGACTTTTCAGATGTTTAGTTTAATTTCCCGTACGGGGAATGGTGAGTAAGTTTAAAAGATATTCACAGCAAGTTGAAGTTCAGAATAATAGTCCATATGCTCTACCTTTTCCTGGCTCTCAATGGAAGGCTCTTTATTGACTGAAGATGAGTTCTCTCCTTCCCTTTCGCTTTTAATACTTAGCAGATCAAATTTTCTGAACATGAGAATTTCGTTGGACGTATTCAATTCTTGTGAGGAAAACATATGGCTAGAAGGTAAACTGAATATAATTTTTTTGAACAACCAGAACAATAGATTGTGCATCAAACTAATTTTCCTATAACATACGCTAGCTAAGAGTAAAGCTACAGTACATTGTTTCATTGAATTGTTAATTTTATTAATCAGCATTTACATAGTTTGACAAGATCAACCTTCACAGACAATAGGTTATTTCATCTCAACTTTTGAGTGATTTTTTTGTCTTGCTGTCTATCATATTCTATTCATTGTCATTTTTTCTTATGCATAGTTGAAATGCAATTTGCCATATCATTATGCAAAAACAACATGAACTTTTAACTAGCTACTCTTCTATATAGAAATGGAGTTGACACGGAAGAGGAGATCTATCGTGTCACTTACTATGGCAAAGGGAGAATGCCAGTAAGTTCACACATTGTTCAGAACCATGCTCGTCTTTATGCTGCTATGTTATGGACCTTATTGTGCTGTCTGGATTTGCAGGGGTTTGGTCAGAATTGTACACCAAGGGGTCAATGCACATTTGGTCCTCGATTACAAGACGATGAAATTAAACTCTTAGCTGAGTTTGTGAAGTCTCAAGCTGATCAAGATTGGCCTAAAATCGAAAACAGTGGAGATTGAAAATAACTATTAGTACTTCACAATTGTTCAAAATGTGCATATCATGTTTCTCAATTCCTTCGTCTTTTCATCTCCCCCGTCCCATTCGATGTTTACTAAAGGCGATTTAGAGAGAAATAGTCAGTCATTTCACTAGTGATTTACCTGTTGATGACATGAAGGGTGGTTTCACTTGTTCTGTGTAAAGTTGACCTTGTTTTCTTCCCAACAATAGTTTCTATTAGTTTTAGATATACCACATGCTGGACCTGCTAGAGCAACATGCCCACATGCATCTGTTATTATGAACTTTTTATATATATAAAAACTATAGTTTGACTTTATGCTTGCTCCCTAGACAAAAAGTGCAACAGAAACTCTACATTTTGCACTTAAAATGTCCAGGCCTTATGCTAGATTTTGAATTTAAAACTTCCTGTTAATTAGATGATCTGTTAAAATATATTTTTTCTTGTACTACTTTTGACCTCCCCCTCCCCCAAGGCCGACAAAAGGCTATCTGGTTGTTGGAAAATCATGTTAGATGGGTGCTTAGACTTGTTTAAGCTTTTCATCTGTTATTTGGTATAATCTTTGAGCCGAAGGTCTATCGGAAATAGACTCTCTACCTCTAAGATAGTCGTGAGGTCTGCGGACATTTTATCCTCCGCAGACCCTACTCTGTGGGATTGCACTGTGTTAGTTGTTGTTATATGTTATTAGGTATATTCTTTGAGCTGAAGGTCTATTGAAAACTAAACAACCTCTCTATCTCTAAGGTAGTGCTAAGGTTTGAGTACATTTTACCCTCTTCAGACCCTACTTGGTGGAATTACACTATGTTTGTTGTGGTTATCCGTTACTTGGTTATCATCCTTAATTGATGGTTTATGAAATGGCTTTTAGAATGGTCAAATATTGGGTGCTGGTGTCCTATTTTTTTTGGGGGGGGGGGGGGGGGGGGGGGTTAAGATTCCATGCAAATCATCAACCTCTTTGTGAAAAAATATGATAAAATGGAATAAAAAGATCTATATAGGTGATATTAATTAATTGAAGTTAAATTTTTAGTCATGGTAGTTAGTCTACTTTATGTCTAATCTCCACTAAGATTTAAGAGTCAATGTTTTGTTAGGAATATTTTTTTATATAGAGAATTTGGAATGCTAGAATACCTGATTTTCACATATTTAATTGATATCGGTTACATGTTAAGACATAAAATAGTGTCCGATAACTAGCATGAATTTGAGATCAATATATTCCGTGTGAATTCATGAGTGGGGTTTGGGGAAGATGGGGTGTACGTGAATCTTATCTTTACTTTTGCAAGATAGAAAGATCGTTTCCAATAGATCTCTGAGTCAAGAAAAAATGTTTTTAAAAATACAAGTTTGAAAAATATAAAAGTAAAACACTATGATAATGGAATTAAGATGTAAGATATAATAGTAATTATTACCCGACAACAAATGACACTTTTAAATTGTTAGGTGCATATAATTTGATTGTTAATTAAGAGGTCTCTTTCCATCAACTATTAAATACATACATCTATTGGTGATTAAAGAAGTTCTTGTGTAATTGCAAGTAGTAATCATGTCATTAGTCATTCTTGTCGTCCTTAATTATAACTTCATTAATGGAAATCCAAAAAATATGTTTGCCATGACCATCATAACACATTAAAAGGGAAATATCTATGTGTTTGAATATTTTAAGTGCTTAATAATAGAACACGTATTATATATCATAGAAAACATAATTTAGACATTATCACACAAGAGAGACCCCACTAATATTTTGCTTAGATGAAAAGCAATTAAAGTTTAACATTTGCTCTAAGTCCAATTATTTCAAAAATTAGCTAACCCTTCTACGTTTCATGTACCTAACTTTTAATAGTACGTTCTCGTGATAAATAATACTCTTTTCGATTTAAAATAAATGTTTTTTTAACGTGACACATATCTCTTAAGAAGACTAATTAGTTACATTAATCAAAAGATCATATTACAATATTACCATTTTGCTTTTCCCAAACTTTTTTTAAAAGTAGAAATAGTCAGTGTAGGATGTTGAAAACCCCATTAGAGAGAAGGATAACTTTGGAAAAATTTAATTAGTTACCTCTTTAAACTTTGAAAAATGTTTGAAATTCACTTATTTTGAATTAGAGGTAATACTAAAGAATATTCATGGTTCACTTTATGTGACCCTTTTATCATTTGGAGAGTTAAAGCGGCTCTTTTTTTTGTCATTTTTCGCCACTTATTTTGAATTGGAAGTAATCATACTAAAGAATAGAGAAAACACACCTAAATTATTTTCTTTTTTTGAATTTCATACCTAAACGATTGGGAGAATGAGTTTCATACACTTATTAGTTTGAGAAACACACATCAATGGTGTGTGTAATACACTCTCTCGTTTGTTTGCAAAAACCTTGCCACGGACATTTCACATGGATAAATAGTTCACCTTGACAAAAATTAAATAAACTATTAATATTTGTTGAAAACAAAAAACTTACATTCTCAATAGTTTGGGTACGAAATTCAAAAAAAAAAGATAGTTTAGATGTGTTTTTGATCCTTTATCTCTAAAGAATACTCACACCTACTCTTAAAAAGAATATTAATTCTTTTTCGTTGGATAATTCTCTCCATCGTAAAAGTACTTTTTACGAGTAAAAAATAATCAAAGACCGAAGAAAGTCTATCGTCGAGAGGAACCATATGTTAGTCTATTCTCGATGTATATATTGTCGACATATTTATAAATCAAATAAAGGTCCGGTGGCTTAAACTCGATAAGCATTATTAGTGGTCACAGTACAAATTAGAGATAATGAAAATCTAATTAATGAATTTGAACCACCCATTTTCCTAACCAAAAACAAATTATATATAATTAGGGGACATGGTACAATATTAAATTTAGTTCGATTATTTTAATTTTTTTAATCTTTTAAAGTATTATATTATTATATTAAATTAATTTAGAATGGTTTAGTATTTTTTAAATTTGATTTTGCTATTTTATGACATGATAAATCGGTAATTATAGTTTATTCAAGTGGGCGTTCGGTTCTTCGGTTTTTGGTTTTAGAAAAGTGTGCACCGTATATTAAACCAAACTAATTTGGTTCGGTTCAGTTTAATTCAGTGTTTTTAAATCGGTTTTTCGGTGTGAATGAAAATAAAATAAGGATAAAGTATAAGATACTTAGAAATTTAAAACTATGTTAAGGAATGATGATGCGTATCACCGTGGAACACTTATTGTGCTATTTGTCTTTAACAAGAACACTGTGCCTCCAACAATTTCTCGAGAAAAACAAGTACGAAGACGGTTCCTTTACATAATGTACATTGGTAGAAATATGTTTGAGTTTCTCTTGGAAATTAATATTTGAAGTTAACTATTGAATTGTACATTTATTGTTACATTGATTAGTTCACGAATGATTTAATTGTTAGTTGAATTTTTAATTTTTAGTAAAGAGAATGTCCATATATATAATATTTTTAATTTTTAATTTTTAAAATAAAAGTTCGGTTCTTCGGTGCACCGAAATTTTGAGACCCTTACACCGAACACCGAAGAACCGAACTTCCGAAAAAATAACACCGACACCAAACCAAAAAATCAAAGAACCAAAGAACTGAATTAATTTGATTCGGTTCAATTTTTTGGTATTTATGTCCACCCTAGTTCAACTTCAACTAATTAATTACATATACTTATATAATAGATAAGTATGACTTCGACTTTCATATAATGTTTCAATTATATCATACTAATAATATAGCACCTTACATACACACATAGAAGCAATTCAAGAAAAAATTAAGTATAAGCATGCAATCCTCACCGTTAATCAATTATACAGAACGACATTTCTGTCAAGATAAAGTAATTGAATTACGTCTAAATAGTTAGTTTTATATTAATATTATTTTACATATTTATTAATATTATAATAATATATAAAAATTATATATATATATATATATATACTTCAATATGATATTCAATATTTTGATATTCTTCTTATGAATATCACACTTAGTATCAAATACGATAATACTAATTAAACTTCAAAATAAAAAAAAATTAATTTTGCTACGATAGTCGATACCTACCATATTATTACGATGTCCACCCCTATATATATATATATTACTCTTATTTAGAAATGGGAGTTTGGGGGACCAACATTGCACTAAAGAGTTGGACTAAAAGCTATAGAAATTGTACATTGAGGCCCACCAAAAAGATGAACTAAAGTAACTTCATCTACTTCTACTTTTTCTACACATATTTTTCTTTAATAATATAATTATTGCCTCCATTTTTATTTTTATTTTTAATTTTAAAAGATTGGAAATTTTATGTTAAAAATTTAAATAATAGAAAAAATGATTTATTTAACTTTTATCATCATCAATACTACTAATTTATTTGACGTTTTTTCTTAATCTTCATCCCATCATTAATGTTATTTATATAATTTTCTTAAATCACTTATTTTTTCTTTTTTAACTCTTTTATATATATATTACTCTTATTTAGAAATGGGAGTTTGGAGGACCAACATTGCACTAAAGAGTTGGACTAAAAGCTATAGAAATTATACATTGAGGCCCACCAAAAAGATGAACTAAAGTAACTTCATCTACTTCTACTTTTTCTACACATATTTTTCTTTAATAAAATAATTATTGCCTCCATTTTTATTTTTATTTTTAACATTTATTTTTAATTTTAAAAGATTGGAAATTTTATGTTAAAAATTTAAATAATAGAAAAAATGATTTATTTAACTTTTATCATCATCAATACTACTAATTTATTTGACGTTTTTTCTTAATCTTCATCTCATCATTAATGTTATTTATATAATTTTCTGAAATCACTTATTTTTTCTTTTTTAACTCTTTTATATATATAAAAGTTGGATATGTAAATGATGATGTGACATTTCTTAGAAGCTAAGATTACTATTTATCTAATTTCTCCAAATTTTAAAAAAAAATTGAAGATATCATACACAAATTTATGGTCAAACTTAAACTATTTGATTCTCGAGAAATAAAAAGTCTCACATAAAATGGGACAGACGAAGGATAACTCTCAATTAAATTTATTTCACTTTTTATTTTCCATTTTTAACATAATTTTTCAAGTTGGATTTCTAGGAATTCTATAGTAGACCCATTTAAATTTTACTTTTTTGTTTTAAATTAGAGAACTTGGCCGCACTTCGCGCGATCATTTAAATTAAATATTTTTGATTAATTTTATATTTACTCTGTTGTTTAATCGTAATATTATTATTTGTTTTAATAATATGAAGATTGTGAAAAAAAAATAAAGCTTCACAAATTTTACATCTATTAAATGAGGAAGAATATATTTTTTATCAAATAAGTTAAAATATATTTGCTAATAACAAATTCTTCCATTGCATGAAGTTGATCCTTTAATATATAATATATATTTCGGTCTACCATTCTTCTTAAATGTCTAAGAAATATCTCATAATGTCAAATAACACTGTAATACTCCCTCTATCCCTAATTACTTGTCCACTTTTAAATTGACACATTTATTAAGAAATCAATTAATGACATAGTGAGTTTATCATTTTACTCCTATTAATTATGAAGTGGATGAAAAGTTCTGCAATTTCCAAAGTAATTAATTAGTCATTTAATTGAGGGCATAATAGGTAAAAAAATATTCTTTCTTGATTTGTCAAAATGGACAAGTAATTAGGGACAGAGGGAGTACTAAACAAATGCATCAACAAATGAAATTTATATTAAAAATATATTGAATAATGATGTAATGATACCTTAATAGAATTTCCTATCCATTTAAAAAAAAAAAACCTTCACCCTTTCAATTTCGTCATATCTTCTTATTTAGTAGAAGAATCATCATTTATTATATTCTACTCCACCTTAATTTGTACCATCAGAGTTTTAAGAATAAACATTAAATTTTAAATCGAAATAAAAAATCATTGAAAAATGACAGAAAAAATAATAATAGTATATGAAAATTAAAATAAGGTGCAAGAAAAGCCTTTTCACGATAATTTTTTGAAATATATTGATAACAATTAAAATAAAGCTGTTATTTTATCTTTAAAATTAAGTTTGATTGAATTGAATTAGTACAATGAGAAAAAATATTAAACTAATAACTTTTTAATGTTATTAAATGCATTTTATTTTTAATTGAGTAGTAGATTAAAAGTTCCGAATTAGGATATTAAAATAATATCTTACTTTCTCCTTAATTATTATGGTATTGCAAACATTTATTTTCCTTAAATCGTGATTCATTTTCCATTTACAGTTATATCCAATTAATTTCTAATGTATTGAATGTGGTTATGGGATATTGAAATAATATCTTTATCTTTCCTTAATCATAATAAAATTATAATTTAACATTTATTTTTCTGAAATGATAATTTTGTTTTAATTCCTAGAACATATTGTTTACTATATTGAATGTAATTATAATAAAACATATTGTATTTAGTTTGACAAAAGAACTCAAAAATTGGAGAAATTAGATAAATAGTAATCTTAGCTTTTAAGAAATGTCACATCATCATTTACATATCCAACTTTATATATATAAAAGAGTTAAAAAAGAAAAAATAAGTGATTTCAGAAAATTATATAAATAACATTAATGATGAGATGAAGATTAAGAAAAAACGTCAAAAAAATTAGTACTATTGATGATGATAAAAGTTAAATAAATCATTTTTTCTATTATTAAAATTTTTAACATAAAATTTCCAATCTTTTAAAATTAAAATAAATGTTAAAAAAAAAATCGACGCAATAATTATTTTAAAGAAAAATATAATCAAAATTGTCAAAAAAATTGATAAAAATAAATAACTATTTATTAGTAAGAATGGTGTCACTACATTTTCTATTTTAACTTTATTGTTACGTATGGATAGAAACTTTTAGAAGAAGAAATTATCCAAAAAATTTAAAATAATGATTCCTTAAATGGTGATTCTTTTTCCATTTACAGCTTTTCAATTAATTTTAATGTATTATATATGGTTATGGATATTGGAATAATAATTTTATCTTTCCTTAATCATAATAAATTATATTTTAACCTTTGTTTTTGTGAAATGATAATTTTCTTTTCATTCGTACAATATATTGATTAATATATTAAATGTAATTATAATAAAACATGTTGTATTTAGTATGACAAAAGAATTCAAAAATTTTAAAAATTAAATAAATAGTAATCCTAACTTCTAAGAAATGTCACAAATTTTAAAAATTATATATATATATATATATATATATATATATATATCTAAGAAAATGATATAAATTACATTAATGATGAAATGAAGATTAAGAAAAGAAGTAAAACAAATTAATAATAATATTGATGATGATAGGAGTTAAATAAATCATTTTTTATATTTTGTAAATTTTCAATATAAATTTTTCAATCTTTTAAAATTAGAAAATGCTAAAAAAATAAAACTAAAACTAAAAATCGAGGCAACAATTATTTTAAGGAAAAAATAACAAAAAATGTCAGAAACATTGATAAGAATAAATAAGTATCTATTGCTAAGAAGGTGTCACCCCACATTTTCTATTTTGGCTTTATTATTACATATAGATAGAAACTTTAAGATGAAGAATGATCCAAAAATTTTAAAAATAACAAATCAATTATGTAAAAATACATGTGTAATTCTTATAAAGTTATAATAACTAATTTCTTCAAATAAATAATTAAATGAAAGAAAAAAAAGCAATTAAGAAAATAATATAAATAACACTAATTATGAGATTAATAGCATTGATGAGGAAAGGAACTAAATATGATCATCTTTTTAAATTCTTTTTTAAGAAAATATATATAAACTTTAATTAAAGATAAATAAGAAAAAAAAACTTTAATTAAAGATACAAAAAATCAAGACAAAATAAAAGAAGAAAGAAATTAGAAGAATAATGAGGTTGAAAGAAATAATATCTAATTTTCTCTCTTTTCAAATCACAAAATAAAGTTTTGCTTGTTCTCCTCCTAATTTGATACGAATTCCATAAATAGAATGATTTTTTCTCCAAATAATTTTTCTTACCCTTTGAAACACTAATCAGCCTTCTTATAAATTTCTCAACCACAATGAATTTTCTCTCCTTGTAGGAGGAATAAACATTTTTTCAAAAAGTCTTTTATTTTGAAAAGAATTTTTTGTTACATAATCTCTTTCTTTACATCAATGTCTTCACAAGAATCATGAGAAATTCTCTCTTTCTCTTTTGTTAAAAAAGTCACATGACTAGAAATTTGATGGACATCTTAGCGACAGAAGTTGATACCATATATTGATCATTATCGTCAGAAGAAGAAGAGCCAAAGTGAAGAAATTTGTTCTTATTTGTTACAAATGCTCAACTATTTTTATTTTATTTTATAGGCTAAATAATTATAAACAGTTATAAAAAATGAATAGTTTTTATCTTTTCATCTTCCATTTTCATTTACTTAAATCTATATTAGTGTAATGGATGTTATAAGGGCATAATTAATCGGGTATGACATAAATACTTTTTTTTAAATACAAATAAAAAATACAAAACAAAGATAAAATGTCAAAAAAAGGAAAAAAAAGATGAATAGAAATACTAGTCATAGAGAGATGCCACTCAAATTGTCAATATTCAGCTTTATATATACATATATAGGTTCATGCCCTTAGATGTTATTTTATTACTTTAGCTGGCATCGACATTTTTGTAAATCTGATATCTACTTTGGAACATTTTATAATGTGGCATAGGCTGACAATTGAGATCATAAATTTAAAATAATAAAATTTAATTTATTATAATACTAATATCAATATCATATATCTATATATATATATATATATATATATATATATATATATCATTTAAAAATATATATAAAAAGTATTATAAATTGTAATAATTAACCGCTTTATTTTTTTTAAATCATATAACTAATTTGATTTACACTCCAAAATTCATAGGTGTCACATAATTTACACATTAATTCTTCATTACCTAATATATGTAATTATATCAATGACATATAAATTGAAATAAAAAATTACATATTTTATTTGAAAATCACGTAATAGTATTATAAGGTATAATAATTAACAACTTAACATATTTTAAAATTTTAGTTGACTCTCCGAATTCCATATGTCTCATGTAATTGAGACAGAGAAAAACATATATTGGTTTAAAATTAATAAAAATATTATAAATTATAATAATTAACAACTTAAAATTTATAAACAAAATCCTTTAAATAAATTTAGTTGGCTCTCCAAATTCAATCGGTATTACAATAATTAAAACATATAAATTAACATAGATTGGACTCCTGCTGACATTTATGTTTCCTTTTTCTAATTTTTTTCTTTTTTATACTTTATATAAATAAATTTTTTATGTAAAAAGTATTATAAATCATAATAATTAATAACTTAAAATATTTCAAAACATATAAAAAGTTTTTGTTAACTTTCAAAATTTCATCTATACCGGCATAAATTGGGAGAAATATAGATATATAGATATTTTAAGTTGCTAATTATTGTGAGTTATAGTACGTTTTATGTAATTTTCATATATATTACTCGCTTTGTCCTGATTTATGTGATACAAATGAAATTTCAAAAGTCAATGAATTTTTTATAAGTTTTTTTTTATATTAACTTGTTAATTATTGTGATCTATAATATATTTACGTAAAACATACTCTAAATAAAATAATTAGCAACTTAAAATATATAAAAACATACTAAAAATTGATTAATTTCAAATTTTATATGTACCACATAAATTAAAACAGAAACAGTAACATATATTGGGTCCCGTGCTGGCACGGGGTCCCATATCTAGTATATTATATTTAGAAATGGGAGTTTGGGGGACCAACATTGCACTAAAGAGTTGGACTAAAAGCTATAGAAATTGTACATTGAGGCCCACCAAAAAGATGAACTAAAGTAACTTCATCTACTTCTACTTTTTCTACACATATTTTTCTTTAATAATATAATTATTGCCTCCATTTTTATTTTTATTTTTAATTTTAAAAGATTGGAAATTTTATGTTAAAAATTTAAATAATAGAAAAAATGATTTATTTAACTTTTATCATCATCAATACTACTAATTTATTTGACGTTTTTTCTTAATCTTCATCTCATCATTAATGTTATTTATATAATTTTCTTAAATCACTTATTTTTTCTTTTTTAACTCTTTTATATATATAAAATTGGATATGTAAATGATGATGTGACATTTCTTAGAAGCTAAGATTAATATTTATCTAATTTCTCCAAATTTTTAAAAAAATTGAAGATATCATACGCAAATTTATGGTCAAACTTAAACTATTTGATTCTCGAGAAATAAAAAGTCTCACATAAAATGGGACAGACGAAGGATAACTCTCAATTAAATTTATTTCACTTTTTATTTTCCATTTTTAACATAATTTTTCAAGTTGGATTTCTAGGAATTCTATAGTAGACCCATTTAAATTTTACTTTTTTGTTTTAATTAGAGAACTTGGTCGCACTTCGCGCGATCATTTAAATTAAATATTTTTGATTAATTTTATATTTACTCTGTTGTTTAATCGTAATATTATTATTTGTTTTAATAATATGAAGATTGTGAAAAAAAATAAAGCTTCACAAATTTTACATCTATTAAATGAGGAAGAATATATTTTTTATCAAATAAGTTAAAATATATTTGCTAATAACAAATTCTTCCATTGCATGAAGTTGATCCTTTAATATATAATATATATTTCGGTCTACCATTCTCCTTAAATGTCTAAGAAATATCTCATAATGTCAAATAACACTGTAATACTCCCTCTGTCCCTAATTACTTGTCCACTTTTAAATTGACACATTTATTAAGAAATCAATTAATGACATAGTGAGTTTATCATTTTACCCCTATTAATTATGAAGTAGATGAAAAGTTCTGCAATTTTCAAAGTAATTAGTCATTTAATTGAGGGTATAATAGGTAAAAAAATATTCTTTCTTGATTTGTCAAAATGGACAAGTAATTGAGACAACTATAAAAGGAAAAGTGAACAAGTAATTAGGGACAGAGGGAGTACTAAACAAATGCATCAACAAATGAAATTTATATTAAAAATATATTGAATAATGACGTAATGATACCTTAATAGAATTTCCCATCCATTTAAAAAAAAAAAACCTTCACCCTTTCAATTTCGTTATATCTTCTTATTTAGTAGAAGAATCATCATTTATTATATTCTACTCCACCTTAATTTGTACCATCAGAGTTTTAAGAATAAACATTAAATTTTAAATTGAAATAAAAATCATTGAAAAATGACAGAAAAAATAATAATAGTATATGAAAATTAAAATAAGGTGCAAGAAAAGCCTTTTCACGATAATTTTTTGAAATATATTGATAACAATTAAAATAAGCTGTTATTTTATCTTTAAAATTAAGTTTGATTGAATTGAATTAGTACAATGAGAAAAAATATTAAACTAATAACTTTTTCATGTTATTAAATGCATTTTATTTTTAATTGAGTAGTAGATTAAAAGTTCTGAATTAGGATATTAAAATAATATCTTACTCTCTCCTTAATTATTATGGTATTGCAAACATTTATTTTCCTTAAATCGTGATTCATTTTCCATTTACAGTTATATCCAATTAATTTCTAATGTATTGAATGTGTGGTTATGGGATATTGAAATAATATCTTCATTTTCCTTAATCATAATAAAATTATAATTTAACACTTATTTTTCTGAAATGATAATTTTGTTTTAATTCCTAGAACATGTTGTTTACTATATTGAATGTAATTATAATAAAACATATTGTATTTAGTATGACAAAAGAACTCAAAAAATGGAGAAATTACATAAATAGTAATCTTAACTTCTAAGAAATGTCACATCATCATTTACATATCCAACTTTATATATATAAATTGAATGTAATTATAATAAAACATATTATATTTAGTATGACAAAAGAACTCAAAAAATGGAGAAATTACATAAATAGTAATCTTAACTTCTAAGAAATGTCACATCATCATTTACATATCCAACTTTATATATATAAAAGAGTTAAAAAATAAAAAATAAGTGATTTAAGAAAATTATATAAATAACATTAGTGATCAGATGAAGATTAAGAAAAAACGTCAAATAAATTAGTAGTATTGATGATGATAAAAGTTAAATAAATCATTTTTTCTATTATTTAAATTTTTAACATAAAATTTCCAATCTTTTAAAATTAAAAATTAAAAAAAATTGAGGCAATAATTATTATAAAGAAAAATATAACCAAAATTGTCAGAAAAAATTGATAAAAATAAATAAGTATCTATTACTAAAAATGGTGTCACTACATTTTCTATTTTAACTTTATTGTTACATATGGATAGAAACTTTTAGAGGAAGAAATGATTCAAAAATTTAAAAATAATGATTCCTTAAATGGTGATTCCTTTTCCATTTACAGCTTTTCAATTAATTTTTAATGTATTATATATGGTTATGGATATTGGAATAATAATTTTAGCTTTCCTTAATCATAATAAATTATATTTTAACCTTTGTTTTTGTGAAATGATAATTTTCTTTTCATTCGTACAACATATTCATTAATATATTAAATGTAATTAAAATAAAACATGTTGTATTTAGTATGACAAAAGAGTTCAAAATTTTAAAAAATTAAATAAATAATAATCCTAACTTCTAAGAAATGTCACAAATATATATATATTATATATATATATCTAAAAAAATGATATAAATTACATTAATGATGAAATTAAGATTAAGAAAAGAAGTAAAACAAATTAATAATAATATTGATGATGATAGGAGTTAAATAAATCATTTTTTATTTTTTGTAAATTTTCAATATAAAATTTTCAGTCTTTTAAAATTAGAAAATGCTAAAAAAAAAAACTAAAACTAAAAATCGAGGCAACAATTATTTTAAGAAAAAAATAACAAAAAATGTCAGAAATATTGATAAGAATAAATAAGCATCTATTGCTAAGAAGGTGTCATCCCACATTTTCTATTTTAGCTTTATTATTACACATAGATAGAAACTTTAAGATGAAGAATGATCCAAAAAAATTTAAAATAACAAATCAATTATGTAAAAATACATGTGTAATTCTTATAAAGTTATAATAACTAATTTCTTCAAATGAACAATTAAATGAAAGAAAAAAAAGTAATTAAGAAAATAATATAAATAACACTAATTATGAGATTAATAGCATTGATGAGGAAAGGAACTAAATATGATCATCTTTTTAAATTCTTTTTTAAGAAAATATATATAAACTTTAATTAAAGATAAATAAGAAAAAAACTTTAATTAAAGATACAAAAAATAAGACAAAATAAAAGAAGAAAGAAATTAGAAGAATAATGAGGTTGAAAGAAATAATATCTAATTTTCTCTCTTTTCAAATCACAAAATAAATTTTTGCTTGTTCTCCTCCTAATTTGATACGAATTCCATAAATAGAATGATTTTTTCTCCAAATAATTTTTCTTACCCTTTGAAACACTAATCAGCCTTCTTATAAATTTGTCAACCACAATGAATTTTCTCTCCTTGTAGGAGGAATAAACATTTTTTCAAAAAGTCTTTTATTTTGAAAAGAATTTTTTGTTACATAATCTCTTTCTTTACATCAATGTCTTCACAAGAATCATGAGATATTCTTTCTTTCTCTTTTGTTAAAAAAGTCACATGACCTAGAAATTTGATGGACATCATAGCCACAGAAGTTGATACCATATATTGATTATCATCATCGTCAGAAGAAGAAGAGCCAAAGTGAAGAAATTTGTTCTTATTTGTTACAAATGGTCAACTATTTTTTTTATTTTATAGGCTAAATAATTATAAACAGTTATGAAAAATGAATAGTTTTTATCTTTTCATCTTCCATTTTCATTTACTTAAATCTATATTAGTGTATTGGATGTTATAAAGGGCATTATTAATCGGGTATGATATAAATACTTTTTTTAAAAATACAAATAAAAAATACAAAACAAAGATAAAATGTCAAAAAAAGGAGAAAAAAGATGAATAGAAATACTGGTCATAGAGAGATGCCACATTAGATTGTCTATATTCAGCTTTATATATACATAGATAGGTTCATGACCTTAGATGTTATTTTATTACTTTAGCTGGCATCGACATTTTTGTAAATTTGATATCTACTTTGGAACATTTTATAATGTGGCATAGACTGACAATTGAGATCATAAATTTAAAAATAATAAAATTTAATTTAATATAATACTAATATCAATATCATAAAGATATATATATATATATATCATTTAAAAAATATATAAAAAGTATTATAAATTGTAATAATTAACCGCTTTATTTTTTTAAAATCATATAACTAATTTGATTTACACTCCAAAATTCATAGGTGTCACATAATTTAAACATTAATTCTTCATTACTCAATATATGAAATTATATCAATGACATATAAATGAAATAAAAAAATTACATATTTTATTTGAAAATCACGTAATAGTACTATAAGGTATAATAATTAACAACTTAACATATTTTAAAATTTTAGTTGACTCTCCAAATTCCATATGTCTCATGTAATTGAGACAGGGAAAAACATATATTGGTTTAAAATTAATAAAAATATTATAAATTATAATAATTAACAACTTAAAAGTTATAAAAAAAATCCTTTAAAAAAATTTAGTTGGCTCTCCAAATTCAATCGGTATTACAATAATTAAAACATAGAAATTAACATAGATTGGACTCCTGCTAACATTTATGTTTCCTTTTTAAATTTTTTTTTCTTTTATACTTTATATAAATAAATTTTTTATGTAAAAAGTATTATAAATTATAATAATTAATAGCTTAAAATATTTGAAAACATATAAAAAGTTTTTGTTAACTTTCAAAATTTCATCTATACTACATAAATTGGGAGAAATATAGATATATAGATATTTTAAGTTGCTAATGATTGTGAGTTATAATACGTTTTATGTCATTTTCATATATATTACTCGCTTTGTCCTGATTTATGTGATACAAATGAAATTTCAAAAGTCAATGAATTTTTTATAAGTTTTTTTTAAAATTAACTTGTTATTTATTGTGATTTATAATATATTTACGTAAAACATACTCTAAATAAAAATAATAAGCAACTTAAAATATATAAAAACATACTAAAAAATTGATTAACTTCAAAGTTCATATGTACCACATAAATTAAAACAGAAACAGTAACAGTAATATATATTGGGCCCCGTGCTGGCACGGAGTCCCATATCTAGTATACAATATATATAAATTTCATCTCATCTCACAAAACAATCAAACAAACGCCAACTAATGCACTCCTTCCATGTTCATAGTCAAATTGCTCCAGTAACCTCTCAGGAAGAAGTTTGTTCAATTTTCCGGTAGCTTTACAAATTACATCAAATTCAATTCTCCGATGGCTTTTCAAACCAGCCTTAACTGTTAAGCAAATCAACATTTAGTGAGGAGAGTGAAGCCCAAGGGGCGCCTCTGCGCATATATATAAAAATAAGACTTCCCGAGGCTCATTTTGTTTTGTAGCAATAATAAAATATTTATAAAAAATAAAATAAAAATTGTACTGATGCTATAATTTCAATATTCTTCTTTACGTTTTTATTAAATTTCAAATTCTGCATCAACAAAATCAAATCCTAGCCAGAACTGGATTCTCAGAGGGTGTGTTTCCAATTAAATACCTAGGACTCCCTTTGTCACCTAAGAAATGGAAGAAGATTGAGTGTTGGTCCCTGATAGACAAGATTACTCACAGAATAAAAGTAACATACTCTAAACAACTTTCATATGCAGGGAGATTGCAAGTGATTAATGCAGTACTGTTCTCAATTCATAGTTTTTGGGGAGCAGTATTCATCCTTCCTCAGAGTATTCTCAAGAAAGTGGATCAGATTTGTAGAGATTTCCTATGGGGAAGCAGTGCTGATAAGAAGAAGGTAGCATTGGTTGCATGGGATAAAGTATGTCTTTCAAAAAGACAAGGTGGTTTGAATATTAAAGGTTGTAGTAATTGGAATAAGGCATCTGTGGGACAATTATTGTGGCAAATTATAGTTAACAAAGAGTCATTGTGGGTTAAATGGGTTCACGGCATATATATGAAGAATGACACTTCAATATGGACTCATATAACTCCTATTGGCTGTAGCTGGTATTGGAGGAAAATTAATGCACTCAAAGAGCACATGCAGGGCTGGTACAATCACAGAAGATATATGCTGACTCAAACTGGTAAGTATTCTATTACCAAGAGCTATCAAGCACTCATGGGTACTAAGCCTAGATGGAATATTGCTGAACTAGTCTGGACATCAATGGCTATACCAAAGCATAGATTCATGACATGGTTAGCAGTTCAAGGAAGATTACTCACATAGGAAAGAAAGTTGAGACTGCAGATTCAGGTGGAGGATACTGCATGTTGTTTATGTGAGGAAAAAGTAATGGAGACTAATGCTCATCTCTTTGAAGATTGCAAATGGACATCAACTGTGTGGCAAGCTATGCACCAATGGACAGAAGTACCAGTGCATAATATTGGTATTGTACAGGTCCTGAAAAACATAAAAGGAATCGTTGGAAGCAATTCAAAAAAGAGATCAACTATCTGCGGAGCAATCATATACCACACTTGGCGTGCTAGGAATTGGAGGAGATTTAGAGACATACGTGTACATACGGAAGAGGCAGTAACACAGATAAAGAAGGAAATCAGTGAAAGATTACACTTACTTAGTAGTTCTAAGAGAGCAAATAAATGTAGACACTTTATTCAGCATTTGTTATGTAACTAGGTATTTTGTTTTGTTAGAGGCCTATTCTCTGTTTTAGAAATAGGTGCTCTTTTATTTGTATATGTTCTTTGGTGGTTATGGTAATATTTTACAGTTGTTACCAAAAAAAAAAAAAAATTTGCATCTCAAAATAATTTTTTAACAAATATATCATCAACTTTGTATCTTAAAAAAAAAGTACTCTAAATGAATATACTTTAAATAAAATTTGTATTATTAATTATTATTCAAAAATTTAAGTTTTCTAATATATTTTTGTCTTTAGACCACCAAAATATTTGAACCGCCTAATAAGGAAGGGAATCCAAATTAGAGTACTACCTCTTCCCGTCTTATTACACACACCATTGCATTTTCAGGAAGGCCCCTTTGCCCGCACCAGCCATGAAACGTGGCTCGGAAATATCTACAGTTGGGTTCTTCAGTGTATTCACATTATATTAGATATCAAACAAAAGTTTTGCGGTGTATTCACATTGTATAAAACAAAATTCAACAACAAAAATAGTTAAAAGAATCATTAAAGGATGGGGTGCAGTAGATAAAGTTGTTTCTTCTTTAATCAAAGATATCAATTTTAAGTACTGAGTACGAAAAAAAATTAATATGCTTTTTCCCAAATGAGATTTCTAGATATATTAATTCAAATTAATCAAGATCTAAAATAAATACTACACACTCCATAAAAAATAATTAAATAAAAATAAATGTTACTAATAAAAAACCTGTGGAAACTCTGATATAAGTCGGCACCAAGGTTTCTTCGTTCCAGCACCTGAGTGAAACGTGCATTCAATATTAGTATCAAATATAGAAAAAGCAGTGAACTTCTCAAAAAAATGAAAAAGAAAAAGAAAAAGCTACACGTGTACATTTTTACTTATTCACGCTAATTTATTGCTTATTTCCTAATTTTCTTTTATTATATTAATATACAAATTCAAAAATAAAAAAACAGAGGGTATACATAGCAAATCCAAACAACTTGAATCAAAATTGAAAGGATCTTGATGAACTTGAAAATTCAAAAGGAAATCGTTTGTCTAACAACAATTTCATCACTTTTGTATTCTTCATAACTCACCTCTCTAACCAAAAATTTTGACAAAAGTTTTTGAATCAAATTTGAAAGGTTTATTCGCTGAATAGGGAGAGCAATTCGAAATTTTTAATTTCTTTCGTTCTGGATTTGCTTCTGTATGATTGAGAGTAAGAAGAAACGTAAGCATAATTTATGGGATTTAATTAGATTTTCAGATTTTATTTCTTTTTTAGCGCAATAGAAGGATTCTTCTTGTATTAGAATTACTGTATCCGGATGGTGAATTAATGTATCCGGATGGTGATTTATGTATCCAGATGGTACAAATTTTAAGGGATTATTGTAATTAGAAAAAGAGTAGGAATATGATGTAATTTATTCTTTACACTATCAGATTTATGTAAGTTATACAAATAAAAATTATACTATGTATGTAATAGTTGTCTATCAGTGTCAAATCCTTGTCCGTGTTTATGAATGTAATTAAGTGATAATATCAAAAGCCCATTAGAAATTTTAAGGCTCATCCATGATTATGAATGTGAGCTTATCAAAAGCCCATTAAAAGTTTTAAGGTTCGTCCATGATTATTTTGGCCAACTATATTGAAAGCTCGTTAGTTATTGGAAGATATTGTGTGATGTTTTCGGTTTGGGTTTGATTCTAGACCAAGTGGCTGGCAAAATTATTGAAGGGGAAAGGATTTTGTTCGAAAAAATTACCTATTTGGCCGTTTTCTCAAATAATTACTTTTGCTAGCCATATATATATATATATATATATATATTTATTTATTTATTAAAAGATCATGTATATCATATATTAAATATACAAATATAAAGCATGCTGACTAAATTTTGATGGATTACTATTTATGTCAATTTCTCATTTTGTTTTAAAGGTTGAGCATAGTTTGAGTAGGCTAGATGAGTGTTGTTGGAAGGCAAAGGTTTGAGAGGTTTTGATGGGTTTAGAGCCTTGAGGCTACGGGCAAAAGGGCTTGGGCTTTTATTTTAGCAAAAGATAAGCCATCTTGTAATCGACACTTGGGCTCTTATTTTATTTTTAAAAGGACACAATAATATATAGAAAATTTTAGAAATAGCAAACATAATAGACATAATAAGACTTTATAACTATAATTTTGATAATTGCACTATATAGCTAATGTAATGACCCGGACCCGAAAGGTTATTTTTTTAATAATTTTGAATAGTCATTTAACTATAGATAATTAATTTACGGGTAATTTGGTTATTGTAAATAATAGTGGGCCAATTTTGAAATAATAAAATAGGTTAGTAGAAATTAATAGTTGTAATACATATTTAATTTGGAAAAGAAAATAAAGAGGAGCAGAAAGAAAACTAACCTGCGGCGTGGGTTGAGCGAAGAACGAGAGTGCAAGTATACTCAATTCTGTGGATGAAAATTTCTACTTTTTAATTGCATTGGAAATCAATATATAGATATTATATTATTAAGGTGCAATTCTTTCAATTGAATTATTATTATTATAAGTGGGTATGGAGTGAATTGGATCTTCTGCAATATTGTTGGTTTTCAAATTGATGGGCAAGTATTTATGGGTTACTGTTGACAAATT
Organism: Solanum verrucosum; assembly: GCF_900185275.1. Classification (NCBI taxonomy): domain Eukaryota; kingdom Viridiplantae; phylum Streptophyta; class Magnoliopsida; order Solanales; family Solanaceae; genus Solanum; species Solanum verrucosum. The sequence goes on from NW_026020332.1 coordinate 3,896,313, forward strand.
TTAGTGGAAGTAACCAATAGTTATTATTATTATATTAGTATAATAGTTGTATTAGATTGAAGGGGGCAGTGGTGAATTTTTGGCGGCTTAGAAATTAGGGGACAAGAACGGTGCTAATATTATTGTTATTATTATTATTACTCCTTTTTTTTGTTATTATTATTATTATTATTATTATTATTATTATAGTTGATTGTAATAGAAAAAGAGACAAGAAAGTTGGTTTGGTTCAAGAATAAGTGGATATTCGAATATTGTACAAACGTTATTGAAATTGGAGAAATATGGGTATAAGATTTAGTTGACAATGATAATAATCCTAAAGAAGGTTAGGAGGATGAATGTGATTATGAATTAAAATATAATTTCATTACTAGAGGTTATCGGGTTTTTTGTTCTTGTATCGATTTTCCAGTTGGATTTTTCGTGGTTGTCACTTGTCACATTATGGCTCCTATCTTAACCTATTGATACATGTAAGTAAATATTATGTGCATTATATTATATGAAAGTTATTAGGGTTGTAGTGTTTGGAGAAATTATGACTTAACCCTAGGCTTGAGTTTGAGAAATATGAGAGTTGACATGTTAATGGACATCGAGCTTAAGAACTTGATTATAAACTTGGGTGAATTTTTGGGTCAAAACTAAACACATAGTAATATGAGTGTTGTTAGTCTTGGAATCTTATTGTGGTCATTTATTTGAATAGATTGCTTTGAGTTGGAAGTTCAACGAAAGGGGAAGATTCAAGTTCCAGAGTGAATTCTTGATTGATTGAGCCAAGTGGATTTCTAAACCCTTGTCAAGTGTATGAAATTCGTGTATTTTCTTGTAATATGAATTTGGGGATGATGAGACTTGGTGATAGGTTGACTTGTCCACATTGATTAATTCTAATGATGAAAAAGGAGTAATAAAAGGCAATGTGATTAATTGTTTATGTGTGATTGTGTTCTTTATTGAACCCGTATACTTGTGATAGCTGAGGTGATTACATTTCATAATGATATTTGATTGAGATCATCATCCTCTTTGTTTGAAATTATATTGTGCACATGCATTGACATGAGATTGAGTATAAGTTGGGCACGTGGAGATCATCCGTGCTGGGGATGGTGAGATGTTAAGATTATAATTTCGGCACGTGCAGATCGTCTGTGCGAAATTTGTTTGATTTATGATAGTGCGTTGAGATCGTCCGCACAGACACGTGGAGATCGTCCGTGTCGGTATATGGACCTCGCGAGTCCCCCATGGGTCATGAACTCTCGATGTATTTCCGAGGAGTATCATGTATATACGGTTGAGAGAGTATTTGGTATTCTGAGGCATATCACACTACTACAAAAGGGCCCTTTAGCGGTAATAAAATATGGCTTTAGCGGCAATAACATTTGCCGCGATACTCTATACCGGCCAATGAACTTTAGCCGGCAATGTTGGGGTCGGCAAAGACTTTTGTGGCCATTGTGGGAAATGCTGGTAAAGGGTAGCATGAATTGCCGCTACAAACCATTAGCTTTTATGGCAATTGATTGCGGCAATTAATTTGGCTGCTAAAGGTAATTCATATTGTCTAACTATTGTGTTTTAGCGTCCATTGATTTAGTCGATAAATTTAAATAAATAGCCGCTAAAAGGTAGTACTTTTAATGTCAATTGTTTGCGGTAAGTGTGTTGGCTGCTAAAGGTAATTCATATCGGCTAACTATGGCTTATTAGCGTCCATTGTTTTAGTCGATAAATCTAAATAAATAGCCACTAAAAGGTAGTAGGTTTAATGACAATTATTTGCGGTAATTATGTTGGCTACTAAAGGTAATTCATATCGGCTATCCATGGTCCTTTAGCGTCCATTGTTTTAGTCGATAAATCGAAATAAATAGTTGCTAAAAGGTAGTAGTTTTAATGGCAATTCAATTTTACCATTGAATTGCCGCTAAATATCATAACATTTAGCGGCAATTGTTTAGCCGCCATTAATAATATCTACTACATTTATTGATAACATGTATATATAAAAATTCATCAAACACATTCGCAAAAGAGAGCCTCATAGTAACAACAATTTTTGCTAATGGTGAAAACATTTATATTACTATTAATCCATTAAATAAAATATATCTCTTTAAATCTAGACAAACAAAAGGAAATACTGATCCAAAATAGACAGTCACAACTTTTAAAATAAACTTATATTGTTCAAACTATTGAATAATGTCTTCAAATAAGTTTTGTTACTCTTCTTCAAATAATGTCTTTGAAATCACCCACATATGAATTTGCGAACTCCAGATTGTATTAACCCGAAATAAAAAAGAAATGTGTCAATAGATGAAATCCAAAGTATAAAAATATTGCAAGTAGTGTAACTAATCTGAAAAATTACAAGTAAGAAGCATTTAGGTAATTCAATATTATGTGGAGAAGAAATATGCAAGTTGATCGTTTTTGGTTAGCAGTAGTACACAACAAGTCTGTTGTAGCAATAATTCTTGCACTCTATTTGGCATGTTGTTCGGTGATCAATATAAGGAGAAATGGTAAGGATATTATTCTACAACATACTTTAGTCGAATAATTTCAGTATCTGTACAACAACTATATATAATGGTGAAGCAATTATTGCAACCTAGACCTTCTACTACCTTTCCATATCGTGCAGCAAAAACAATGACATAACTGCAAATTTCATTTGATCCTAATCGGTGTTTGCTGATGTACAGATAATGAGAGAAGTGAAAGTTTAGCATCCTATGACGGCATAGATGAAAGTAAACATGCAGAAATCTCAATCTTTGATTTAACCACAATGACTATTGCAAATGATAACTTCACCAGTTGGAATACAAAAGACATGGACAACACTAAAGTTATGCTAGAACAGAGAGGAATTCTACGAGATTAAACTTACACAATTAAAGTCTATAACAATGAATCAAGAACGAATGAAAAAACAACCAAGAGTACGACTGAACAGTGAAGAAACATAAATGTATGGCCTACTGGTCTTCTATGTTCGTGTTGTCAAAACAAGTCTTGAAGGGCATAACAGAAGTATGTAGAAACTTCATATGGTCTGGAAAAATGAATACAAATAGAGCTCCATTAGTGGCATGGGACTTGATGTGTCGGACGAAAAAAGGAGGAGGACTGGGAATCACTGAATGTGTGATATGGAACGAGGCTGCGGTAGCAAAATACGTGTGAAACATTGCTCAAAAAGCTGATAATCTATTGGTGCGATGAGTGGATCATGTCTACATAAAGGGTACAGACTGATGGCAATATGTGTCTTCAGAAATCCTGTCTGAAGACGCATCTTCTCGTTTTCAACTGTTTGATGGGTTTCCAAAACTGTACCAAAGAGCAGAAGCCAAGATTGCACAGGCTCGGTCTGGTTCTCAACATGAGCCTCTAATTATTCGAGCATCAACACAGTGGTATGCATGTGATGATGGTATTTCAGATATTGAAAGTCGGAAGAAGGGAAGATAACTTATACTCCATACACCTGCTCTTTATGTAGACAAGATCCACTCATCTATGCCCTTTATGTTGGTATTGGAAAAAAATCTATCATATAAGAGATAAATTTGTACCAGGATACAACCAAAACGGATGGCTTAAACCTGAGGACAAATACACGATAGCAAGCGGGTATACATGGAGAAAAGGCGAGCTAGAAGAGTGGACGAGGAGCAGGTGGATTTGGTGTAAGGGAATTCTTCCTAACCACAACTTTATTTGTTGGATAACCCTTCATGGAAGATTACTTACCAAAGAGAGGATCTATAGAATGGGGATCAGCCACAATGATAACTGCCAACTGTGTGGGGATGTACTAGAAACAATGAAGCACATTTATTTTGACTGTCCGTTCACAAAAAGATGCAGCAGAAGAAGAAAAATCTCAATTCTATGAAAGTGGTCCAAGGAAGCAATTGTAAACAGTGGGTCTCTGCAGGCTGTTCCTGTACCATTTCAGTGTGCAGAAAATGTAAAAATACAGAGCAGAAAATAAAAAAATAGTGTAGAAATGCAGCAATGCAATAGCACAATGCAAAAATGCAGCAATGCAATAGCACAATGCAAAAATGCAGCAATGCAATAGCACAATGCATAAATGCAGTGTAGAAAATATAAAGACGTGTAAAATTAAACAAAATGCAGAAAGTACATCACCAATAATAACATCCTCCATGGCGCATAACTGATGCAACATCAATTTTAAAGAAAACACATAATACTTTTAAGTTTAGAGCACATATTATAATTGGTTAGAAATCAACTAAAATGTATGTATACCTTCAAAGATTTCTCAGACCAAGAAAAAACAATCATTGATAACTTTATTGGAGAATTACAAAACAAAGTAACAGCTACAAAACTTAAAAACTTGGTAAAATGAATCATTTTTAACTCCCAATTCCAAAGACTTAAAGCTAATAAAGAAAATTTATATTACTAAAAATCACCCTATGTAAGGCAGAGTTAAATTGTAGAATAAAAGAAAGAACTTATGATGTATCTTCAATATCAAACTCATCCTCAGATTCATGTTCAGGTTCTTCAACAACAAATTCACGTGGATACACCTTAATAACTGTGGCTGGTATATCATTCCTCACTAAGTCAACTTCACCATTATCTTCTTCATTCTCTTTGTTGTGCTTATATATAGTGTAGACAGTTTTGTGTATAGTAATACATGTACAGTAAGTACAATGCTAAACTTATTTGGTAGACGTAGAACCACCAACTTGAGTAAGGAGCCTTATGCCTGCTGATTCAACTCATTGCTAAAATCTCCCTATCACTTTTGCAGGTGAACTATTTGTTTTGGCTTGGTTAAATGCCTTTGTGAATAAGTCATTTGTCTTCTCTTACATTTGTGACAAAAATGACAACTAGCTATGATAGATCAATGAATTATAAATGACAAATTGCAAGAATATCACACTTGAATTACTTCAGTGGCTTGGAAAAGGAGTGAGACAACTGGATTACAGGGGAATATGGAGAAGGCTTGGATAGACCCACAACAGGTAGAGGCTGCAGAGACCTGGTACTGGCAACATTAGCGGAGTAGATTTAATTCTGCTTGGTGCTAAGAGTATGTAAAGACAGGGCTGGTTGTGGGGATTAATACAATGTTTTTCTTCACAAAAAAAAACATAAATGTACAGTTAGTGCATTCAAAATCGAAACCAAACGAACATCAAATAAACTCGAGCAAAACAAGACAGAGATTCAGCTAGCTTTTAGAACAAGATTAGGTCACATCGAAGCCAAGAAACTGATTTAGAATAACATTTCACCATTTCGCATACAACAAATCACATCCAAAATAATTGAGTTCACATGCTCTCCTGATTATCTTTTATCTCTTGGAATTCTACCATTCAACACAATATTTACAAAGCATGAAAACACAAAGAATAACGTCAAATGATAAAGATGAGTAGTAGCATGAGGTAGAGTAATTTCAGCATTACTAGATAAACTTGATGATTGTGGTATTCCTTGTTGACACTATAATGGTCGGGAACTTGTAAGTATTAAGACATTAGTTAACACTCCTTTTATAGGATTAAAATTTCATTAAAAATTTCTAAGACTTGTAAAATTTAGATACATGTTCATTTGAAGTGCCATTGATATCTTGAGAAAGAGATTCATTAGGAGCATACTTTTGCATGACTTGTCTCATTTGGAGTAATTCTAATTGCAGCCCTTGGTCCGGCAAGTAGTAACAAGGCGAGTTCTAACGTGGCCACCGTTAAAAAGACTTCTAAACGAAAGAATTATCAATGCATGCAAAATACTAGTCAAGAATTGCTTATTTACTATTCATACTTTGTTAATTGCTCATGGTTCCCACAACCCTAGTTATGAAAGTTAGCTACTCATTATCTCAAAAACACAATCAAAATTTATTAAAATAAATATGTTTGTGTTAATCATAAAAGTTAAGAACAATAGCTAAACTATCTTTTATTAATCACGAATACAAATAAATAATAAAGGAGAAGAAAGAATAAACCACAATTCTCCGGCCTCCACGGCGGCTCTTCCAAAGTTCCTAAGCTAGAAGAAAATTTATATTGTGTTTTGTATCTTGGTTCTTGGCTTTCCTCCCCAAATAATAATTTCTATGCACTATTTATAGATGTAGGAAACCCTAAATAAAATAATTGAGTTCAAATTAAATTAGGAATCCAAAACCAAAAGGAATTGGATTCCTTTTTCTTTTTCGCAGCGTGAATAGTAATAACGCCGACTCAACTTAATTCTGCACCATTCACTTTGCTGCCACGTGGCAGCAGCAAGAAGCAAGCGTAAAATTGAATTTCCACAATTTGCAGCCGCCATTTCCTTTTATATATAAATATATTATTTTATTAAATTTAATCCATTAAGCTGTCTGCTTGATTTCCTTCTTCAACCTTTCATTTTTAATTCGTTTTAGCTTCAACTTCTCCAATTTTCCACCAATTTAATCCTACAAATAAAATACCAAATTTAGCATAATCCATCAAATTAATGCTCAAAAAGGACAAATATAAATAATAAATGTGAGGAAATAATGATTAAAAATATGTATTTTTAGCCTCACATCAGCAGCTTCTTGTGATTTTGTTTCATCAGATCCATTTCTTCATTTTGTTTTTCCTTTAACTTAGTTATTTCTTTTTCTAACCTTTGTACAACCTCATTAGATGAATCTTCTACAACAATATTTTCTACGGAAGATTTACTACCCCATAGAACTGAAGGAGTTGGACCAAGTCCTAAACCACGTACAAACCCACTCTTCTCATTTCCCAACAAGCAATAGAATTGAGGTCAGATATGCGTGAAAAAAAATCTTTAAAAATATGTTTCACAGATTTACCTGCTCATGCATCAATGTAGCAATACTTTTGGATCCTCCTCTTTTTGATTGGCCCTATTGTTTCTATTTGCTTGGGGTACGTCTCTGTTGTTGAAATATTTAAATAATATATTACAAATATAAAAAGAATGTAGCATAGCTAAAATCAACACATAGTTTAAAATAAGAAAGTAGGTGTGTTTTCAAGATTTGTTTTATACCTTTGCTTTATCCAGAAAGCCAATAAGACACTAGACCACTCCATTGATCTCTCAGTCTGCGATTCGGTCTATTTTTTCAGCAAAGAGTCTTTAGTCTTATATTTTGACATATACTCACCTTTAATTTCACACTTGTAGTCTTTCAATTTCTTTCCTAGTGACTTTAAGACAAACACTTCTCCACGTTTTGGAAAAGAGAACTTCTGCAAAATAAAAGTCAATATATATAAGATAATATCATGTACAAATTGAGTTTATTCACATAATAATAATACTAAACTCATACCCTTACAAATTCACCAATTTCTTCTTTTGCTCGTTGTCAAAATTTCTCCAATCATCTATATTTAGAGGTGTTTAATTCTAGAGTTCTCGCAACGATTCCTAGAAAGCTAGTAAGCTTTCGGCCCTCTTTCTCAATAGATTGGTTACGACTATTAAAACGACACATCAATTGTCTTTCCGGGAGGAAGTTTCCAAACATCTTTTAATAAAGTAGGACCACAAGGCTTTCTTGTCGCTAAGTTACCTAGAATGAAAAAAAATATTTGAAAGTCATCAAATGGAAAAACACATACGGTTAAACACCTGAAAGATGCTCTAGAATAATAAACTCAGGTCATTTAGTACTCTTCTAATACTAGCACAATGGGAAATGTGCAAACCTAGATGATGGCACATTAGTTGACTCTCTGGGGAGTAAGTTGCAGCTGCAGCTGTTATAAGATATATCAACAAGAAACACAGTGGTGGAACTCTATCAGATGTGATCAAAAACAACAAAAGGAACGAAATGTAAAGTGATGATTAATAGTCGACTCCAACTAACTTTGGATCGAGGTTTATTTAGTGTTGTTGTTGCTCTTGATCAGATAAATGGAAACTGGAAAGGAAGGCATCTTTCTGGCACCACAATCAAGCTCAACTTCTAAGCAAAGTACTGAAGGTTGGAAAAGTAATTTAGCCCATGAAAATATTAGCCATCCAGAAAAAATATTATTGTCTCTAAGTCTTTATTCAGTATCTGTCAGATATTTAGCCCATGAAAATCATTAGCCATCCAGAAAAGCTTTATTCGAGCGACCCCCTCATTCTTGATCCATTTACGATGCATACACATATATAAAGCTATAACACTTAGCAAAAAACTTAGACTTCAATTGTCAAGGAGAAAGCATGATATTTACACACCATGTTTTTTAGCATATAATGTTTCTGGAAGCATGTTATCAAATTTCAAGTATTTTTTACTGTGTGTATTAAGTTTCCATGGTGTTGACATTGTTGAGGTACCCTCATCAATCATAAAGCTAATACATTTAAAATATCTTGACCTATTGACATTACAATATTTAACACAGAAAGAAGAAAGGATCATCATCGAACCAAAGCTAGCTAGCTGTAAATATCGATACTTCTAACAAATTGAAAAAGTGTGGGTTTAGCTAACTAGTTTTCTGGTCAGAAGTTTAGATAATCTCGTTTTTCTATATTGGAAAAGATATTTTCTCAATGCTCATCAGAATCTTTCTAGCTTCTGATGGGATAGTCCGTGGGCTATCAGTACATGAAGTTCACAAGTCAAAAGAGTGGACGAGAAGGGGGGATTTCCAAATATAACATGTTCTAAGAGAAGGGAACCAACTTGCCGATTAATTAACTAACAACGATTTTGATGATTTTGATCTTGCAGGTCCCATTCAATACAATAACTTTCAGCAACTCCCATCAGAAACTGGAAATATTTTGAACGCATATAAACAACAAATTACAAGCATTCCTCTAAGCACAAAAAAAGATGTCGATTGCCCAATATAAGCCTTTGCTGGACAAGATAATGGGAAAATAACATCTTGGACTACAAAATTTCTATCTTATACAGGTAAATTACAATTGATAAAATCAGTGTTGTTAGCTATACAAGTATTTTTGGTCCCAAATATTCGTACTTCCTAGAGCAATACTGACACTAATGAATTCCCTGTGTAGAAGATTTTTGTGGACTTGTGGAGTTGATGTGTCAAAGAAAGACTTTAGTGGCTTGGAAAGTATTTGTTGTGGCCAAGGCCTGCAGGTGGCTTTAACATCCTGAGTGTGGCTCATTGGAATAAAGATGCTATTGCGAAGCTGTCATATATTTAATCATAAAGAACGGGCTGCTGACCAGAGATAGAGTTGGAAGATGGTGTGGCTATCGATAACCTGAAATGCCCACTTTGTGAAGATGCGAAAGAGAATATCGATGCATTCTTTTTTGTATGCCCATATGCCTCTATGGTTTGGGGTAAATCTTGTGTTGGCAAGGAATTACTAGAGGAACTATGCCTTGGACAGAAGAGCTAAATTGGGATGTTCAGTATGCAAAAAGGAAGACTGAATGCAGAAATATACAGAATGACTTGGCATGCAGCACTTACAAAATCTGCTGGAGAGGAACCAAAAAGAGCTTTTCAGGGATAAAACTGAAGGACAGTACTAATCAGGCAATCATACAAGAGATACATAGGCGAGACTCAATGCAGAATAGACTACATAGTCGTTTGGCTAGTTTGAACTACCATCCTTAATTAATAATTGAATAACTAGTCGAGAGATGTTTAGAAGGACAATAGTTAGCAGATTTGGGGGATGTCGAATTACTATTAATTTATCTGATTTTTAATGATCACTTGGTAAATAAAATCTTTACTTACCAAAAAAAAAATAATCCAAGCATTCCATTCCAGGTGATAAGAAAAAGGGAACAAGAAACACTAGGTCTCAACTGATCAACAACAATTCAATAAGCCACACGTCCAATCACTAAAGGCATACTCAAAAACATAGAAAGAAGTACTTATAGAGGTTTCTAACATAATTCAATTTGGAGGCTTGTTTATGGATTCTATTGTGATTATCTGGTGTTGTATTAGTCTCCTCGGATGTCATTCTGCTAGAATAATCTGAAAGCCACTCGCCTTAATATATTAACAACCACACGCCTAGTATAATAGCCAGACACCTTAATGTATATTAACAGAGAAATCAATCCAATTAATTGCATTCAAAAGTAGTAAGCAGCCAGAGATCACAAACACAAAACGATACATTTATGAATCTCAAATCACTTGGAAATCACAGGTAATACCTAAATATTGATTATGTTCTTCAAGTGTATTTTTCTGTTTTTCTTCCGGTTAATGTGTAAATATATATGAACATAACGAAAAATAAACTACAGGGTTAAATTCTCAACGACGATGGGTAATAAAACACGATAGAAACAGAGGAGTGGAGGGGAGTGACCAAACCAACCTGAAAGTTCTTTTGTTCTTGGACATAGTTATTGCGATTCAATTATAGCTGCTGGAACCACACACCTTAATATAACTGGCAGACACCTTAATATATATTAACAGACGAATCGATAATCAATTGCATTCAAAATAGTAGCAGCCAGAGATCACAAACACAAAAACAATACTTTTAGGAATCTCAAATAACTTGGAAATCACAGATAATACCTAAATATTGATCAGTTTATCAAGTGTATTTTCTGTTTTTCTTCCAGTTAATGCGTAAATATAATGAACATAATAGAAAATAGGTTAAGTTCTCAACGACAGAGCAACGGGGTAATAAAACATGATAGAAATATAGGAGTGGAGGGGAGCGACGAACCAACCGAAAGTTTCGTTGTTCTTGGATGTAAGTTGCTGCGATTGAATTATAGCTGCTGGAAGTAGTTCTTCGTCAAATAATGCTGCTGGAAGGTCTCTGTTGCTTACAAATGAATATATTCGCTTGACGTTGCAGCTTCTAATCGATTTAGGATGATAATCCTAATGTGTGTGGAGATCTTTTTAGGAATATTTTCCTTATTGAAGCATATAGAGGTTTTTTTTTTGGTTACTAATGATTTCCTTATGACCAGGAGTTCTTTTTTCCCAGAAATAAGAGAATCGGGCGGGGAAAAAAATTAAAGGGAAACGGGAGTTCTAATTTCCGAAAAAAAAGAAGCAAGGTTTTTAGTGACTATTTTTTGGAATTGCTACTAAAAGTGTACATATTGCTTGCCATTAAACATTAGCCATTAATATTTTGCCTCACATGAATATATTAGCGGCAATTTGCTTATTGCCGCAAACCAATTGTCGCTAAAGTTCATTTTTTAGTAGTGTGTCATTTCATGGTGTCATATTGCCATTGCGCCATGACATTTTTCATTCTTGATGATTATGTGTTTTATTGGTGATTGGAAAAACTTTGATATTTGAATTAACTCTATTTGATGAA